>NC_052158.1:14429029-14746728 GCF_902713615.1 Scyliorhinus canicula | reverse complement strand
CCCGCCACCACAACCTCCCACACCCCACCCCTCCCCGCCACCACAACCTCCCACACCCCCTCCCCGCACACAACCTCCCACACCCCCACCCCCTCCCCGCCACCACAACCTCCCACACCCCCACCCCCTCCCCGCCACCACAACCTCCCACACCCCACCCCTCCCCGCCACCACACCTCCACACCCCACCCCCTCCCCGCCACCACAACCTCCCACACCCCACCCCCTCCCCGCCACCACACCTCCCACAACCCCCACCCCCTCCCCGCCACCACACCCTCCCACACCCCCACCCCCTCCCCGCCACCACAACCTCCCACACCCCCACCCCCTCCCGCCACCACAACCTCCCACACCCCCACCCCCTCCCCGCCACCACAACCTCCCACACCCCACCCCCTCCCCGCCACCACAACCTCCCACACCCCCACCCCCTCCCCGCCACCACAACCTCCCACACCCCCACCCCCTCCCCGCCACCACAACCTCCCACACCCCCACCCCCTCCCCGCCACCACAACCTCCCACACCCCCACCCCCTCCCCGCCACCACAACCTCCCACACCCCCACCCCCTCCCCGCCACCACAACCTCCCACACCCCCACCCCCTCCCCCGCCACCACAACCCCCCACACCCCCGCCACCACAACCCCCCCACCCCCACCCCCTCCCCGCCACCACAACCTCCCACACCCCCACCCCCCTCCCCGCCACCACAACCTCCCACAATACACCCTCAACATCCCCATCCACCAGCCCCCACCCCAATGCGCAGTCATACATCATGTTTCCTGTCTTGCAGGATTACCTGGCGATGAGATGGGCCCTTCCGGTGCCCCCCCCGTCTCCGGCCCCAACCCCAGTACAGTAGCGGGAAAGAGGATACGGCAGTGCCGAGAGCCCTCGAACCGCAGCCCGGTCACAATGGGTCATGGCTGAGGGTGTTGGCGGCATTGCACGGGGGCGCTGGCTGATCTGAGCCAGGCACTGAGGGAGGTGACACAGTTACTGGTTGATGTGGCACAGACCCAGGGGGTGGCATGGTCCACCTTGGTCCGGCATATCCTTGTGCTGCCTGTAAACAAGAGACCTCGTGCAGTACCTCTTTCCCACCTTCTCCTCGGCCTGTTGTCGGCCGGCTCCCCATCCTCACCAGCTACCTCCTTTGCCTCTGGGGCTGGCTCCACTGCTTCAGGGTTCTCCATGAACACTTCCAGCTCATACAGCCTCAGTGCATCCCCTAGGGCTGCCCCAGGCTGAACGCCACCATTCCTGGTTGGATTCTTTTTTTTTATAAAATTAGTTTCTGGAAAATTTGGAAATTCTAAAGTACAGACCAAATCCCTCTATTCAGCTCCAAAAGTAAATTAGAACGACCAAAATCAGAACTGGTCAAAGAAAAATGATTTGGGCAGCAATGTTAAGCACTGCTGCCTCACAGCGCCAGGGACCCAGGTTCAATTCCAGTCTTGGCTGACCATATGCGGACTTTCCACTTTCTCCCAGTGTCTGCGTGGATTCTCTCCCACAGACCAAAGATGTGTATATTAGGTTGTTGGGATAGGGTGGGTTAGTGCTCTTTCTTCTGCACTGTAGGGATTCTATGATTTCCCACCTGTACATTAGTAGTGAAGATAATGTTTTCCTCTCCATTCACCTCTTCCTATTGCAATTAATGTGACTTATGGTTGCAGTAAAAATGCATACAGCAGGGCCTAAGGACACAGAATTTCTCACCAGAAATAAAACTAATTTTAACAAAGGGAAAAGGGTTTTAGTTAGCTGAAAAGGAAAATTTCAGTGGGCAAAGTGAAAGCTAAGGCTAGCACAGTCACAATGGAGCAAATTGGCTGAATACTGCCTGTAAAATTCTATGATGCACAGTGGTACAATTATATGAAATTAAACAGTTGGTCTTGGTTGGCCTTGTTGAGAAAAGCTTAAATTCTCAAATCACTCAAATGTCTGAAAATCACCACTAATATGTTCAGGAGCTGCTCAGATCTAAATGGCATTCCTGGTTGGATTCTGATAGCCATTGTCTGCAGGGGAGAAAGGCAGACATGTTAGCATGGTGCGTACCCCCTTGGCTGGGCTGAGTTAAGGGCAAAGGGATATCACCAGAATGAAGAGTGATTAGAAGGCACTTCATCGGAAGGTCACGGTCGTCCTGGACCTTTACGCCACGGAGTCCTTCCAGGCACCGAGTGGGGACTTGTCCAGGATCTCACAGACCTCGGTGCACAGGAACACCCGCACCCTCACAGAAGCCCTGTATGCCAAGGCGACTCAATACATCCACTTCAATGTGGAGTGAGCCCACCAGGCTGCCTGGGCAGCAGGGTTTGCCGCTATCGCTGGGATGCTCCGGCTCCAGGGGGTGATCGATGGGATGCATGTCCTCCTACGAGCACCTGCAGATGATAGGTGTCTGTACACAAACTGAAAGGGATTCCACACGATGAACGTTCAGCTGATATGAGACCGTCAGCTGCGCATCAGATACATCTGTGCCTGATACCCGGACAAGGGGCTGGTTTAGCTCACCAGGCTAAATCGCTGGCTTTTAAAGCAGACCAAGGCAGGCCAGCAGCATGGTTCGATTCCTGTACCAGCCTCCCCGGACAGGCGCCGGAATTTGGCGACTAGGGGCTTTTCACAGTAACTTCATTGAAGCCTACTTGTGACAATAAGCGATTTTCATTTTTCATTTTCATTGTGCAAAATGTCTTCATCCTGGCACACTCAACCATTCCTGATATGTTTATGACCCCCCCCCCCCCACCCCCCCCCCCCCCGGCTGGGGCGTTGGATCCTGGGAGACGGATGTTATCCACTGCAGTTGAGGCTGGTGACACCTATCCGGAGGCCACGGAGCGATGCGGAGACCCGCTACAACGATGCCCACACAGTGACCAGGTCCGTGGCCGAGCGCTGCTTCGGCCTCCTGAGGATGCAGTTCAGTTGCCTGGATCGTTCTGGAGGGGCCCTCCGCTATGACGCTCGGAGAGCCGCCTGCATCGTGGCAGCCTGCTGTATCCTCCACAACATCGTGCAGCAGAGGGGCTGGAGGAGGAGGAGCGCCAGGCCTTGTCCGGCGAGGAGGATGCGGAGAAGGGTGAGGGTGGGCGGGTCATGAGGCCCAGGGAGGCACGGGAGGCCGTACGACATGTCAACGCGCATGGGACGTTCTGATCCCCTCCAGGGTCCACCAATTCCACCCCACCACCAACACAACCCATTCCCCCCCCTGCCATCCCCACCTCCTACCCATCCAGCCCAGAGCAGCACACCCCTCACACCCGTCGGACAGAGCTCCGAGGCAGGTTGGAACAATAGTAACAGCTGTTTAATGTGAACAAATATATATAGATTGGTGCCCTAGCCCCTATAACTAAACTCTGCACTGCACCCATGCCAACTCAACCGGTATCTAAATTTCTGGCCTTACGGGCCTTAATGCTAGATCTAGGTGGTTCCCCAGACGATACAGCAGGAGTGGAGCCGGCTTGCTGTGATTCCTGTCGTGTGACCTGGGTCCCCATTGGCGGGTGCCTTCTGGGGAGGCCGGGCCTGGATGGGCCCGACTGCTGCTCAGGATGCAGTTCAGGGTGGCGTGGTGCTGCCCTATTCTACCCACTGCCCACCAGATGCACCAGGAATAGGAGTGGGGGGGGAGTCTGAGGTGCTGCCGTGTTCCAGCACCTGCCCTGTGGAAGTCACTGGCATGGGCCCCAGCACCTACTCCTCCCTCGACGTGACTGATAACTCCCCTGGGCTAATCCATGGGACGGGGGTGTGAGCAGCGCGATCCCCTGAGGCTCCCCCGCCATCTGGCCCTGCCAGTCTTGAGAAGGCCCGTTCTGGTCTCGACCAGGGTCCACACGCTCGTGACCGTGGAACACAGTAAGTGGATCATCTCCCTCTGGGACTGCGCCACATCACTCGTTGACTGTGACACCATCTCCTGGGTTTGTGTCACATTAGCCTGTGACTGTGCTATCTCCCTCGGGGACTGGGTCACCTCCCTCTGTGTCTGCGCCACGTTGGCCAACGACTGGGCAATGTCGCTGACGTTGCCAGCCTTGGCCCACTGTGACTGGGCCATGCTCAGGAGCACCGCTGTGATGTCCAAGTGGCTTTGGGACATGACTGCCTGGGCCTTGGCCAGCGCCTGCACAGAATGCCCCAGGCCATGGATGTGCTGAGTCATAGCCACGACTTTCGCCCCCACCGCAGACGCAACCCATGCGGTGTTGCCCTGGGTGACGCACATTGTCGGCACCACCTCCTGCTCCTGCAGGTGTTGGATGCTCACCGACATCCCCTCATGTAGTCCCTGGCTCTGTGACTGCATCTCCACTATCGATGGGACTGTCTGTTCCAGACGCCCGAGACCCATCTGGACGGCGGCTAGTCCCTGGGATCGGCCCTCCGACCATCCTCCCCCTCGGGTGCTCCTACCTCCACCTGCTGTACTGGAGCAGCTGTGTGCTGAGCACCAGAGAGTGTCCCAGGAGCCTCTTCACTAACATGGCCAACCGAGGTGAGTGTCTCTGGGATGGTGGAGGGTGTTGGAGACGCTGTGACGGGAAGTCAGTGTCATCCTCCGACCCGAACCCTGGGGTGTCCTGGGTCTCGGCCGGAGGGCTGGTGTCCGAGCTTCTCCCATCACTGCTCGGCCCACGGTGGGGGGACCGACCGTGCCACTGGCTGGGGGTCGGGGGACGCCAGGTTGACCCGCCCCATCTCCAGCTGGTCCTGAAAGTTACAAGACAAGACACATCATGAGAACTGGGGGTGAGTGGGGCTGCGTATGGGGTGAGGGGTGGTGTTGGCGTGAGGGCGGTCTGGGGCTGAGGTTGGTATGGGAGTGAGAATGGTGGGGGGAGTTGAGGAGGGGGGTTTGGCTCACGTGTCTTGGGGAACTCCAACTAAGCGGGGTCTCACAACCTCGCCTGTGGCCAACCTTCACCTCGGTGACCTCCCATTCCACCGGGTCACCGACCACCATCCAGGGCCCTCTGCTCAGCCATGGTGAGCGGCCGCTGGTCCAGCGTCCACCTCCTGCCTTCTCCTGCTCCCGGGGTTGTGGGTAGTCGTTGGGGCAGACGGGCAGGGACAAGGGTTTCCCCCGGAATGGGTAAACACGATCCAGGGGCTGGCCAAAGCAGTTGCCCCCCTCCTCCCCTCCCCCCCGGTTGCCCACCCAGCGTCCCCCCTAACCTTCCTATGGGTGGCCACCCCTGTGGAGGGTCCCCACCAGCCGCCGAGCACTGGGATGGCAATCCTAGCGCCCTGGGCTTTTGGCCTGTGAACAAAAATGACTACTCACCTCCTCGACTCCCCACAGACCCTTTCACCAGGTTCACATTTATCAAAAGGATTACTAATTGGCCCCAGCGTGAGCACTTGCTGGGGAGGCCGTTGAATGACAGGAGGCTGTTGGATATGGATTGGCTCTCCTTAATTGTATCAAAATTGGGCTTAAATGGTGACAATTGGTTTCTTGCCTCGCTACGGGTCTTTCTCCTAGGGGAGCATGTCGGTTGCATCACAAACTGTTTGGCGCCTAGCGTGGTTCCCGTTTTTGGCCTCTCCGTCTATTCACCAGCCTCGTTTCGCTTGAGCGAGAGAGTAACAAGGCCGAAGAATCGCGCCCATTGAGTGTGAAATGAAGTGAGTGTGAACAGACAGGCAATGAGTGTGCACAGTGATTGCGAACAGAGACCAAGTGTGTAGTGATTAAGGCCTGAATTTCCCATCTGTCAGGCACACATCCTCGTCGGCACAAACCGAACTTCAGGCTGCAATCGGCGCCAGGACATGCTCCGGGATTCTCCATGGTTGGTCTGCCTCACTGCCGCTGGCAGCGAGAATGGAAATTTTGGCATTCAGCCAGATCTCCGTTGACAGCAACGGAACAGGAGAATCCCGCCCATGATTCCACACTTGCCGCTCAATTAACAGGCAGCCAGCGGGAAACATGCGCTGGGAAAGGCTTTATCAGTGAGAATTGTTCCTGTGCCGAGAGAAGCCCATAATATTCCACAGATTTCCAACACAGTCCGAATATTTATTCACTCCATTTATTTCAGACAGGGGCACATCAATATACACAGAAATTCACACACACACAATTATCACCGGTAATGTCTGCAGGTCAATATTTTGTTTCTCTTCCACGTTTCAGAATGGGTTACACATTCCTCACAATTGAATGTTTGACCAGATAGGGAAGAAAAATATTCAGAGGGGAAGATATAACCTGTCCCAGTGCCTGGGTGCAGTGGCTACAGGAAAATCAGTCGTACACACCCCGCACAAAATAAAAACATTGTGTTCAGATGATCCTGGAACAGGAAAATCAGTCCCTAAAAATGTGTCAACATTTAGGGATCAGCCAAAGAAATCGGAGACAAAAGAAGAGAGAATCTTTTAATTTGGATAAGGATTTAAGAGGAGTTTATATTTTGTGCTGGATTATCTTTCTTTCCTGAGCTCCCACATATATCTGATGTAACTTTATTGCTGAGATTAACCCCATTGTACTGACAGCTCCTGGCTCCCCAGTGCCTCACACTAAAGTTCTCATCCTTGTGTTTAAATCCCTTCATTGACTCATCTCTCCCTCTCTCCATTGTCTCTCTCTCTCTCTCTACCGCCAAACAGCCCAATCCTTTTACTGTGCCCAGTTACGCATTCCCCCAACCCTCTTCCAACCACCTTTGGTCGCTAGGCCTTCACTGGCCCAGGCCCCGATGTAATTCCCATCTAAAATCCCCTCACCTCATTCTCCTCCTTTCAGATCTTCTTTGAAACCCTTGACCAGGATTACAGCCGCTGCTCCCTTACACCGCAACTTCTTTGGATCACTTCCACCAATGCAGCTGTGTGAAGCCCCTTCTTTGAACGTTTCTTTGATTTGAGATGTGTCCGTAAAGTGACTGCTCGGCTCTGAGGAACGCAGGGACTACATGCATAATCCTGTTATTTCTGCCTGCAATTGGCCCAGTTTTCCTCAAGGTGCAGCAGTGCTGTCTATGGACAGAAGGTCGGTACTGCAGTGCAGGAAAAGTGATCAATCTCGTTTCCCAAAGAAACCCTGGAGAAACTGAAAGAGAAAGAGAGAGAGAGGTTTCTGTTCATTTCTCTCACTCCCTCCCAGTCTCCCATCTAAGAAAGGCATTTCTTTGGCTGTTGCCAATGGAAACCAAAGTGAATCAATCGCAGCACAGTCAAGGTAATCATCAGCTGACAAGATGTGGCAGCATCTTTTACTCCAGAAAGGCCAAGTGCAGAGAAGGCCGGTCACGAATTGTGTCCATGTGGTCCTGATGTACAAGGTGCTGAAGATTGGAAATTGTAACTCAAACATAACAAGGTGCTGCAGGAAGAAGGGGAAAATAATTACTGCAGTTTGCAAAAGGTGAGGAAATGGAATGAAAGCCACTTTTTCCAATACTTATCCTAGTTTTGGTTGACTAATCCCCCCCCCCCCCCCCCCCCCCCACCCTCCCGCTGCTCCTCCTCGTCTTCCTATTTCAAGAGTCACAGAGTGAGTCATAGTTTTACAGCACGGCAGGAGACCCTTTGGCCCATCGTGTTCATGCCAGCCATCAATCACCTAACTTCTAATCCCATTTTCCAGCAAGGTCCATAGCCATCATGCTATGGTATTTCAAGTGCTCATCTAAATACTTATTAAAAAGTTCTGCTGGTTCCTGTCTTTACCACCCTTTCAAGCAATGAGTTCCAGATTCTAACCACCCTCTGGGTGAAAAAGTTATTCCTCATGTCCCCTCTAATCCTGTTACTTTAAATTTAGCCCCCCCTGGTTATTGACCTCTCCAGTAGGGGGAAAAGTATCTTCCTCTCTACCCTATCTACACCCCTCATAATTTTATACACCTCAATCAGGTCTGCCCTCAGCCTTCTCCGCTCCAGTGAAAACAGCCCCACTCCATCCAGCCTCTCTTCATAGCTGAAACGACCCAGCCCCGGCAACCTCTTGGTAAATCTATTCTGCATCCTCTCCAGTGCAAACACTTTCTTTCGATAGTGTGGTGACCAGAACGGCACACAGTACTCTCGCTTGTACCTAACCAGCGTTTTATACAGTCCCAGCATAATCTCTCTGTTTAATGCCTCGGTTAATAAAGGCTAGAATCCCATAGACCTTCTTACACATGTTATCTACCTGCCCTGCTGTCTTCAGAGATCTGTGAACTTGCACACCAAGGTCCCTTTGATCCTCTCTACTTTGTAGGGTCCGACAGAGGGTGATGGTTGAAGGTTGTTTTTGTGACTGGAAGACAGTGTCCAGTGGTAAGACCATAAGACATATGAGCAGAATTTGGCCACTCAGCCCATTGAGCCGGTTCCGCCACTCAGTCATGGCTGATATTTTTTTCATCCACATTCTTCTGCCTTCTGCCCATAACCCCTGATCCCTTTTTAATCAAGGTGAGGGTAGGGCCTGTCAAGGACAGTAGTGGGAACTTGTGCATGGAGTCAGAAGAAATAGGAGAGGCGTTGAATGAATACTTTTCTTTAGCGTTCACCAAGGAGAGGGGCCATGTTTTTGAGGTTGAGAGTGTGATACAGCCGGGTAGGCTGGAGGAGGTAGTTGTTCTGAGGAAGGATGTATTAGCAATTTTGAAAATCCTGAGGGTCGACATGTCCCCTGGGCCAGATGGGATATATCCAAGGATTCTTTGGGAGGCAAGGGATGAGATTGCAGAGCCTTTGGTTTTGATCTTTGGGTTCTCACTGTCCACGGAGATAGTGCCAGAGGACTAGAGAGTGGCGAATGTTGTTCCTCTGTTCAAGAAAGGGAATAGGAATGACCCTGGTATTTGTAGGCCAGTTAGGCTTACTTCGGTAGTCGGTAATATATGGAAAAGGTCCTGAAGGATAGGATTTATGACCATTTGGAAAGATGCAGCTTAATCCGGGATAGTCAACACGGATTCGTGAAGGGTAAGTCTTGCCTCACAAATTTGATTGAATTCTTTGAGGAGGTAACTAAGTGTGTAGATGAAAGTAGAGCAGTTGATGTCATATACATGGATTTTAGTAAGGCGTTTGATAAGGTACCCCATGGTCGGCTCATGAAGAAAGTAAGGAGGTGTGGGATAGAGGGAAATTTGGCCAATTGGATAAGTAACTGGTTATCACATAGAAGACAGAGGGTGGTGGTGGATGGAAAATTTTCGGACTGGAGACCAGTTACCAGCAGTGTACCACAGGGATCAGTGCTGGGTCCTCTGCTATTTTTGATTTTTATCAATGACTTGGAGGAGGGGGCTGAAGGGTTCGTCAGTAAATTTGCTGATGACACCATGATTGGTGGAGTAGTGGATGAGGTGGAGGGCTGTTGTAGGCTGCAAAGAGATATTGATAGGATGCAGAGCTGGGCTGAGAAATGGCAGATGGAGTTTAACCCTGATAAGTGCAAGGTGATTTATTTTGGTCGAAAATATTTGAATGCGGATTACAGGGTCAACGGCAGGGTTCTGAGGAATGTGGAGGAACAGAGAGATCTTGGGGTTCATGTCCACAGATCTTTGAAGGTTGCCACTCAAGTGGATAGAGCCGTGAAGAAGGCTTATAGTATGTTAGCGTTTATTAATGGGGGCTTGAGTTTAAGAGCCGGGGGGTTCTGCTGCAACTATACATGACCCTGGTGAGACCACATTTGGAGTATTGTGTACAGTTCTGGTCACCTCACTATAGGAAGGATGTGGAAGCAAAGGAAAGGGTGCCAATGAGATTAACCAGGATGCTGCCCGGTTTGCAGGATAGGTCTTATGAGGAAAGGTTGAGGGAGCTAGGGATTTTCTCTTTGGAGCGGAGGAAGATGAGAGGCGACTTAATATAGGTTTATAAGATGATGATGATAGATAGAGTGGACATTCAGAGACTATTTCCTCGGGTGGATGTATCTGTTCCAAGGGGGCATAACTATAAGATTCAGGGTGGGAGATATAGGAGGGATATCCGACGTAGGTTCTTTACTCAGAGAGTGGTTAGGGTGTGGAATGGACTGCCTGCTGTGATAGTGGAGTCGGACACTTTAGGAACTTTCACGCGGTTATTGGATAGGCACATGGAGCAAACCAGAATACAGGGAGTGGGATAGCTTGGTCTTGCTTTCGGACAATGCTCGGCACAACATTGAGGGCCGAAGGGCCTGTTCCGTGCTGTTCTGTTCCATGTTCTATGTTCTAACCTACCTAACTCTATCTTAAAGACACTCCGTGATTTGGACTCCACAGCCTTCTGCGGCAAAGAATTTCACAGATTCACCACCCTCTGGCTGAAGAAATTCCTCCTCAATACAATGTTAGCATTCATGTCGAGAGGGCGAGAATACAAGAGCAAGGATTTATTTCTGCAGCTGTATAAGTCTCTGGTCAGATCCCATTTGGAGTATTGTGAACAGTTCCGGGCCGCGTATCTAACGAAGGATGTGCTGGCCTTGGAAAGGGTCCAGAGGAGTTTTACAAGAGCGATCCCTGGAATGAAAAGCTTGTCGTATGAGGAATGGTTGAGGACTCTGGGTCTGTACTCGTTGGCGTTTTGAAGGACGAGAGGGGATCTTATTGAAACTTACAGGATACTATGAGACCTGGATAGAGTGGATGTGGAGAGGATGTTTCCATTGGTGGGTAAAACTATAACCCGAGGGCACAGTCTCAGACTGAAGAGACGATCATTTAAAACTGAGATGAGGAGGAATTTCTTCAGCCAGAGGGTGATGAATCTGTGAAATTCTTTCCCGCAGAAGGCTGTGCAGGCCAAATCACTGAGTGTCTTTGAGACAGAGATAGATAGGTTCTTGATTAATATGGGGATCAGGGGTTATGGGAGAAGGCAGGAAAATGGGGATGAGAAACATATCAGCCATGATTGAATGGTGGAGTAGACTCGATGGGCCGAGTGGTCTAATTCTGCTCATATGTCTTATGGACAGTGAATTGGGGCTGGGATTGAACCCGGGTCCTCGGCGCCATGAGGCAGTAGTGCTACCCACTGCGCCACCGTGCGACCCTATCACCCCCTTTTAATTAGTAAGTTCTACCCGTATGGCTTAATTTGAGGAACCTACTAAGATATCATCCCTGAGTAACTGCTGTGATATTCTCCCTAATCAATAATGGAATCCCTCCTTCTCTATCACCTTCCCTTCCCACACCTGAAACTTCTGTGCCCTGGGATGTTTAGCTGCCAGTCTAGTACTTCTTTCAACTAAGTTTCTGTGATTGTCATAACATTAGAATCCCATGTGCTGACCAACACCCTGTGCACGATTCGACTAAAAGGGAACAAAGCTACGTAGGGAGTGCATGGAGCTGCATGTTTCCAGCAATCACAGTGCTGAGAAACACATGGCCATAAAACGGCACGAGCGTTAGATAAGAGGCCTCCGCTCACCGGAATTTAGTGCAGCGAGAGATCGGGACGGCATGTTGAATGGCATCCCGATCCCCAACGTGACTCCCAATTCCCCCAAACTCACCACTGCACATAAAATGCTAGCTTGGCACATTGACAGATCCAACCTGAGCACATTGGCAGTGCCACCTGGACAGTGCCAAGCTTGTACCCAGGTGGCACTGCCAGGGTGCCAGGATGGTAATGCCAGGATTCCAGAAATGCTAGGATACAACCTCGTCCCACATTGTGCAGACCAGTGCTGAAATGTGTTAGCCCGAGGTCTCCGAGATGAGAGAGATTGATCGCACGCATCGGGTACCTCGGAAATCTACACAGTGAAGTGAGACTAGTTGTCTCACTTTAAAAAGCAGATTTGATAAAAAGTGATCCCGCCCACCATGGGCGGAATTTATATTGCAACATTTCGCGAGATTGCGTTGGATCGCATGAGGCGTTGCGAGCCGTGTATATGCAGATCCCGGGAGTGGGGTCTCTGGCCTTCCCTCGGCCAGTCTGCTGTTTGGGTACAGCATGGCCGTTGGATCGTGCTCTCAGAGTTCATCAGTCTTACCCATCAGGCTCCTTGTATTGAAATAAATGCAGGTTAGTTGACCAATGCTCTGACAGGTACTAACTTTTGCTGTGTGATTTTCATGTGCAAGGGCAGCCCTCTGGCACATGATCTACTCTTAACCTCTGCTCGGATAGTTCATTACAGGTGAACGTCACAATCACACCTGCCTGAACCTGCCTTCCTGTGATGTCCGTGCAGTGGATTTAATGCAGGCATCCCTTATGACTTGATAACACTGCAGGTACTGCCTGTACTCCCCTGTATCTCGAGGCAGAAGGTTGTGGGTTCAAGCACCGCTCCCGAGCCTTGAGCATAAAACCTGGGCTGCAGCTCCGACTGAGTGGACGATGAACTGTCCGAGGTGCTGAAATGTTAAACCGAATCACAAGTTTGTCCTCTCGAGTGTGTGTAAAAAGTCCCAGAGCATCATGCGAAGAACAGTTCTCCTCTGTGCGGATTTATTTATTTCCCTCAGACAATATTGCGAGAGCAGACCTTCTTGGTCAACAACTCAATACTAATTGTCGGATGATGGTTGGTCTAATTTGGCTGCCGCACAACCTATATTGTAACAGTGACTGCACCTGAAAGCATTTTACGCCCAATGAAGTAGCTAAGAACATAAGAAATAGATGCTGGTGTAGCCCACTTGGCCCCTTGAGCCTGCTCCGCCATTCATTAAGATCATGGCTGATTTGATTGTGGCTCTGACTTCACTTTCCTGCCTGTATCCCGTAAATCCCAACACCCTTCTAGGTGAACAATCTGTCTAACTCAGCCTTGAATATATTCAACGCTTGAGTCTCCTCTGCACCCTGCGGAAGAGAATTCCAAAGATTAATGAAACTCTGAGAAACAAAATTTATCCTCATCCTGGTCTCAAGTTGACACCCCTTATTTTGAAACTATGCCCCCAAAGTTTGCGATTCCCACAATGAGTTAAAAATTCCCTCAGCAGCTACCCTCTCAAGTGTCTTATAAGATTCAATAAGACCACCTCTCATTCTTCTGAACTCCAATGAGTGCAGACCAAACTTACTCCACCTTTCCTCAGAAGGCAGCATCCTCACACAAACACTTTAATATCACGGTCAGTGAACCTTCTGTCAACGACCTTGAAGCATATTCCTTTTTGAGTGAGGAGACTAAAGCAGTCCTCTCGGTGTGGTCTCACTAACTCCCTGTGTGCTTGTAGCAACACTTCCCACTTTTATCCTCCATCCACCTTGTGATCAAGGCCAACATCCCATTTGCCTTCTAATTGCTTGCTGTACCTGCAGGCTAACCTTTCATGTCTGAGGACAGCCAGCTCTCTCTGTATTGCAGCATGCTGCGGTCTCTCTCCATTTAAATAGTATTCTACTTTCCCATTCTTCCTGTCAATGTGGACAATCTTACAGTTTCCTTCATTGTTGTCCATCTGCCAATTCTTTGCTCACTCACTGAATCTATCTATATCACTTTGCAGATTCTTTGTGTCCTCACAGTTTGCTTTCCTGCAGATCTTTGCATTGTCAGCAAATTTGGCTGCAGCATACTTGGTCTATTCACCCAAATTGTGAATATATTAAACAGTTGATGCCCCAGCACTGGTCCCTGTGTCACACTAGATATGGTTCGCCAACCTGAAAATGACTCACTTGTCCAGACTCTTTGTTCCATATTAGTTGGCCAAACCTCCAACCATTCTAACTTATTACCATGAGCACGTCTCATGTGTGGTAATCTTTTCTGTAACTTCATCAAATATCTCATTAAAATCCAGATATATTACATTTATCGGTTCTCCCTTATTCATCCTGGTTGTTCCATCCTCAAAGAACTCTGAGGTAGTAAAACATCCTAGTGCTTTTTCCATCTATCCTAAATCATATTACTCAAAAAATGAATTATTAATTTAAAATCTGTTCTTACAGAGAGAGAGGGTGAGGGAGGTCTTGAAGAAGGGAAAATGCCACTTATTACTAACCTTGTTTATGTGTCGCAACATAAACATTGAACAGGTTCAAGGAGCTACGATGGTCGTCAAACTGCGAGCGACCGTAAGGAGACATTGTAGGAGATCTGCCTGTATTAGGAGAGGTGAAAAGAATAAAGATGGGAAAGAGACACACACAAACATTTTAATATCACGGTCAGTAGAGTCCGAGGAGTTTTACAACATGGAAAAAGGTCCTTCAGCCCACCGTATCCAGGTAGCCATCAAGCACCTATCTACTTTAATCCAATTTTCCCAACATTAGCCCACAGCCTCATTGGCTATGCCAGTTCAAGTACTCATCTAAATAATTCTTAAATGTTGTGAAGCTTCCCGCATCTACCACCTTTTCCAGGCAGTGATTTCCAGATTCCGACCACCCTCTGGGTGAAAAAGCTGTTCCTCAAATCCCCTCTAAACAACCTGCCCCTTACCTAGAATCTATTCCCCCTGGTTACCGACCCCTCCACGAAGGGGAAAAGTTTCCTCCTATTGACCCTATCTGTGTCCCTCAGAATTTAATACACCTTAATCAGGTCCCCCTCAGCATCTCGGCTTATCCGTCTCTCATGATAGCTGAAACGTTCCAGTCCAGACTCCATCCTGGTACACCTCCTCTGCACGCTCCCGAGAGCAATCACATCCTTCCGATAATGTGGAAACCAGAACTGCGCAGTAAGGTAAAGGTAAAGTTGCCACAGTCTTCTTTGAGGTGGAGAGTTGACTATTGGTGAGTTAACCTGAGGATCAGGCGAGGGGCAAGGTTGAGAAGAGGGGCCTTTATGAATAGCCTTATGCACATCGTACTCCAGTTGTTGCCTAACCAGCGCTTTTTACAGCTCCATCATAACCTCCCTGCTCTTATATTCTACGCCTCACCGAATAAAGGCAAGTTTCCCAAATACCCTCTTAACCACCTTATCCACTTGTCCTGCTGTCCTCAGCGATTTATAGACATGCACACCAACGTCACTCTGGTGCTCTGTACTTCCTTGGGTCCTATCATTTATTGCATATTCCCTTGCATTGTTAGTTTTCCCAAAATGCACTACATTTTTTCAAGTGATTTTCTACCATTTGTCCATCTAACCAGCCTGTCTCTTTGATCCTGTAATCTAAGGCTCTCCTCCTGCTGGTGCCATCTGAGCACCCTGGCAATGCCAGCCTGGCACCCTGGCCTTGCCACCTGGGTCTCAGCATGGCACTGCCAATGTGCCCAGGTGGCAGTGACTGCTGCCATTTTTTGGCCGTGCGTGATCTGGCTGGGGGTCTCCTATGTGGGGGGTGGGGCACGGGAGGGCTGAGGGGCCCTCCCATAGCATGTTCAGGTTGTGGGGGGAGGTCGGGGATTGCTTCGGGGGCCTTGGAGATCGGGACGCCATTTATAAATGCCGTCTCGATCTCTCGCTACACTGGGGAGTACTGGTGAGCGGAGATCCCCACTTTACAAAATGAGGCGATGTGTGGCCTCGGCCGTGGCTTCAGGCCCCTTATACAACGTGCGTTGCGTTGAATGGCCATGTGTTTCTCAGCACTCCAGGTGCCTCTAAACACACTCGCTATGGGACTTTGATCCCATTTGCTGAATGGCGCCCATAGTCTTTCAAAAGGGTAACTCTGCCCATAATTTCTGTTATCTATTAAAGTAAAACTGGTGCGTTGATGCCACACAGTATGAATGGCTTACGCATGGTGCACCTCGAGGTTAGGCAGAGATTAGTTTCATTAAAGTTTGACAGACTTAATTTGTAAAAGCTTCTGTGTCAATGAATTCTAAAATGCAGCAGAGAGGCAGAGAATTCAAAAAGAGCGACTAAAAGCTGGGTTTGGAAGGGGGTATTTAAAGTGGGGAGAGAGGCTGTGATATACCAGTTGCTGAGTGAAGTGGGAGGGAGATAGGCCGTGGACATGCCCCTTGGAATCAATACCCTTGAGTTTAAAGTGAAACAATCGGAAGAAGGCAAACAAAAGCAGTGTTTTACTTTCCCAACATATAGTGTTGGATTCTTCTGCCGTACGATCGCCACGAGCGGTACGCGGACCATGTAAAGGTCCATTGACCACGGATAGGAATTTCCGGTTGCCTTGAGGGAACAGCCGGAGAATCCCACCCACAGGAACAGGAAGATATCATCCAGTCCCTTGAGATATTCAATTTGGGCCCAGCGCCGTGACGGGTATTCCGGCATCCAAGATGGCTACCGGGGAACCCACCATGAGGGGCTGCACCTTCAGTGGGACCAGAATATCCTGGTGGCGCGAAGGGCCAGAGAATCCCGCCTTACACCATACAGATTAGGAGCAGCAGGAGGCCACCCTGGTCCCTGGAGCTTGCTCAGCCATTCATTAAGATCCTGGCCAGTCAGATTGTAACCTCAGTCCTGCCTGCTCTCCATAACCTTTCACCCCATTGCTTATCAAGAATCTATCCACCTCTCCCTTATAAATATTCCCAGATTCTGCTTCCACTGCCTTTTCAGGGAGAGAGTTCCAGAGGCTCACAACCCTCTGAGAGAAAGAAATTCTCATCTCCCTCTTAAACGGTCAGCTCTTATTTTGAAACAGTTAACTCCTAGTTTAGATCCTCTTATCAGAGGAGACACCTTTCCACATCCATAAGACCAGAAGACACAGGAACAGAATTAGGCCATTTGACCCATCGAGACTGCTCTGCCATTCAATTATGGCTGATATTTTTCTCATCCCCATTCTCCTGCCTTCTCCCCATAACTCCTGATTCCTTATAAATCAAGAACCTATCTACCTTTATCTTCACGACACTCAGTGATTTGGCCTCCACAGCCTCCTGCGGCAAAGCATTCCACAGATTCACCACCCTCTGGCTGAAGAAATTTGTCCCTTCAGTCTGAGGCTGTGCCCTCTGGTTCTAGTTTTACCTACAAGTGGAAACATCCTCTCCATATCCATTCTATCCAGGCCTGCATTATCCTGCATGTTTCAATAGGAACACCCCTCACCCATCTAAACTCAAGTACAGACTCAGAGTCCTTAACTGCTCCTCATATGACTAGTTCTTCATTCCAGGGATCATTCTTGTGAACCTCCTCTGGACTTTTTCCAAGGCCAGCACATCCTTCCTTAAATACAGGGCCCAAAGCTGCTCACAATACTCAAAATAGGGTCTGACCACAGCCTTGCACAGCCTCAGAAGTACATCTCTGATCTTGTATTCTAGCCCTCTCGACATGAATGCAAACATTGCATTTGCCGTCGTAACTGCCGATTGAACCTGAACGTTAACCTTCGGAGAATCTTCAACACGGACTCCTCAGTCCCTTTGTGGTTCTGATTTCCTCAGCCATTTCCCCATAAGAAAATAGTCTGTACCTCCATTGCATAGCATCACACTTTTCCACACTGTATTCGATCTGCCACTTCTTTGCCCGCTCTCCTGCCTGTCCGGGTTCTTCTGCAGCCCCCCTGCATTCTCAATACTACCTGTCTGTCTGCATATATTTGTATCATCTGCAAACTTAGCAACAGTGCCATCAGTTCCTTCTTCCAGATTGTTGTGACTAATGGTTGTGACTAGCGGTGTGCCACAGGGATCTGTGCTGGGGCATCTGTTGTTTGTAATATACATAAACGGTTTGGAGGAAAATGTAGCTGGTCTGATTAGTAAGTTCGCAGATGACACCAAGGTTGGAGGAGTGGCAGATAGTGTTGAGGATTGTCAGAGGATACAGCAGGACATGGATAGGTTGGAGACTTTGGGCAGAGAAATGGCAAAAGGGGTTTAATCCGGACAAATCTAAGGTAATGCATTTTGTTAGGTCTAACATAGAGGGGAAATATACCGTAAATGGCAAAACTCTGAGGAATATAGAAAGTCAGAGAGATCTGGGCGTGCAGGTCCACAGATCTTTGAAGGTGGCAAGGTAGTCAAGAGAACATATGAAATGCTTGTGTTCATTGGATGGGGCAGCGAATATTAAAACTGGAAAGTCATGCTGCAGTTGCATCGATACTTTGTGAGGTCGCACTTGAAATATTGTGCGCAATTCTGGATGCCACACTACCAGCAGGATGTGAGGGCTTTGGAGAGGGTACAGAGGTGATTTACCAGGATGTTGCCTGGCCTGCTATGTGGAGAGGCTGAATGGACTCGGACTGTTTTCATTAGAAAGACGGAGGTTGAGGGGTGACCTGATAGAGGTCTACAAGATTATGCGGGGCATGGATAGGGTGGATGGGCAGGTACTCTTTCCCAGGGCGGAGGGGTCAGTCACCAGGGGGCATAGGTTTAAGGTCCATGGGGCAGAATTTAGAGGAGATGTGCGAGGCAGGTTTTTTTAAGCAGAAGGTGGTGAGTGTCTGCAATGCGTTGCCAGGGAAGGGTGTGGAAGCTGGTACATTAACGGTGTTCAAAAGGCATCTTGACAAACACATGGATAGGATGGGTAAACAGGGATATAGCACCAGGAAGTGCTGGGGGATTTTGGCAAAGGTTGGTATCATGACCAGTACAGGCTTGGAGGGCTGAATGGCCTGTTCCTGTGCTGTACTGTTCTTTGCTAATGTATAATTGTGAAAAATTGTGGTCCCAACACTGTTCCCTGAGGCACACCACTAGTCACCGGCTGCCATTGTAAAAAAGACATCTTTATCCCCATTCTCTGCCTTTTGCCAGTCGGCCAATCCTCTATCCATGCCAGAATCTTACCCTGAACACCATGGGCTCTTACTGATTTAACAGCCTCCTCTATGGCACTTTGTCAAAGGCCTTTTGGAAAGCTGAATAGATCACGTTCACAGATTATCCCTTGTCTGACTTCTGAACAGATTTGTCAGACATGACCTTCCCTTGACAAAGCTGTGCTGACTCAGTCCTATTTTATCATGCATTTCAAATAGTCCGCGATCTCATCTTTAACAATGGACGGTAAAATCTTCCCAATGACCAAAGTCAGGCCAACTCGCCTATAATTTCCTGTCTCCTGCTTCCCTCCCTTCTTCTGGGCTGTTTAGCTCACTGGGCTAATCGCTGGCTTTGAAGGCAGACCAAGGCAAGCTAGCAGTACGGTTCGATTCCCGTAACAGCCTCCCCGAACAGGCCCTGGAATGTGGCGTCTAGGGACTTTTCACAGTAACTTCATTTGAAGCCTACTCGTGACAATAAGCGATTTTCATTTTTCATTTCAATAGGGGTGTTATGTTAGCCATTTTCCAGTCCCCTGGGATTCTCCCTGCCTCCAGTGATTCCTGAAAGATCACCACCATTGCCTCCACAATCTCCTCAGCTATCTCTTTTAGGGCCCTGGGGTGTAGTCCATCTGGTCCAGGTGCTTTATCCACCTTCAGATCTTTCAGTTTCCCCAGAACCTTCTCCTTAGTGATGGCCACTACACTCACCTCCGTCCCCTGATTCTCCTGAATTTCTGGTATCCTAGTGGTGCCTTCGACAGAGTCTGGTGCGGAGTCTGCACGTTCTTCCCGTGTGTGCGTTGGTTTCCTCCGGATGCTCCGATTTCCTCCCACTGTCCAAACATATGCTTGTTAGGTGGATTGGCCATGATAAATTGCTCTTAGTGTCCAAAAAGGTTGGCGAGTTTACGGAGATAGGGTGGAGGTGTGGGCTTGGGTAGGGTGCTTTTTCCAAGGGCCGGTTCAGACTATATGGGCCGAATGGCCTCCTTCACTGTAACTTCTATGATTCTATGATTCCATTGGGTCTGTCCTTACTCTCCTCTGCTCTGATGGGGACAAGCTCAGATTTTCTTACCGCTCCAAGTGAAGTTCCTCATACTTAATGTAATCTCCTGTCGACCCCGTCTGTACCCGCGACAAGGTCTTGCCATCTTTCCTGAGGTGTGGTGCCCAGAATTAGGCAGAATCCTTCAGCTAAGGCCGAAGCAGTGATTTATTTGAGTCCTAGTCCAATGTCAATTCCAGTTCTGAAATGTTCAATTAAACCCCCAGCCTCAACAGAGAGTGAGAGAGAGAGAGAGAGATAGAGAGAGAGAGACAGAGAGAGAGTGAGACAGAGGGAGAGAGAGACCTACATATGAAGAAGTGCTTGCAGATATAAGCCTGAACAACCATGCTCTAATTTTAAGTTAAAACCCAATTTTTTTCTAAACTCTCCCTCAAGAAGGAAACGGTCTCCCTCTACCTACCCTGTCAACCATCTGAATTAGCTCATTTCTTAATCTCTGATAGTCAGGGTAATGGAAGGCTAGTGATTGAAGCCTGTCCTCATTATTTAGATTTTATGATTGAATACAACATTGAAATAGGCCATTTGGTCCAACCAGTCTGTGTTGGCTTTGATCATTGTGTTTTCCAATGGCTGTACCAATAAGTTGACTCCTACCGTAAATAATCAGTCTTTTAGAGATGCTCGACAGGTACTGCTCTGTCTCCAGGAGCAAGTAACTATCTGCAGGATTCAACACAATGACCTCTGTATTCGTGTAAGGGCTACCTGGCATACGGAGAGAAATGGAAAGATGTGTCAGGACCAAACAGGTTTATCTGCGGTGTTGTTGATAGTAACAGAGGCTCTTCTACTGATTGTTTGTCTCACCCACTGTCCTACTCAGTCCTATAGGGGAAAGGAAATTGTCCAAGGAACTTCCCCACATAGTTCCAGAGGGGGAAAGGTCAGTGTCTGACCCACTGCCCCACCCAGTCCCACAGGGGGAAAGTACAGTGTCTGGCCCACTGTCCCACCCAGTCCCAGAGGGGGAAAGGACAGTGTCTGACACACTGTCCCACCCAGTCCCAGAGGGAGAAAGGACAATGTCTGACCCACTGTCCCACCCAGTCCCAGAGGGGGAAAGGTCAGTGTCTGACCCACTGCCCCACCCAGTCCCAGAGGGGGAAAGGACAGTATCTGACCCACTGTCCCACCCAGTCCCAGAGGGGGAAAGGACAGTGTCTGACACACTGTCCCACCCAGTCCCAGAGGGAGAAAGGACAATGTCTGACCCACTGTCCCACCCAGTCCCAGAGGGGGAAAGGACAATGTCTGACCCACTGTCCCACCCAGTCCCAGAGGGGGAAAAGGACATTGTCTGACTCACTGTCCCACCCAGTCCCAGAGGGGGAAAGGACAATGTCTGACACACTGTCCCTCCCAGTCCCAGAGGGGGAAAGGAGACTTCCGGTTGCGGCTATGCGGAGCTCAGCTGAACGTTCGGAGCTCCCGCTTTAAAAGGACTTGTGGGCTCTTTTAAGGGCCCGAAACGGCACTGATTCGACGATTCCCGGTGGATAAAGGGGTCTGGAGCAAAACCCCCCGGGATTTATGGTACGGACCCAGAGTGGGCGAGGAGAAAAACGGCAGCAGCTCCCCTGGAAAAGCGGGGGAAGGTGGACAAAATGGCGGCCGGTGGAGTCCCCGAGGAGTGGAGGCAGTGCGCGGTGGAGCAGCAGCGGCCCTTCTGCACTATTTTACGGAGCTGAATAGGGAGTTGCTGGAATCCCTGAAAGTAACGACAAGTAAGCTGCTGGAGACCCAGACACTCAGGGTGCAGCGATACTTGAGTTGCAGGAGCAGGCCTCTGAGCGCGAGGAGGAGGTTTTGGCCCTCGTGGGGAAGGTGGAGATGCACGAGGCGCTCCACAAAAAGTAAAGATCGTTTCGAGGAGATGGAGTTTCGATCAAGGAGGAAGAACTGGCGGATCCTGGGCCTCGAGGAGGGGCTGGAGGGGGCGGACCTGCCGGCCTATGTGGCTGTGATGCTGAACTCGCTGGTGGGGGCAGGATCCTCCCATCTGGCTCTGGAGCTGCAGGGGGCCCATAGAGTACTGGCCAGGAGGCCTAAGGCGAATGAACCCCCGCGGGCGGTGCTGGTGCAGTTCCATCGGTTCAGTGACCGGGAGTGTGTGCTGCGATGGGCCAAGAAGGTGAGGAGCAGCAAGTGGGAGCATTCGGTAATGCGTATCTACCAGGACTGGAGTGCGGAGGTGGCCAAGCGGAGAACCGGGTTTAACCGGATGAAGGCGGTGCTCCACGGCAAGCAGGTGAAGTTCGGCATGCTGCCGCCTGCGCGCCTGTGGATCACCTACAAGGAACGGCATTACTATTTCGAGTACCCGGAGGAGGGGTGGGCCTTTGTGCAGTCTGAAAAGTTGGACTCGAACTAGAGATTGGGGGCTGTGGGAGGGTTTTGTTTTGTATATCACTGTTTATACTGTTGCTGGTTATTCTGTTTGGTTTTTTTTCTCTCGCTTTCGGATGATGTGGGTTATGGTTGTGTGTCTTAAGGGGGATATTGGGGTTTGTGGTTGATCTGTTTTTGTTTGTACGGGGTTGGTGGATGGGTTGGGACTGTTGTTTGGGAGCTGCGTTGGGGGGGGGGGTGGGGCAGTGGGAAAGCGCGGGCTTTCCTCTGGTTTCCCGCGCTGCGGGAAGAGGGGGGTGGAGCTGGTGACAAGGGGCGTGGCTATCAGATCCGTTTTCCCGCGCTGAAGCGGTGCCAAGGAGCTGCTGCGGGGGGAGAGGGGTGACCTCATATCGGGAGGGGTCGGAGTTAGGGCGGGAGCTGCCGGGGTCAGCAGAAGCCAGCTGGCTCACGGGAATACTATGGAGGGAGTGTCGCGGCTAGGAGGGTTCCTAGCCTGGGGGAAGGGGGGGGATACCGGGTTGCTGCTGGATTGGCCAGGGAGGAGCTGGTGTGGGTCGGGGGTGAGGTTCTACCGCCGTGGGAAAAGGGCCGAATGGGTGCTGGCCAGGGGCGAGCAGTCGATGGGCCATGGCTAGTTGATGGGGGAGGGGGGGGGGGGGGGGGGGCGGGGTGCCCCCTGATCCGGCTGATCACGTGGAACGTGAGGGGGTTGAATGGGCCGGTTAAGCGGGCCCGGGTGTTTTCGCATCTGATGGGGCTGAAGGCGGACGTGGCCATGCTCCCGGAGACACACCTGAAGGTGGCGGACCAGGTCCGTCTGAGGAAGGGGTGGGTGGGGCAGGTTTTCCATTGAGGGCTCGACTCGAAGAACCGGGGTGTGGCGATCCTGGTGGGGAAGAGGGTGGCGTTTGAGGCGTCTGAGGTGGTGGCTGATAGTGGCGGCAGATACGTGATGGTGAGTGGTAAGCTGCAGGGGGAGAGGGTGGTGTTGGTAAATGTGTACGCCCCAAATTGGGATGATGCTGGTTTCATGAGGCGTATGTTGGGCCGCATTCCTGACCTGGAGGTGGGGGGCTTGATCATGGGGGGGGACTTCAGTACGGTGCTGGATATCCTACTGGATCGTTCTAGTTCAAGGACAGGCAGGAGGCCGGCGGCGGCCAAGGTATTGAGGGGGTTTATGGACCAGATGGGAGGAGTGGATCCTTGGAAGTTTGGGAGGCCGAGGGCTCAGGAGTACTCCTTTTTCTCCCATGTGCACAGGGTTTATTCCCGCATTGATTTCTTTGTCCTGAGTAGGGGACTGGTCCCGAGGGTGGAGGAGGCCGAATATTCGGCTATTGCGATTTCGGACCATGCTCCGCATTGGGTGGATCTGGAGATGGGGGAGGTGCGGGACCAGCGCCCGCTTTGGCGTCTGGACGTGGGGTTGTTGGCAGATGAGGAGATGTGTAGGAGGGTCCGGGGATGTATCGAGAGGTACCTCGAGGTCAATGACACTAGGGAGGTCCGGGTGGAGATGGAGTGGGAGGCTCTGAAGGCAGTGATTAGGGGGGAGCTGATCTCTATCCGAGCCCATAGGGAGAGGGGGGAGAGGAGGGAGAGGGAGAGACTGGTGGGGGAGCTGTTGAGTGTGGATAGGAGGTATGCGGAGGCCCCAAAGGAGGGATTGTTGGGGGAGCGACGAAGCCTGCAGGCCAAGTTTGATTTATTGACCAGCAGAAAGGCGGAGACACAGTGGAGGAAGGCGCAGGGAGCGGTCTACGAGTATGGAGAGAAGGCGAGCAGAATGCTGGCGCATCAGCTCCACAAGCGGGACGCGGCTAGGGAGATCGGTGGAGTGAAGGATAGGGGTGGGAATGTGGTGCGGCAGGGGTCAGAGGTCAATGGGGTCTTTAGGGACTTCTACAGGGAACTGTACCGGTCAGAGCCGCCGGTGATGGGAGGGGGAATGGAGAGCTTTTTGGACAGGTTGCGATTTCCAAGGGTGCAGGAGGAGCAGGTGGAGGGACTGGGGGCGCCGATTGAGTTGGAGCAGCTGGTCAGAGGGATTGGCCACATGCAGTCGGGGAAGGCGCCGGGACCGGATGGGTTCCCGGTTGAATTTTATAAGAAATACGCGGACCTGTTGGGCCCCCTGTTGGTCCGGACGTTTAACCAGACATGGGAGGGAGGTTTTTTGCCCCCGACGATTTCCCTGATCCTGAAGCGAGATAAGGACCCCTTGCAGTGAGGATCATATATGCCGATTTCACTGCTGAATGTGGACGCCAAGTTGCTGGCGAAGATCTTGGCCACTAGAATAGAGGACTGTGTGCTGGGGGTGATACATGAAGATCAGACAGGTTTTGTGAAGGGGAGGCAGCTGAACACTAACGTGCGAAGGCTGCTAAATGTGATAATGATGCCGGCAGCAGAAGGAGAGGCGGAGATTGTGGTGGCATTGGATGCGGAGAAGGCCTTTGATAGGGTTGAGTGGGGGTAATTGTGGGAGGTGTTAGAGAGGTTCGGGTTTGGGGTGGGGTTTATTAAATGGCCGATGTTGCTGTACGAGGCCCCGATGGCGAGTGTAGCGACAAATGGGAGGAGGTCTGAGTACTTCAGGCTCCACCGTGGGACGAGGCAGGGGTGCCCCCTGTCCCCCTTGCTTTTTGCGCTGGCAATAGAGCCTCTTGCCATGGCTCTCAGGGAGTCAAAGGGGTGGAGGGGTTTGGTGCGAGGTGGGGAGGAGCACCGAGTGTCGCTGTACGCAGATGACTTGCTGCTGTATGTAGCAGACCGGGTGGGGGGAATGTCGGAGGTGATGGAGATTCTTGCTGAGTTTGGGAGTTTCTCGGGATATAAATTGAACCTGAGCAAGAGTGAGCTGTTTGTTGTACACCCGGGAGATCAGGAGGAGGGGATTGGTAGGCTCCCGCTAAAGAGGGCAGTGAGGAGTTTTAGGTACCTGGGGGTTCAGGTGGCTAGGAGTTGGGGGACTCTGCACAAGCTTAATTTTACTAGGTTGGTGGAACAGATGGAGGAAGAGTTTAAACGGTGGGACATGCTGCCGTTGTCGTTGGCGGGTAGAATACAGTCCGTTAAAATGACGGTGCTCCCAAGGTTTTTGGTTTTTGTTTCAGTGCCTCCCCATTTTCATTCCGAGGGCCTTTTTTAGGAGGGAGAACAGCAGCATTCTGGGAGTTGTTTGGGCGCACAGGACTCCGAGGGTAAGGAGGGTCTTTTTGGAGCGGGGCAGGGATAGAGGGGGCTGGCGCTGCCCAACCTCTCTGGGTACTATTGGGTGGCTAACGTCTCGATGGTACGTAAGTGGGTAATTGAGGGGTAGGGGGCAGCATGGAAACGGATGGAGATGGCGTCCTCTGGAGGCACGAGCCTGAAGGCACTGGTAACGGCGCCGTTGCCGCTCCCTCCAACGAGGTACACTACGAACCCGGTGGTGGCGGCTACCCTCAAAATTTGGGGGCAGTGGAGGCGACACGGGGGGGACATGGGGGGCTCGGTGGAGGCCCCGCTGCGGGGGAACCACCGGTTTGTCCCAGGGAACATGGATGGTCGGTTCCTGGGGTGGCACAGGGCGGGCATTAGGAAGTTGGGAGACCTGTTCATTGACGGGAGGTTTGTGAGCCTGGGTGAATTGGAGGAGAAGTTTGAGCTCGCCCCGGGGAATATGTTCGGTACCTTCAGGTCAAGGCGTTTGCTAGGCGGCAGGTGGAGGGGTTCCCTTCGCTGCCCCCACGGGGGGTAAGGGATAGGGTGCTTTCTGGTGTGTCGGTCGGGGATGGGAAGGTGTCCGACATCTACCAGGTGATGCAGGAGGTGGAGGAGGCGTCAGTAGAGGAGCTGAAGGCTAAGTGGGAGGTGGAGCTGGGGGAGCAGATTGAGGAGGGGACATGGGTGGACGCCCTGGAGAGGGTGAACTCCTCCTCTTCATGTGCGAGGCTTAGCCTCATCCAGTTCAAGGTACTGCACAGGGCTCATATGTCCGGGACGAGGATGAGCAGGTTTTGTGGAGATAAGGACAGGTGCATTAGGTGTTCGGGGAGCCCAGCGAACCATGCCCATATGTTTTGGGCATGCCCGGCACTGGAGGAATTCTGGCAGGGGGTGGCGAGGGCGGTGTCGAGGGTAGAAGGGTCCAGGGTCAAGCCAGGCTGGGGACTCGCGATATTTGGGGTTGGGGTGGAGCCAGGAGTGCAGGAGGCGAAAGAGGCCAATGTTTTGGCCTTTGCGTCCCTAGTAGCCCGGCGGAGGATCTTGCTGCAGTGGAAAGATGCGAGACCCCCAAGTGTGGAGACCTGGATCAATGACATGATGGGATTCATTAAGCTGGAGGGTTAAATTCGCCCTTAGGGGGTCAGTACAAGGGTTCTTTAGGAGGTGGCAGCCTTTCCATGACTTTTTGGCTCAACGATAAAGAACGAGGTCAGCAGCAGCAGCAACCCAGGGGGGAGGGGGAGAAAGGGGGGGGGGGGTCTCAGGGGGGTATTGTTTAAGTTAATTTGCTTAATTTTAATGTATTTTGTTGTTTATTGGGTTTGGGGGGTGGGGGGGGGTTTGTTACATGCGTTGTTACGGGTGCCAGCGGGTGTTTATTATTATTGTTATTATTATTGTTCTGTTGATAAATATTTTTCAGAAAATTCCAATAAAAATTATTTTTTAACAAAAAGAGGGGGAGAGGACAGTGTCTGACCCACTGTCCCACCCAGTCCCAGATGGGGAAAGGACAGTGTCTGACCCACTGCCCCAACCAGTCCTAGAGGGGGAAAGGACAGTGTCTGACCCACTATCCCACCCAGTCCCAGAGGGGGAAAGGACAGTGTCTGACCCACTACCCCACCCAGTCCCAGAGGGGGAAAGGACAGTGTCTGACCCACTACCCCACCCAGTCCCAGAGGGGGAAAGGACAGTGTCTGACCCACTGCCCCAACCAGTCCTAGAGGGGGAAAGGACAGTGTCTGATCCACTGTATCACCCAGTCCCAGAGGGGGAAAGGCCATTTCTGACCCACTGTCCCACCCAGTCCCAGAGGGGGAAAGGACAGTGTCTGACCCACTGTCCCACCCAGTCCCAGAGGGGGAAAGGCCATTTCTGACCCACTGTCCCACCCAGTTCCAGTGGGGGAGGGGGCAGTGACAGACCCACTGTCCCACCCAGTCCCAGAGGGTCTGTTAAATTGAAAGACAGGGGCGACAAGGTGGCACAGTGGTTGGCACTGCTGCCTCATGTCGTGAGCTCACCTTCCATTTCGTTAGTCTGCAGGTTGATGCGAAAGGTCTTCTCTATATGCTCACATTCGCTCCAGCTGTGAAGTATTAACAAAAAGTCATATTCTTGTTCACTCTCCCAGCTCCTTGACTGAACTCACTGTTCACAGCCCCAATGCTTTTCCGAGCAGCTTTTCTCCAGTAATTGTGAATGGGTTTAAGTTCCTCCCTCCTCCTGATTTTCTAATATTCTTGAGATGCTTACCATGAAGACAGATACAAAATGTTTGTTCAAAGTTTCTGCCATTTCCTTGCTTCCCATTAATTTCCCAGTCTCACCCTCTTGTCCTTTTTATCTGCTTGTAGAAACCTTTACTGTCTGATTTCATTGGGGCAATTCTAACTCCCCATTGTGCCTGGCTCACCTCCCGCTATTGCATGGAGAATAGCAAGAGAGGCCTGAAACATGGTTTGTGTCAGGCACCGAATGGAGCACGATGTGCCCGGCCTGTGCCAGCCGGCAGCCGGTGTGATCGGCATCACACCGACACTGGAAATGAGCCTGAGTCACATGTTTAAATGAGTCTTTAAACTCATCCAAATATGTTCATCCCTTTGGAGGCCAGATTCTCTCGGCATCTGAGGTTCACAGGCCCCACTGGCAGCCCGTGAGGTTGGACCGAATCGGTGCTGGTTTCCAAAAATGCAAACCAGACACGACGGCCTCTCCGGGGCTCGGAGGCCAGGTGGTCGGACACAGGTCAGGTTAGTCAGTGTTCTGGCGCTTGCTCCTGGCACCCTGGCAGTGTTAACCTAGCACTCTAGAAGTTGGCACTGCCAGAGCGCCAAAGGGCACTGCTAAGGGATGGGGCCTGAGAGGGACCATATCCGTGAAAGGAAGGGGAATTGAAGCAGGGGGTCTGAAAAGGGAGGGAATGAAGAGGAGGGATGAAGGGGAGGCCTGATGGGGCATG
Source organism: Scyliorhinus canicula (assembly GCF_902713615.1). Taxonomy (NCBI): domain Eukaryota; kingdom Metazoa; phylum Chordata; class Chondrichthyes; order Carcharhiniformes; family Scyliorhinidae; genus Scyliorhinus; species Scyliorhinus canicula. The sequence continues at coordinate 14,718,457 of NC_052158.1, read as the reverse complement.
AAAGAGGGGGAACTGAAGAGGATGCATGGATGGGGGGCAACCTGAAATAGGGGAGGGGACTGAAAAGCAGGGCGACCCTTAAGATGTTGGGGCCCTCAGCGACATCATAGCAAATTCTGCTCACTTGTGGGGACAGGGTGCAGGGGGCAATGCCCCGATTCTAGCAAAGAAGTTTGGGATTGGGACCGGTTCACCCTCATGTCTGCCTGACGTGGGAGGGGGGATGCTGGTGTAGACAGTTAGTGATGGGGGAAGTTATCCCTCCTTGTCAAGGCATGAAATTGTTGACCACATCTTCAGTGGGGGTTTAGGGTCTGTGATAGCCAGTGATGTGGGATGATCGGGCACATTCAACTTAACTTTGAGATCTGGCCACCCTTTGAAAAAGTTGCCCCAATCTCTGAGGAGTTGGTCTTGACTGTCCCTTTTCAGTAAAAACCCAGTAAAAATTCCCCGAAAAATACACGGCTGGGGAACCGGGAGAATCCAGCTCCTAGTATTATTTTGAGAGAATGGTTCCTTGGATTTCTCTAATACTCCTATTTCTCCCTCTTTTTTGATTTTCTCTCCATCACCCTTTGTTAGTTTCTAAAAGGGAGGCGGTGGCATAATGGTGTTGTTACTGGACCCAGGATAATGATCTGTGGACCCGGGTTCAAATCCCACCATGGCAGGTGACGCAATTTAAACTCAATAAAATATCTGGAATTAAATCAAATGATGACCATGAAACTATCATTGATTGTTGTAAAAACCCATCTGATTCACTAATGTCCTTAAAGGAAGGAAATCTGCCATCCTTACCTGGTCTGGCCTACATGTGACTCCAGACCCACAGCAATGTGGTTGACTCTTAAATGCCCTGTGAAATGGCCCAGCAAGCCACTCAGTTGTACTCAACTGATACAAAAATGAAAAAAAGGAATGAAACAGGACGGACCACACGGCACCGGAAAAAACAACAGCAAACCCAGCCGTGCCGACCCTGCAAAGTCCTCCTTACCAACATCTGGGGGCTTGTGCCAAAGTTGAAAGAACGGTTTCACAGACCAGTCAAGCAACATCATAATCAAAGAATAATACCTTACAGACAATGTCCCAGACACCACTATCACCATTCCTGGGCATAGGACAGACCCAGCAGAGGTGGCAGCACAATCGAGAGGACGTTGCCTTCAACATCTACTCTTGGCTCCATGAAGTCTCATGGCTTCAGGTTAAACATGGGCAAGGAATCCTGCTGATTACCCCAAACGGCCACCATCAGCTGATGAATCAGTACTGCTCCATGTTGAACAGCATTTGGAGGAAGCACTGAGGATGGCAATTAGGCAAAGTATGCTCCATGTGGGGGATTTCAATGTCCATCATCAAGAGTGGCTCTGTAATACCACCACAGACCGAACTGTCCGAGTCCTAAAGGACTTGGTTCCTGGACTGGGACTGCAGCAGGTGGTGAGGGAACCAACAAGAGGGAAAAACACACTTGCCTCATCTTCACCAATCTGTCTGCTGCAGATATATCTGTCCATGACAGTATCGGTAGTCGTGACCACCGCACTGTCTTTGTGAAGTCAAAGTCCCATCTTCACATTGAGAAGATACCCTCCATCGTGTTTTGTGGCACTACCACCATGCTAAATGGGATGGACTTTGAACATATCTCGCAACTCAAGACTGGGCATTCATGAGGCGCTGTGGGCCATCAGCAGAAGCTAAATTGTATGCATCCAGAATCTGCAATCTCATGATCCGGCATATCCCCCACTCTTCCACTACCACCAAGCCAGGTCAAAGGCAGGTCATAAGGCTAGGAAGCCTACGGCGATTAACTCACCTCCTGACCCCCAAAGCCTATCCACTATTTACAAGGCACAAGTCAGGAGTGTAATGGAATACTCTCCACTTGTCTGGAAGAGTACAACTCCAACAACACTCCAGAAGCGCAACACCATCCAGAACAAAGCAGCCCACTTGATTGCACAAACATTCGAACCCTCCACCACCGACAAACAGTGACAGCCGTGTGCACCAACTACAAGATGCACTGCAGTAACTCACCAAGGTTTCTTCGACAACTTCTTGCAAACCCATGACCAGTACTATCTAGAAGGACAAGAGCAGTAGATACCTGGGAACCCCACCACCTGGAGGTTTCCCTCCAAGTCACTCAGCAACCTGGAAATATATCGCAATTCCTTCACTGTCGCTGGGCATCATCCTGGAACTCCCTTCCTAACAGCACAGTGGGTGTACCTACAACTCAGGGACTACAGCGGTTTAAGAAGGCAGCTCAGCACCACCTTGTGAAGGGCAACTAGGGATGGGCATTAAATGCTGACCTAACCAGCGACACCCACATCCCATAAATGGATAAAACAAAAAAATCCCAATCTTCTGGCCTCCCACTAATCGTGGCAGCATAGTGTCTTTTCTTTCAATTCAGATAAAGATCCAATAGATTACAAATAAGTCCAATGTAAAAACAGACCCTCTGAGAAAAAGTTTCTATGTGCCGTTGAATGGCTCGTGAGCAGCGCTCCCAGTGGGAATGGGAAACACTCGGGTTTTCCCGCTGGCGGGAGCACTTAGACTCAAAACGGGAGAATTGTGCCCCTTGTTCATTACAAAGGGAATGGAATTTAAAATAGGGATGAATTGCTGCAGTTGTGTCAGACCTTGGTGAGACTACATCTGGAGTACTGTGTACAGTTTTGTCTCCATATTTGAGAAAGGATATAATTACATTAGAAGCAGTTCAGAGAAGGTTCACTCGACTGGTTCCTGGAATAAGGAAGTTATCCAATTAGGAAAGATTGGACTATATCTATTGGAGTTTAGAAAAATAAGATGCAATCGTACTGTAACACATAGGCCTGCATTTTACGTGTCTTTGCTGTTGGTTTGTAGATGGTGGGGGGAGCGGGTGGTAAGGCAGTGAGCATAAACCTCTTTGGATGGACATCCTTCTGGGTTCTCTCTGGTCTGACCTCTGCAATTTTATGGGGGTGTCGCAAAGTACAAACAGCCTCAATGTTTAAGGCTGGTTCAGAGTTTCCAACTATGCAATAAGCCTTAAAATAATCAGGTTCAGAACTCTGGTGGGAAGTCTGGGGGGCTCCTCCACTTTTAGCTCCCCCCACTCCACCAACCACCCAAATGCTACTGAAGCTCCAATAACTTCAGGCACTTCCTCCCTCCTTTCCAAGCCGCTCCCCCAAAATTCCAATTCCCCACTGTCCAATCCCCAAGCCTTTGCGACCCTTCCTGCCCTGAGACCAAACATTCCTCGTCCCGGAATCTCAAGGTTCAGGCTCCAGGGACTGCATGCAGTTCCAGTCCTGTCCACTGCATCTTCTGGCGCTGCAGAGTCTGGAGAGCCAATCAGATAGTCCAGCATCTCTCTGTCTAAGGTGGGACTTCCTCCGGAGTGAGGGGTGGAGCTCCTCCCTGTGGTCAATTAACGCTCATTGGAGCCCAAAATCTCTCTGGGAAAGACATGTTGGGAAACTATACCATCCCAAAAATCCTGGCCATAAGAACCTGAGGGGACTTGACGGGGTGGATCCTGAAAGGATTTCCCTTGTGGGAGAGACTTAGGGCGAAATTCTCCGACCCCTAGCAGGGTCGGAGAATCGCCCAGGGCGGCCAAAAATCCCGACCCGCCGTGGCAGAAATTCTCCGCCACCCGGGAATTGGCGGGGGCACCGTGCGGCGAGCCCCCTGCAGCAATTCTCCGGTCCGCGATGGGCCGAAGTCCCGCCGCTGGGAGGCCTCTCCCGCCGCCGAGGTTTGAACCACCTCCGGTGGCGGCAGGATCAGCGGCGCGAGCGGGCCCCCGGGGTCCTGGGGGGGCGATCGGACCCCGGGGATGCCTCCACAGTGGCCGGGCCCGCGATCGGGGTCCACCGATCGGCGGGCAGGCCAGTGCCATAAGGGCACGTTTTCCCACGCCGACACGGCCTCCACCATGGCGGACGCGGAAGAGAATCCCGCAGCGCGCATGCGAAGGCGCGAACCGGCGCAAGCCTTTTGGCCAGCAGCTCCAGCGCAGGCCTAGCCCCTCAATGTGAGGGCTTGGCCCCCACAGGTGCGGAGAAATCCGCACCTTTGGGGAGGCCCGACGCCAGAGTGGTTGGCGCCACTCCGCTACGCCGGGACCCCCCGCTCCGTTGGGTAGGGGAGAGTCCCGCCCCAGAACCGGGAGACACAGTTTTAAAAATGATGTCTCACTTTGAAGAAGAGAAATCTTTTCTTCAGAGGGTCGTGAGTCTTTAGAACTCTCTTCCCCAGGAAACATTGGAAACAGGGTTATTGAATATTTTCAAGGTTGAATTAGGTAGATTGTTTATCGATAAGGGAGTCATAGGGTATGGGCGAGAGGATTGAAAGTGGAGTTGAAGCGACAATCAGCTCAGCCTTGATCCTATTGAATGGCGGAGCTGGTGTGAGGGGCTAAATGGCTGACTCAACCTGCTCATTCGTATGTTTGTTTGTATGTACAGCACAAAGGGAGGAGTCCATTCGGTCCATCCTGCCTGTGCAACCATGTTGAGAGGCACAAGTGTGGTCAACCCAAGCCCATATAAGCAGTGAAGTACGCACAGGTTGTCCCGGATCACTCCTTTCATGTGCAACTTGGAGCTGCCCAAGGATGTGAACACGAAGTTTGCACTGTCAATGATATTGAATTCATCCATAAAATTCGCCGGGTTTGCTGCCACCGCGTGGAAGTACCATCTTCCCGAGTACTGCAGAAGGAGAAAGAAAAACAAACCCCATCAGGCAAACTCCATGGAGATTACAGACAAAGTTATCCTGGCTAACAGAGGTTACAAAGTATTAGAAGGTGTCTTCAGCACAGAAACAGACCAAATCAACAGATGAGGCTAAAGGCTACAAAAATAATAAGGGAAGTGTGGGTTGGCAAGTCTTTGGGTCCTGCTGAATTTCCTCCAAGGGTGTGAGAAGTGGCTGGTGAGATAATTGATCCGCTAGAATCGGAATGGGGCCAATATCCTAGCGGGGAGGTTTGTTCGTGCTGTTGTGGGGGGGTTTAACGAATTTGGAGGGAGATGGATTTTAGAGTGTAGGGTAGAATACGGGGTCATGCATGTCATGATATGTATAATCTAAGGCGATTAAAGGGTTAACAAGGTGATGTTCATGTATATAACACTAGATGGCATCATTAAGTAGTCTTATAAAAGGCTGGTTTCGAAGCATTCTGTGAGAAGCTGATGGAGAAGGATAGTGTGAGGTTGAGTGTTGGGTGTATACGAGAGACATGATAGATTACTGTAACATAGATTCAATACTATTATTTTGTTAGCTATTACTCAGTAGAGTGTTCAAACCATTTAAAGTAGTGTAAAATAAACTAGCTTTGTTTTCAATACATAGCTTTATGTTCTTCGTAAACACTACGAGCAGGATTCTCTGAAATGGAGACAGAGGGCGAAATTCTCCGACCCCCCGCAGGGTCGGAGAATCGCCCGGGGCCGGCGAAAATCCCGCCCCAGCCTTGGCAGAAATTCTCCACCACCCGGGAATTGGCAGGGGCGGGAATCACACCCCGCTGATCGGCATGCCCTCCGCACCGATCGGTGAGCCCCCCGCGGCGATTCTCCGGGCCGCGATGGGCCGAAGTCCCGCCGCTGAGAGGCCTCTCCCGCCGCCGTGGTTTCAATCACCTCTGGTGGCGGCGGTATTGGCGGCGCGAGCGGCCCCCAGGTGTCCTGCGGGGGTGCGGAGCGATTGGACCCGGGGGGGTGCCCCCACGGTGGCTAGGTCCGCGATCGGGGGGCCCAGCGATCGGCAGGCGGGCCAGTGCCGTGGGGGCACTCTTTATCTTCCGCCACCGCCACGGCCTCCACCATGGCGCAGACAGAAGAGAATCCTTCAGCGCACATGCGCCGGTGGTGACGTCAGCGGCAGCTGAAGCACCGGCGCAAGCGCGAACCGGCGAAGGCCTTTCACCAAGCCCCGGCGCCGGGCAGCGGGCGTCAAAGGCCGCTGGCGCCGGTTTTGGTGCCAGTTGGCGTGGCGCCAACCACTCCGGCGCGGGCCTAGCCTCCAAAGGTGCGGTGAATTCCGCACCTTTGGGGAGGCCCGATGCCGGAGCATGTGCACATTCTGGGATCCCTGGCTGTGCTGAAAAGAATATTGTGCAGCCAATAACAGAGCCCAGCACTGAATCGTAGATGCGATTCGTGGGATCGTCTTTTCTTCACGGAAGAGGCCTCGCAATGGCTTATGACCGATGACACTATAATACGGCGGCCATCGACATGTTAATGAACTCGCGTTACACCGAATACAAATGCCAGATCTTCTTTTCGATCCAGGCCTTTTTCTTTCAGCCGCAGTCAACGTCCGGGAGGCAAAAGCAATCAAATGGTCACGGCCTTTGTCCAATCGATGGGACAAAACAGCCCCAATGTCAGACAGTGAAACAGCGCATGTTTTGAGGAGTCGAAATGTGTCAACTTCTGAAGAAGACAATCACCGCTTCAGCTTGTTAAACGCCGTATCCTGGGCCTTGCCTGAAGCCCAAGGCTGATGGTTTTTCAAAAGCAAGTGGGGGGGGTGAAGGGTAGCCAGATTCAGAATGAAGTGCCCATAATAATTCATTAATCGAAGAAAAGAGCAAAGTTCCGTTGCATCTCACGGAGTGGGGGCCATTTTGATTGTCCTTACCTTCTCGGTGACACGGTAGGCCATCTCGGTCCACCCGATATCCCAAATATACCACTTTTTTCACCTGAAACACGCACTTCACGCAAAGCTGGTGAACCCCGCTTCAACACCACCTCGAGGTTCAGGCAAGGTGGGTTTATGGGGATAGGGCAGGAGAGTGGGCCAAGGTAGGGTGCTCTTTCAGAGGGTCAATGCAGACTCGATGGGCTGAATGGCTCCTTCTGCACTGTAAGAATTCTTTGATTCTATGTTGGATTTTGTGATTGTGCAGCCACTGGGCAATGTTGCATAAATAAATCCTTGATGTGAGGTAATGGTCTAATCTCGAAGCTGTGTTCACTGTCACTGCTTCTGATGGGTATGCCTAGACTGGCATCCACACGTGGCACAGGAGTCGGAATCGCCTTCAGCCGAGTCCAGGGAGGTTGCACATCTCGACGGCCGGATCTTTGCCTAGAAGCTAGAGTTGCAGTGCTGCTCAGTCCGGGCCGTGGTGATACCACGTGAGGGGTGACCACCCTAAACATTCCCCTCCATCCCTTCTATCTCTTGAGAGCCACGTTCCATGCTTTATTGGGACAGGGAGATCCGCAGCGGCTGCTGAAATGTTAGGGAGACTTCACCCAAAAGCTTTTTCTGAGTTTCCATATTATTCATACCGCAGACCAAGCGATCGCAGAGCATCTCGAACAAAGCAGTTTCATACTCACAAAACTCAGCTCGCTTCTGTGCCAAGATACAAACCCGGTAACAGACTCACCAGAGGATATCTCTGCCATATTAAACCAATATCTTTGAACAATTATCGACAAGGTTGGGTTAAAGCGTTGCGCCACAAGTGTCACAAGCTGGTTAAAGAAGGAGTGCAGAAGGAGGACATTCGGCCCATCGAGTCTGTACCAGCTCTTGGAAAGAGCACCCTACCTTAGCCCTAACCCCGTAACCCATCTAACCTAATGGCAATTTAGCATGGCCAATCCACCTAACCTATATATCTTTGGACTGTGGGAGGAAACCCACATATAAAAGCAGCGATGTGCTACTGAGCCTTTATAAGGCTCTGGTTAGGCCCCATTTGGAGTACTGTGTCCAGTTTTGGGCCCCACATCTCAGGAAGGACATACTGGCACTGGAGCGTGTCCAGCGGAGATTCACACGGATGATCCCTGGAATGGCGGGTCTAACATATGAGGAACGGCTGAGGATCCTGGGATTGTATTCATTGGAGTTTAGAAGGTTAAGGGGAGATCTAATAGAAACTTACAAGATAATACATGGCTTAGAAAGGGTGGACGCAAAGAAACTGTTTCCGTTAGGCGAGGAGACGAGGACCCGTGGGCACAGCCTTAGAATTAGAGGGGGTAAATTCAGAACAGAAATGCGGAGACATTTCTTCAGCCAGAGAGTGGTGGGCCTGTGGAATTCATTGCCGCGGAGTGCAGTGGAGGCCGGGACGCTAAATGGCTTCAAGGCAGAGATAGATAAATTCTAGATGTCGCGAGGAATTAAGGGCTACGGGGAGAATGCTGGTAGGTGGAGTTGAAATGCCCATCAGCCATGATTGAATGGCGGAGTGGACTCGATGGGCCGAATGGCCTTACTTCCACTCCTATGTCTTATGGTCTTATGGTCCAAACAGAGCACCCGGAGGAAATCCACGCAAACACGGGGAGAACGTGCAGACTCCTCACAGACAGTGACCCAAGCAGGAATCGAACCTGGGACCCTGGCGCTGTGAAGCCATAATGCTAACCACCATGCTACCGTGCTGCAATCTGAATCTCACCTTGGCTGAGCGAGATCCACTTTTCCATATTTGAATGAGCCATGACCGGGTTGTCGGATATCGGGCAGAGCGGCACTCTGACACTCCTGCTGGCACCTTCACACCTCGGCAATGCATTGCTACCTTGGCTCTGTCACCGGGCACCCTGACAGTGCCAACCTGGAACTGCCAGGGTGGCACTGCCAGGCTTGATGAGGGGGAGGGGGGGCCTTGCCAGAGCCAGGGGTGGGGCAGAAGGTAGTGGTGGGGTTGGCGTGGAGTGACTATGGGATGGGCCGTGTGGCCGGGTTGATTCACCATGGGGATGGGGTGTCCAGGCACAGACCGCCATTGCTGCAGGTTGCAAAGCAGCCACCTTGCTGCTCATCCCACTCACCACCCACTGTGGCCCCAGGGTCTCCAGAGTGACACCGACTATATGAGTGCCCCAGCAACCCCCCCCCACCCCCCTGCACATCCCAGCCTCCATCATCCACCCCAACACCCCACCACCCCCGCATCCCACCTCCTGCCATACCACCCTGCCCTTCTCCCAACTGGCTACCACCTACCAGCGGGGCATCACGTGGCCCACCCAAGGACAACTCCCACAGTAGCCCCTACAGGGGGCCGCAGAGTGTGCAAACCGGGGCCACCAAGTATCCCATTGAACCTGGGCAACCCCACTGCCCCCCTCCCAGCTGACCACCCCCTCCCATGAACACCACCCTCCTCCCCCACCCCTTGCAACCCCTTCCGTGATTCCTACGCCTCACTAACGGGTGCGGGCCCTGGGTTGGCAGTAACAGCTGGGATGGAGGGTGATGACAACCCACTCTGCATTGGTGTGTAACTTTCTGGCTTACAGGCCCTAATTCTATGTCCAGGTGGATCCCCAGGAGGTACATCAGGAGTCGAGACGGCCTGCTGAGATTTCCGCTCTGTGACCTGGGTCCCCATCGGCAGCCGTTTCCTGGGGCGACCGGGCCTGAATGGGCCCGACTGCTGCTCAGGTGTCCAGGTCACGTGGTGCTGCCATGTTTTGCCTGTTGCCCATGTGGTGCGCTAGGGAGAGGAAGGCATGGGGGAGGGTGGAAGTCCGAGGTGCTGCTGTGTTCCGGCACCTCCCCTGCGGGAGTCACTGGTACGGGCCCCATCACCTCTTCCTCCCTTGGGCTGTCTGATGGCCCCTGGCCCAAGGGATAGGGGTGCGAACGGAGCTATCCACAGGTCAATACCCACAGTAGCCTCTGGCGAAGGCAGTGCCAGCCAACGGTACCCCTGACATGAGGGTCCCAGGTTGTATGGATGGGGGGGGGGGGGGAGCATGGGGGGGGGGGGGGCAGAGCCGCACGGTAGCAGGTTCACCAACTAGGGGGGGAACGGGCCAGGGGCACGGAAACCGCATCCGACCCCCACATTCTCCCGCCTGCAGCCCCTCCCTGCCACACCATGGGGTGTGCGTCATAGAATTTCATAGAATCATAGAATTTACATTGCTGAAGCAGGCCATTCAGCCCATCGAGTCTGCACTGGCCCTTGGAAGGGCACTCTACCCAAGCCCACACCCCCACCCTATCCCCGTAACTCAGTAACCTCACAACCCTTTTGGACACTAAGGGCAATTTAGCATGACCAATCCGCCTAACCTGCACATCTTTGGACTGTGGGAGGAAACCGGAGCACCCGGAGGAAACCCACGCAGATACAGGGAGAACGTGCAGACTCCGCACAGACAGTGACACAAGCCGGGAATCGAACCTGGGACCGTGGAGTGGTGAAGAAACTGTGCTAACCACTATGCTACTGTGCGGCTCTGGTCCATGGGATGTAGGATGATGACAACCTGCTCTGCGATGAGCTCTAGTGCTCTGCATCGTTTGACAACATCTGATTCCTGCCCCCGGTAGCACTTCCACCATCCGCCTGGGAGATCCCTGCATGCGAGCTGGCCATTCCAACACACAGTCCCATCGTATCCCTGGGGTGATGGTGGTGGGGACGGTTGGGTGCGGGGGTGGGGGGGGGAGGGGCAGAGCCCCCATTGCCAACCGGAACCACCATGTTGTACCAGGTTGGGCATGGGGGTACGCACCATGCTAACATGTCGGCCATTCACCCCCTGCAGGTGTTTCTTCTCCTGGAGTCCCACTCTCATCTCAACCAGGGTCTCCATGCTCGTGGCCATGGGGCGCAGGCAGTGGACTACCTCCCTCTGGGACTGCGCCACATCAGCCAGTGACTGCGCCATCTCCCTCTGAGACTGGGCCACCTCCCTCTGTGTCTGTGCTACATTGACCACCGACACCCTAAGCCCTGACCCGCTGTGACTGGAGCGCGCTGCCATGCCCATGTGGCTCCGGTACATGCTGCCTGTGACAGGGCTGTCCTGTCCTGGTCCTTGGCCACCCCCTGCACCGTTTTCCCCAGGCCGAAACCTTCACCTCCACACGTGCGGTGTTGCCCTGGGTGACAGGCTTTGTCGACACCACCTCCTGCTCCTGCAAGCGGTTGGACTCCTCCAACTGCATCTGCAGGTGGCGAGTGCCCTCATGTAGTCCCTGGCTGTGCGACAGCATCTCCACGATTGATGGGACTGTCTGTTCCAGAGGCCCGAAACCCGATTGGACGGAAGCTAGTCCCTGGGGTCGGCTGCCCTCCGACCGTCCTCCCCCTCGGGGGCTCCTACTTCCACCTGCTGTACTGGGTCAGCTGTGTGCTGAGCACCAGAGAGTGTCCCAGGAGCCTCTTCACTAACATGGCCAACGAGGTGAGTGTCTCTGGGATGGTGGAGGGTGTTGGAGACGCTGTGACGGGAAGTCAGTGTCATCCTCCGACCTGAGCTCTGGGGTGTCCTGGGTCTCGGGCGGAGGGCTGGTGTCCGAGCTGCTCCCATCACTGCTCGGCTCACGGGGGGGGGGGGGGGGGGGGGGGGGGGCTCCGGCTGTGGCACTGGCTGGGGGTGGGGGTACCAGATGGACCCTCCCCATCTCCAGCAGGCCCTGCAAGACACAAGACAAGATTCATGATTCGACCGCGGGTCGGAGGATGGTGAGCGTGTGGGTGCGGGTGGTGAGGGTGTGGGTGGTGAGGGGATGGTGTCCGGGTGGTGAGAGACTGGTGTTGGGGTGGTGGGGGGTGGGGGTGAGGGTGATTGTGTCCTGGCGATTGTGCGCGGCCTTATCTTGGGCAGGGTGAGTGGAAACAGTGTTAGAGAGTCCGACGTCTGTAGCCCAGGGATTAGGTAGCTGGTGGCTACCATGGCCAGGGCAGCTTGCCAGGGTGGCCAGTATGGGTGCTGGCATGTGGTGCAGTGTGGGAGTTTGCCCGTCCCCCTGGTAGGGGTGGGGGAGATGTCGGGGTATGGGTGTGTGGGATGGGGGTTTGTGCCAGGGGCACAGTACTGCCTACTCATCGTGCGGGTGTCGTGCGGTTTTTGTGGCACTGCTGGCCGGTCAGGATGACATTGCCGTGGTGCTGACCGCCTCGAACACCCAGGAACGGCGAACAGTGGCGGCTGGAATCCTCCTTCCTGGGCCGGGGTACAGGGTCATTCTCCTCTCTGCCACGGCATCCAGTAGGGTCTCGAACTCTGCGTCCGCGAAACATGGGGCCGCGGGTACGGCTGCCATCTTGTTGGCTGGGATGGGGTGTGTGGGGGGTGAAGTGGGTATATGCGGCTGCAGCTTGTCAGCCTCCTGAGTGTCAATCACGGAAATGGCAAATCCGGCACCGTTTCTCATTAGAATCGATTGTGTTCCACGTGGCGCCAGTGCCAGACCCTTAACAGTCGTGGAGACGGACCAGGGATGGCGCTAGTTTTGCTGACGTGTCCACAAATTCTGAGTCGACGTCAAGTCTCAGAAACGGAAAATCCGGCCCCATGTGAGTGGAATTGGATGGATAGATTTTCTCAGAGCTTGCTCAGGCCCAATGAACCGAATGGGCTCTTTTGTATCATTCATCAATTCTCAATCTATTATTCTCAATATAAATAAACTGAACCCCTTAAATAGATTCTAATCTGTAACTCACTCCCAGGGATCCATTATTTTATATTTAAACCACCTGAATCCTCGGTTAGATTCCAGTCTGTAACTCACTCCCAGGGATCCATTATTTTATATTTAAACCACCTGAATCCTCGGTTAGATTCCAGTCTGTAACTCACTCCCAGGTATCCATTATTCTGTATATAAACCATCTGAACCCCTCGATTAGATTCCAGTCTGTGTGTGTGGTCAATGTAGAATATCAGGGCTGCCGTTAAAAGACGTCCCTGAATAGTGTGGTATTGATGCAGCCTTATCAATAGATAAAGGCCAGGATTCTCTGGCTATTCATGCCAGCCAGACTCTCTGGGCGCGATTCTCCCAGAGAGGGAGAAATCGTAAGGCTGGCGTCAAATCCGGGCGGGTTTGACGCCAGCCTCCGCCCCCCCGACCGGGAACCGATTCTGGTCCCCGGTCGGGGCTAGCATGCCGCCGCCGTAAACTCCGGCATCGCGGGCTTAACGAATTTCGTTAAGCCCACTTGCCAGAGTTTGCGCCGGCTGACGCGTCATATGACGTCAGCCGCGCATGCGCGGATTGGAAGACTCCAACCCGCGCATGCGCGGATGACGTCATCGCGCATTTGCGCGAAACCCGCGCATGCGCGGGTTGGAATGCCCCTCAGCCGCCCCGCGAAGTGATACAGCGGGGCGGCGGAAAGACAAAGAGTGCGCGGGTATCGGACCTGCTGCCCGATCGCGGGCCCATGGCACCCTTGGCACGGCCGTGGCACTTTACGCCCGTTTTTACGAACGGCCAGACCAGGTGTGTTTGCCGTTCGTAAAAACGGCCGTAAAGGGCTTGGAATTCGGCCCATCGGCCAGCTGAGAATCGATGCTGGCCGTAAAAAAACGGCGGCAGCGATTCGTATCGGGAGTCGGGCGTGGGGAGAATAGCGGGAGGGCGTCAGACTAGCGTGGCCGTAAAATTTTACAAACCCCGCTGCAATGAATGGAGTTTTGGCTGAGCGTCACATTCTCCCTTCTCAATGGCATTGTTGGGACGGTGGATTTGGATCAGAGAATCCCGGCCAAACCACATGAAGCCCTGACTCCCTCAATTATCCAAAGTTACTCTGACAACCCTGCTATTAAGTTATATTCAGAGGACATGTTTCAACTCTCACTGGCAGCTTCCTCTTGTTTCGTTAGTAACTTATTGGATGTCATTCTGAAATCTGAAGGTATGGAATTCTTAAACTCGTCTCAGAGAATGACCTCTCTCAGTCTCATCGGTAATCTCAACTTCCAATGCTCGTAGCCATCTATTAAAATTGTTCTGCCTCCCCCTTTCAAACTCCGCATAAGGCTGTCTCAGCAGTCTCTTCAAATTCTGAAATTTCTGCCTATATGCTTCAGGAACCAGTTTGTCTGAATCTAGAATAGCCTTTTTTACTGTGTCATAATCTCTGTACTCCTGTCCTGACAAGGCAGCTAAACTTCCTGTGTTCACCCTGTCAATGTACCCTGCAGGGGTAATGTCCACTTCCCTTTTAGCCACTCCATTTGGGTTGTTATTTTCTCAAAAGCCCCAAAGAACATTTCTACCTCCCATCTCTTCAAATTTTGGGAGAGCCTGGTTGAGATTCTCCGCCGACATGATTCTCCATTTTGCCGGCGCCCAGGGTTTCTCGACGGCGTGGGTCTGCCCCACAATGGGAAACCCCATTGACCGGCCGGTGTAACGGAGAATCCCGCCGGCGGATCGGGGCAGTAATGTGGCACGGCGGGGCGGAGAATCCAGCCCCTCCCCTCTATGTTCCTGCAGCTCTCCCCTCATTACCAGCAGCTTAACCTGGAAGTGCTACCGGGGGCAGGAATCAGACGTTGTCAAACGATGCAGAGCACTAGAGCTCATCGCAAAGCAGGTTGTCATCATCCTATATCCCATGGACCAGAGCCGCACAGTAGCATAGTGGTTAGCACAGTTTCTTCACCGCTCCACGGTCCCAGGTTCGATTCCCGGCTTGTGTCACTGTCTGTGCGGAGTCTGCACGTTCTCCCTGTATCTGCGTGGGTTTCCTCCGGGTGCTCCGGTTTCCTCCCACAGTCCAAAGTCCTGGAGTTGTGAAGCCATTGTGCTATCCACAATGCTACCGTGCTGCCCTAAATACTGTGCTATTTCACTCCCTCCAGCTGCAAACTGTTTTCCTCCCTGTCCCGCCTTGCCCAAAGCTAGCATGGATTCACAATGTGGATTTTTTCATTTCTTGAAGCTTTTCGTTCACTGCCTCCTCTGGACATTTGGCTATTATATTTTCAATCTGACCAACACCATATTCCCCCCCTCTGCCCACCATTCCACTCTCGCTGCCCCCCACCTCCCCCCCAAACAGTTATGATCCCTTCACTTCTGGCCAGTTCAGACATGTACTGCTATGGGATACTATTGGCCTCCCTTCTCAGTGCCTTTGCCCTGTTTTACACCTCATGGCCTACAGTGACTTGCATGGCAACTGCAGAGGGCTTAATACAGGGCATCGCACTCGTCTACGTTCACACTCACTCACACACATTCCTCCAGCAGGGTAGCAATCTATCAGCTAGGACTCGAAGCTGAGTTCTCCGTCCTTTCTCCAGGCACGGAGGCTCACTTCAGGTCACCCCCTGGCTGCTGTCAGAAGAGGCCTGAATTCCAACCCCAGTCCCTGCCTGGCTGGATTGCACATTTTTTTTTTTTTATAAATGTTTTTATTCAGTTTTCATATTTTATATTGAACAAATTACAAATTGTTAGGAGAAAAAAAACAACAAACAAACACGCAAAAATTAACATACATATTTACAGGTAAGCATCTTCGTAGTAGTAACTGTGCCCGCCCCCCCCCCCCCCCCCCCCCCCCCCCAACATGTTTATTTAGTTTGGTTTTGGGCCTTAGCTAGCCATCGAACCCCCGTACCGAACCTGTAGCCCCTCCCGCTACCTTCCCCCGACTATTCTTCCTCTTGTACATTGGCCACATATAGGTCCCGGAACAGTTGCATGAATGGCTCCCACGTTCTGTGGAAGCCGTCGTCCGACCCTCGGATGGCAAATTTGATTTTCTCCATTTGGAGAGATTCCGAGAGGTCGGACAGCCAATCCGCAGCTCTGGGCGGTGCTGCTGACCGCCAGCCAAACAGGATTCTACGGCGGGCGATCAGGGAGGCAAAGGCAAGGGCGTCCGCCCTCCTCCCCAGGAATAGATCTGGCTGTTCTGAAACCCCGAAGACCGCCACTATCGGGCATGGCTCCACCCTCACTCCCACCACTTTGGACATAACCTCGAAGAAGGCTGTCCAGTACTCCACGAGTCTGGGGCAAGACCAGAACATGTGGGCGTGGTTGGCCGGGCCTCTTTGGCACCGTTCACATCTGTCTTCCACCTCCGGGAAGAACCTACTCATACGGGTTCTTGTTAAGTGGGCTCTATGTACCACTTTTAGTTGCGTCAGGCTGAGCCTTGCGCACGTGGAGGTGGAGTTGACCCTATGCAGTGCTTCGCTCCAGAGTCCCCACCCTATCTCCATCCCCAGGTCGTCCTCCCATTTCCTTCTTGTTGCGTCCAGTACGGTGTCGTCCCTATCTACCAGTCGGTCATACATGTCACTACAGTTCCCTTTCTCTAGGATACTTGCGTCCAGTAGGTCTTCCAGTAGTGTCTGTCGTGGCGGTTGTGGGTACGTCCTTGTCTCCTTTCGTAGGAAGTTTTTGAGCTGCAGGTACCGTAGCTCGTTCCCCCCAGCTAGCTGAAACTTCTCTGTCAGTTTGTCCAGTGTTGCGATCCTGTCGTCCGTGTATAGGTCCCTGACTGTCAGTGTCCCCCCGTCCTGCCTCCACCTTTTGAAGGTGGCGTCAGTCAGTGCTGGTGTGAACCTATGGTTGTTGCAGATGGGAGCCCTGTTCGACATTTTGGTCAGGCCAAGTTGCTGCCGCAGTTGGTTCCAGGATTGGAGGGTGGCTGTCACCACTGGGCTGCTGGAGTGTTTTTTGGGTGGGGATGGGAGTGCTGCCGTGGCGAGGGCCCGGAGGGAGGTTCCCACGCAGGAGGCCTCCTCCGCACGCACCCACTCAGCCTCTGGCTCCTGGATCCATCCCCTTACTCGCTCGGCTGTTGCTGCCCAGTGGTAGAATTGTAGATTCGGGAGGGCTAGCCCTCCCCTGGTTTTTGTTTTTTGTAAGACCTTCTTTGGGATCCTAGCATTTTTACCCCCCCATACGAACGCCATGATGAGTTTGTCCAGCGCTTTGAAAAAGGCCTTGGGGATGTAGATCGGAATGGATCTAAACAGGAAGAGGAACCTGGGCAGTACGTTCATTTTGATCGTCTGAACTCTCCCCGCGAGGGAGAGCGGGAGTGTGTTCCATCTTTGCAGGTCCTTTTTAACTTCCTCCGTCAGGCTGGTGAGGTTCCATTTGTGGATCCCTTTCCAGTCATGGGCTATTTGGATCCCCAGGTAGCGGAATTTATGTCGGGCTTGATTGAACGGCAGCCCCTTTAGTGCTGCCCCCCCCCCCCCCTTGCGGGTGTACTGGGAAGATCTCACTTTTGCTCATGTTGAGTTTGTAGCCCGAGAAGGCTCCAAACTCTTTCAGGAGCGCGATGATTCCGTCCATGCTGCTTTGTGGGTCCGAGATATAGAGGAGCAGATCATCCGCATAGAGTGAGACTCTGTGCTCTCTACCTCCCCTTCGGATCCCCCTCCAATTTTTTGCTGCCCTGAGCGCGATTGCTAGCGGTTCAATTGCTAGTGCGAACAGCAGCGGGGACAGTGGGCATCCTTGTCTGGTGCCCCTGTGCAGCTGGAAGTATTGGGAGTTGGTATTGTTGGTCTGTACACTCGCCATGGGTGCGTTGTACAGGAGCTTTACCCAAGCGGTGAACCCTGTTCCAAGCCCGAACCGCTCCAGTACCTCTATGAGGTATTTCCACTCGACTCTGTCGAAGGCCTTTTCTGCGTCCAGGGAGACGATCACCTCTTGTGTTCTCTCCCCGGAGGGGGTCATTATCACGTTCAGCAGGTGCCTGATGTTCGCGGTAAGCTGTCTACCTTTGACAAAGCCCGTCTGGTCCTCTGTGACCACCTCAGGTACACAGTCTTCTAGCCTCTTGGCTAGGATTTTGGCCAGTATTTTGGCGTCTGCATTCAGCAGAGATATGGGTCTGTATGACCCACATTCCGTTGGGTCTTTGTCTTTCTTAGGTATCAGCGAGATTGAGGCCTGTGCTAACGTGGGTGGCAATGTGCCCCTAGCTAGCGAGTCTGTGAACATCTCCCGCAGGTGCGGGGCCAGCGCTGTCGCAAATTTTTTGTAGAAGTCCGCCGGGAATCCGTCCGGTCCCGGCGCCTTCCCCGTCTGCATGGAGCTAATGCTCTCCATGATCTCTCCCAGTGCTAGTGGTGCTTCCAGATCCCGTTTTCTGCCCTCTCCCACAACTGGTATGTCCAGTCCGTCAAGAAACCGGTTCATCCCAGCCTTCCCCGTTGGGGGCTCTGAGGTGTACAGCTCTTGGTAGAAGGCCTTGAAGGTTTTGTTAATCCTCTCTGGTTCTGTTTCCAACGTGCCTCTGGTATCTCTGATTTGCGCAATTTCTCTGCTGGCTGCCTGCTTTCTCAGCTGGTGGGCCAACAGGCGGCTGGCTTTGTCTCCGTGTTCGTATAGGGCCCCGCGTGCCTGGCGGAGTTGGTGTACTGCTTTCCTGGTGGAGAGCAGGTCAAAGTTCCTTTGTAATTCTTTCCTCTCCGCCAGGAGTTCTACGGTCGGGGCCTCGGAGTATTTATGGTCTACCTCCAGTATGGAGTCGACCAGCTTCTGCCTAGCCACCCTTTCCTCCCTATCTCTTTGCGCTTTGTAGGCTATGATTTCCCCTCTTAGTACGGCCTTAAGCGCTTCCCAGAACGTGGAGGGTGAGACCTCCCCGTTTTGGTTGATCTCAGTGTACTCCGCTATGGCCCGCGCTATCCTTTCGCTGAAGGCCTTGTCGGCTAGTAAGGCACCGTCCAACCTCCATTTGGGGCGCTGGGCCCTTCCCGTCTCTAGCCGCACATCCATGTAGTGTGGGGCGTGGTCTGATATCACAATTGCGGAGTATTCCACCTTGTCTATCTCTGGAAGCACCGTTTTCCCCACCACAAAGAAGTCAATTCTGGTGTACACGTTGTGTACTGGGGAGAAGAAAGAGAATTCTTTCTCCCCCGGGTGGGCGAATCTCCAGGGGTCTACTGCTCCCATCTGCTCCATATAGTGACTGAGTTCCCTTGCCATGTTTGAGGTTTTCCCCGTTCTGGGGTTTGATCTGTCCGTCGTTGGGTCCTGTACACAGTTGAAGTCCCCCCCCATGATTAGTCGGTGCGTCGCTATGTCCGGGATTTCTGCCATGGTCTTTTGGATGAAGCTCGTGTCGTCCCAGTTGGGCGCATACACGTTAACTAGGACTACCGGCGCCCCATCCAGGGCCCCGCTGACCATGACATACCGTCCCCCTGGGTCCGTAACCGTCTTTGTCGCCCTAAACATTGTCCTCTTGCCAATCAGGATCGCCACCCCCCTGGCCCTTGCCCCATAACAGGAATGATAGGTTTGTCCCACCCAGCCCTTTCTTACCCGCAGTTGGTCCTGCTCCCTCAAGTGCGTCTCTTGGAGGAAGACTATGTCGGCCCTCATGTTTCTAAGGTGGGTGAGGACTCTAGATCTCTTCACTGGGCCATTAAGTCCCCTTACGTTCCAGGTGACTATTCTGGTGGGGGGCTTCTGCCCCCTTGCTCCTGTGGGGTTAACCATATTTGTCCGGTGGACGCGCCCCTGCCCTCTGGGGTTTCCCTTTGTTAGGGGGCCGTCCAGGATGTCCACTATCACTGCTCTCCCCATGCGGTCGGGTCCCTGCGCTCCGGGGTTCCCCCTTGTCCCGGGGACACCCGCCATGGCCGTCCACTGTGTGTCCGCCACGCGGGTAGCCCCCTGCACTCCGGGGGGCCCCTTCACCCACAGACCGTACTGGGTGGGTGTTTGCAGCAGTTCCCTGTTTCGAGCCCTTGTCTGTGGCACTTTGTGGCCCTATTCCCTTTCTGGCCTCTTTTGTCCCTTCGTCCCTGCATTTCCCCTCCCTGGTCTCTCGCCCCCCGAGTGCCCCCCCCCCCCGCTCTATCCCTTTCGGGGATACCCCTGTGTACCCCTCCATTGCCCCTCTCTCCCCCATTCCTGTCCCCATTTGCTCTCCCACCTTTGATGGGTGATCCCCCCCCTCCCCTGCCTGGCGCCTTCCCCCCTGTTGGGGGTGCGCTGCGGCCCTGCTCTGTTGCGCGCCCCCTTCGCTAGCTTTCCTGCTAGCACGGTGGCTCCCCGCTCGGAGGTTGCTGTCCCCCTTCCCCTCTCCCCTCTCCAGTACTCCCGTTCCCTCGTGCCGGGGCCTGGCCTCCCACCTGGAGCGGGCCCTTGGGCATTGGGTTGTTTTTCCTGGGTGCTCCTGCCAGGGGGGAGGGGGCTGGCTTTGCCTCGCCCCTCCCCACCCCCCCGTCGGCATGACGTATCTCCTTGCCATGGGCCCCTCGTCCCTACTTCCCATGGCGTTTTTCCAGCCCGTGCTCCTCAACGAATCTATTCGCCTCGGCAGGGGCTGTAAAGAAATATTCCTTGTGTTGGTATGTGACCCAGAGTTTTGCTGGGTACAGCATACCAAAACGTACTTTGTTCTTATAGAGAGCTGCTTTCGCTCTGTTGAACTCCGCCCGTCTCTTAGCTATGTCCGCTCCAAAATCCTCGTAGATTCTGATGGCGTGCCCGTCCCAATTGCAGGCTCTATTCTCCTTGGCCCAGCGCAGGATTGTCTCCCTATCCCGGTACCGGTGCAGTCTGGCTATAACTGCTCTCGGTTTTTCCCCTTCCTTGGGCTTCGGGCGCAGTGACCGATGAGCTCTGTCCATTTCCGGTGGGGTGGGAAAAGTTTCCCGCCCCACCAAGGAGCCCAGCATCGCAGCCACGAATGTTGTGGGATTTCTACCCTCTATCCCCTCTGGCAGGCCCACTATCTTAATGTTTTGCCTTCTCGAGTTGATCTCCTGGTCGTCTACCCTGCCCTTCAGGCTCCCCTGTGTTGCACTCAGTTTCGCCATTTCCCTCTCCAGGGACATGACCCGGTCGCTCACGTCAGTCGCTGCCTTCTCCAGCTCTTTAATGGTTGCCCCGTGGGCTTCCAGTATCTTCCCTTGGGCATCCACTTTCTCCTCCATTCTGGTCAGAGCCTGCTGCACCCCTGACATGGCCCTGGTCATTGCTGCCTGTGCTGCGGCCTCTGTGTCTGCTTTTAACTCTGCCTTGATTGCCTGCAGCTGCTCCCTCACCACCTCTGCAATGGCTTCCTTCCAATTCACGCCCCCCTCTAACCCCAGGGGAGAGGTTGCCCGCCCGTCCAGCCCTTTTGGATGCGGCGATACATTCTTCCCGCTGCTTCGCGTGTTGACTCGTTCGCCCAAGCTGGTTTGCCCTTTGCCCCGTCCACCTCCGGTGCCCCCTTTCTCTTGGGTCCCTTCTGGCATTTTTTTCTCCCCCTTCCCCTTCATCGTTTCTTCTCTCCTTGTTCTTCTTTTCCCCCTTTTCCGCACCCTATTTTAATTTTATTTATATATATATAAAAATATATGTACATATTTTTTTTTTAAAAATGAAAAATTTATTTCCCCCCTTCTTTCCTTTACCCCTTTATTTCACCCCTTTTCTCTTTACCAGTTTTCTTTTGGGTTTTTATTTTAAAAAAAAGAACAGAAATATAAGTCTCTTTTTTCTTTTGTTTTCTCTCTCCACTCGCCCAGGAGAGAGAGAGAGAGTCCCCCTTTGTCCTTGCCACGTGGAGGTCACTGCAGTTGGGGGGGAGGGGGAGGGGCGAGTGGGGCTGCTGGTTGGGGGGTTGGGGGGGGGGGGGTTTGTGTCCCCGCTGCTGGTTGGGGGGGGGGGGGGGGTTGGTGTCCTCGCTGCTGGTTGGGGGGGGGGGGGGGGTTGGTGTCCTCGCTGCTGGTTGGGGGGGGGGGGGGTTGGTGTCCTCGCTGCTGGTTGGGGGGGGGGGGGGGGGAGTTGGTGTCCTCGCTGCTGGTTGGCGGGGGGGGGGGGGAGTTGGTGTCCCCGCTGCTGATTGGGGGGGGGAAGGTGGTGTCCCGCTGCTGGTTTGGGGGGGGGAAGAGGGCCCGCCGCTACCGCACCGTTCCCGGCCCGCGTGGGGGGGGGGGGGGGGGGGAGAGAGGGGTTGGACCTGCCGCTGCTGGGCCTCCCTGTCGCCGTCGCTCCTCGCCTCCGCCTTCCGCCGCCGCCCGCTCCTCCTCCGCTTCTCCTCCGCTGCCGCCCGCCGCTGCCGCCCGCCGCTGCCGCCCGCCGCTCCTCCGTTGTCGCCCGCTCCTCCGCCGTTGCCGCCCGCTCCTCCTCCGCCGTTGCCGCCCGCTCCTCCTCCGCCGTCCGGCCTGTCGGGGGGGTTCCTTCCTGGCGCTTGCGGGAGCCCCTCTCCCTGCGACCTCCTCGCTCGCCGCCCGGAAGTCGAATCGGATTGCACATTTAACCCGTCCAGGCCCCCACCGTGTAATTGGAGAGAAGCTGCCTATCCGCCTGATCTTGTTTGTTTCTTACCGGAGCCGTGTTGAGGATTCCAGTGGGCACAGATTCAACAAATTGACATTGTTGGAAGAGAAAGACCGGGCAGAGAAATATTTTCCACAGTTGCTGGAACATGACTGTACAAAAGATAATCAGCAATTTCCAAAACAAATTGGACTGACTGATTCCCCACTGACAGCCTCAGAGTGGACACCAAGTTCTGGACTCCGAGTTCTGAACTCCTTTATGTTGTGTTGTATAGACAGGAGGCCAATTATTAACCGCATTTCCCAATCAGATTGAGCCACGCTGCAGAGGGGCAATCAGGAGGAAATAATGTTCCTCAGTGAGGAATGGTGTGTGGGGCCAATCTCCCATTCCTTAATTTTGATTTTCTATTCTTCACACCAAACCCGCAGCTTCCAATCTTTACCAGTTCTACACTTTTGAAAAGTTTGCCCATGATATTGGGAGAGCTACTCCTGTTTGACCATCATTTATCAAAATCTTGTCAGGCACATGATGAAAATCCTGTCAAAGTCCGTCACTGATTGAGGCAAAATTATGGGGAAAAATTATGCCAGATTACTTTGGTTATTTTCTGCTATCCTCTCCCACCCCCTCCTCACATGGTCCAACTTCCCCCTAATTCCAACTCATGCAGACCCTCCTTTACTCCTCCACATAATAATAATAACCTTTACTGTCACAAGTAGGCTTACATTAACACTGCAATGAGGTTACTGTGAAAAGCCCCTAGTCGCCACATTCCGGCGCCTGTTTGGGTACACAGAGGGAGAATTCAGAATGTCCAAATTACCTAACAGCACGTCTTTCGGGACTTGTGGGAGGAAACCGGAGCGCCCGGAGGAAATCCACGCAGACACGGGGAGAACGTGCAGACTCCGCACAGACAGTGACTCAACAGAAATCGCCTGGGACCCTGCCACTGTGAAGCAGCAGTGCTAACCATGGTGCTACAGTGCTGCTACAGCATCCCAGAACAATAAATCACCAACAACCTTTCCCAGGTCTACTAGGAATGTAAGGGATTAGAGCAGGAGTAGGCCACTCGGCCCCTCGAGCCTGCTCCGCCAATCAATACGACCATGGCTGATCTTCAGCCTCGACTTCACTTCCCTGCCCACTCCCTGGGCAGGATTCTCCGATCCTGGAACTACGTCTTGACGCCGTCGTAAAAGCCGGAGCGTTTTATGACGACGTCATCTGGCCCCTAGGATAAGCAATCCTGTCTCCAGCGTCGGATCGGAGAATCTCGCCCCCTATCTCTCCCACTTTATTCCCAAGTCACCGAAAGTATGTGTTTCTCAGCTTTAAATATACTCAGCGATGGAGGGTCCGTAATGTTCTGTGGTTGAGAACTCCAAAGAGTCATGGAGAAATTGCATCTTGTCTCAATTCTAGGTGATCAGCCCCTTAGGCTGAGATTGTGTCCCTGTGATCCAGATTCCCCAGTGAAACAACCTCTCAGTATCCACCCGGCAGCCCACTTATCAGGCTCACATACGTTTCAATTCTTCTGAATTCCAGAGAATATCAGCTCAATTTACACATCCACTCATCACAGGACAACCCTCATCCCAGAAAACAAATTGGTGAATCTGACCTTGCTTCCCCAGGGAATTGATCTCAGGAACCTTGGGCGCGATTCACCGCCCCCCCATGCCGGGTGGGAGAATAGCGGGAGGGCCTCCTGACATTTTTCACACCCTCCTGCTATTCTCCCACCCTCCCCCTCCCCCCCCCCCCCCCCCCCCGCCCAACGCCCGACCCACGCCATGAATCGCCGCTCGCCGTTTTGTACGGCGAGTGGCGATTCTCTGAGGCCGAGTGGCCGGGCCTTCACGCCCGTTTCAACACGGCAGCAAACACACCTGCTCGCTGCCGTCGTGAAACGGGCGCCAGATGCCCGTTTGGGGCATCTGGGGGCTCGATTGGCATGGCAGTACCACGGCCGTGCCAAGGGGGGCATAGGCCCGTGATCAGTGCCCACCGATCACGGGTCGTGTGTCCGTAACGGACGCACTCTTTTCCCTCCGCCACCCCGCTTGATCAAGCCGTCACGTCTTGCGGGGCGGCTGAGGGGAAAGACGCCAACTGCGCATCTGCGGGTTGGCGTTGTCCAACCTACGCAAGCGCGGGTGACGTCATCGGCCGCGACAGCCGGCGTGATGCTTGACGTGCGACTTTGACGCACGGGGCCGTGCTCCTAGCCCCTCCCGGGGCTAGCCTGTCCCACGGCAGCCTTTACAATTCTCCGCATTTGCGGAGAATCTCGCCCCTTGTTTCCAGATTCCTCCAATGTGACTTCACCAACCTGTGGTCGCATTTGGAAATATATAGACCTGACCGCCTCGCCCCCCCCCCCCCCCCCCCGACCCCCCCGCCCCGATGATGTGAGGAATAGAACCCTCTCCAACACGCCCCCGTCCACAATTACCATAGCTTGGGATTGATGTGAGGAGAATGTGTTCTCCCAACACTGACTTGGAAACATAGAAAACAGGAGCAGGAGGAGGCCATTCAGCCCTTCAAGCCTGCTTCGTCATTCGTTATGATCATGGCTGATTATCCAACTCAATAGCCTAATCCCACTTTACCCTGATATCCTTTAGTCCCCTTCGCCATCAGCGTTACATCGAACTGCTTCTTGAAAACATAAAGGGCGGGATTCTCCGTCGGCCGACACCAAAATCGGGAAAGGTGATTGGGCTGACAATCGGTTTGACGTGGAAATTGTGATGGGTGCCGGGATCAAGCCAAATCACAATTCTCCGGTTCCGCAATGCGTTCCGCTCCGTACATACAGTAAACGGAATTTGCATATTAGCGGGCCTGACCTGGCATTCTCCGGGGTCTGCGCGGTGCTCTGCATCCACCAGGGTGAATTCCCAGTGGCACCATTCACTTGCACTTTTAACAGTCGGGAAACATGCGCCATGGCAGATGAGGGAGAGAGAGGAGGTAGGGCACGCAGAGACGCCACCCTGGGCTGCTGGACCTGACACTGGCCGAGCTGGCTGGGTGGGTGCCCCGCCGGCCACGGTGGGGAGGAGAAGGGAGGGGTGACCAGGGGATGGGCCATGAGGCCAGTGTGACTCTGCCACAGGACTTGGGCAGTCTCCAGGCCTGGACAGCCATTACCGCAGCCTACGCACCCCACTGACCACCCACCATGGCCTCTGGTTCTGCAGGGTGCCGCCAGATGTATGGGTGCCCGCACCACCCCGCATTCACCCTCTAACCCCACCAGCCCTGCACCCCAGTCCCCCAACCCTGCACCCCACCGTCCCCGATACCACCCCTTCCCCAACCAGCCACCACCTGCCGGCAGGGCATCACGCGACCCACCAAAGAGCAACGCCCACAGTTGCCCCTTGATGGGAGCACCAATTGGGGGCTGTGGAATGTACCGCTGGCAAAGGCAGTGGCAACCGATGGTACCATTGACAGCAGGTGACAGTACCAGAGGCCGCCAACGTGCCAATCACCAATGGGGTCAGGGGTACGGGGATGGAGGCGGGGAACTTGCAGGGCCGGGGTCTTCAATGTCAGCTGTGGCCGCCATGTAGCCCTTTGGACCTGGTTGGGCACGAGGGTATGCACCATGCTAACAAGTCGGCCTTTCTCCTTCTGCACTGTAAATGCTATGACGCTATGATCCTATGACAGACAATGGATATTGGAATATAACCAGCAATGGTTGTATTCCAGCTTCTGATCTCATTACACCCTTGGTTCAAACATGGACAGTTGAACTGAATGCCAGAGGTGAGGTGAGAGTGATAGCCCTTGACATCAGGCAGCATTTGACCAAGTATGGCATCAAGGAGCCCTAGCTAAACTGGAGTGAGGGGGAAAACGCTGCATTGGTTGGAGCCATTCTTGGCACAAAGGAAGATGGTTGTGGTGGTTGGAGGTCAATCATCTCAGTTCCAGAACGTCACTACAGAGGTTGCTCAGGATAGTGTCCTCGTCCCAAACATTTTCAGCTGCTTCATCAATGACCTTCGTTCCATCACAAGGTCAGAAGTGTGGACGTTTGCAGATGACTGCACAATGTTCAGCACCATTTGCGACTCCTCAGATAATGAAGCAGTCCATGCCCAAATGCAGCAAGACTTGGACAATAGCCAGGCTTGGACTGACGTGGCACATTTCATTTGCGCCACACAAGTGCCAGGCAATGACCACCTCTGACAAGAGAGGATCTAACCACCACCCCTTTACATTTAATGACATTACCATCGCTGAATCCCCCAGAAACGACATCCTGGGGGGGTTACCATTCATCAGAAACTGAACTGGACTAGCCATATTAATACTGTGGCTATGACGGCAAGTCAAAGGCTAGGAATCCTACGGTGAGTAACTCAACTTCTGACCCCTCCCCGAAAGCCAGTCCACCATCTACAAGGTACAAGTCAGGGAATACTCTCCACTTGCCTGGATGAGTGCAACTCCAACAACACTCAAGCTCAACACCATCCAGGCAAAGCAGCCCGTTTGCTTGCTCCCCCTTCCACAAACATTCAAACCCTCCACCACCGATAAACAGTAGCAGCCGTGTGTACCATCTACAAGATGCACTGCAGCAACTCACCAAGGTTCCTCAGGCAGCACCTTCCAAACCCACGATCGCTACCATCTAGAAGGACAAGAGCAGCAAACACCTAGAAACCCCACCCCCTGGAGTTTCCCCTCCAAGTCACTCACTACGACTTGGAAATATATCACTGTTCCTTCACTGTCACTGGGGCAACATCCTGGACCTAACAGCACAGTGGGTGTACCTACACCCCAAGGACTGCAGTGGTTGAAGGCAACTCACCACCACCTTCTGAAGGGCAACTAGGGATGGGCAATAAATCCTGGACTAACCAGCGACACCCACATCCCATAATAAATAATAATATAAAAATTGTATTCCTCCTAGTGAGCCCTGGGAGATGTATTGAGTGTACGAGCTGGAGTTGCTCGAGGAAGAGGTAGCTGCAGCAGCGGAGCCTTCCCCGGGTTCTCCTTGACCATGTTTGTTAAAGACATCTCATTGCCTCTTTTAGCCCTAATTCCACATGTAAGTTCCTTCCTACTTTCACTGCATTCCTCAAGGGCTTCATTGGCTTTCAGATGCCTCGGCCTAGTGTATGCCTCCTTTTTCTTTTTGACTAAACTTACAATTTCTCTTGTCATCCATTGTTTCCGAATCCTGCCATTTCCACCCTTCATTTTTGGGGGACATTCCCATCCTGCACTTCAATCAACTGGCATTTAAAAGCTCCCCACGTGTCAGATGCGGATTTCCCTCAAATAGCCCTCCCCACCCGCAGTCCCTAGTTCCCATCTAATTTGGATGTAATTGACCTCGCCCAATTAAGCACACACACATGAGGGACACTCTTGTCTTTATCCATGACAACCCAAAATCTTTTGGAATTATGGTCACTCAGCCCAAAATACTCTCCCGCGGAAACATCAAACACCTGCCGATAATTTCTCAATATTAAGCCCAGTATGGTCCCCTCCCTGGTTGGACTGTCGACATACTGGATCAAAAATCCCTCCCGGACACTGTAGTAATATCATGGTTGTGTTGTACTTCACCGGCTAACCACTAGGAGTCTCACTAGTATATAAGTGAATGTCAGGTGACCCATCAGACTGGCTGGAGGAAGCTGAAGAGAGGTTGCTTGTGCATGATTTTACTGTTATTCGTCTGATGTTTTCTATATAGGTTCCCCACAGTAAATGATAATAAATGATAATAAATCGTTTATAGCTTTAGCTACTAATGTTTTTGTAATATAAACCAGGCCAACTGACAAGAACATGACAGGCACAACTAATAAATTGGTCTCCATCCAAGCCCCTGACTGTAAGGGATTCCCAGTCAATAGGGAGGAAGTCAAAATCATCCATCACAACTACCCAGGGTTTTTCCACACCTTTTCAGTATCTGACTAGACAACTGCTCATCTGTCTGCTTTGGTTTTGGGCTGTTGGGAAGTCTACAGCACACTCCCAACATTGTGATTTTACCCTTCTTATTCCTGAGCTCCACCCATAATGCCTCACTACAAGATCCCTCCAATGTGTCCTCCCTCAAAGCAGATGTGATCTGCTTCCTAATCAGAAATGCAACTCCTGCACCTCTTTTGTTTCCCCTCTGCCCCGTCTAAAATGATATCCCAGAATGTAAAGTTGCCAGTCCTGTCCCACCTTTAAACGTGACTCCATAATTGTAATTGCATCATAGTTCCACGCAGTAATCTAGGCTCTCAGTTCACCTGTCTTGCCTGTTATACTTCTTGCATTGAAGCAAATGCACTCCAGACCTACAGTCCTGCTGAGCCCTGCAGCTTCCCTCTGCCTGCTCTTACTCTGTGCTATGTTTATAACTCAGTCTCACTTTTTACCCCAGTCTCTACACTTACTGGTCTGCTTTCCGTCCCCCCCCCCCCCCCCCCCACCTCCCCCGCCACACTAGTTTAAACCCTCCTGAACAACACTAGCAAACCTCCCGCCCAGGACATTGGTGCCTCTCCAGTTCAGATGCAACCCAATCTTCTTGTACAGGTCCCAACGTCCCCAGAAGACATCCCAGCGATCCATATATCTAAAGCCCTCCCTCCTGTACCAACCCTTTAGCCATGTGTTCAACTGTACTATCTCCCTGTCCCAACCCTCACTAGCACGTGGCACAGGGAGTGATCCTGAGATTACAACCCTACAGGTCCCGCTTTTTAGCTCCCGACCTGACTCCCTGAATTGCCTTTGCAGGACCTCTTCCTTCCTATGTCATTAATACCAATGTGGACAATGACATCTATCTGTTTACCTTCCTGTTTCTGGATGTTCTGTAGCCATTTAGAGACATACAGGACCCTGGCACCAGGGAGGCAACACACCATCCTAGACTCCCGTTTACAGCCCTAGAAACATCAGTCTGTGCCCCTGACTATCGAGTCTTCTACGACTTTCACTCGTTTGAACTTAGCCCGACCCTGCTCTACAGCAGAACCAGTTGGTGCCACAGGCCTGGCTGCTGCTGGCATCTTCCCCTGAGAGGCTATTCCCCCAAACAGTATTCAAAACAGTTTACCTGTTTGAGAAGGGTATAGCCACAGAAGGCTCCTGCCTTACATGCCTGCCTCTCCTCACAGTCACCCATCTACCTGTCTGAACCTGTGGTGTGACCATCTCCCTGAAACTAGTGACTGTCACACTCTCGTCCCCCTGTGTGCTCCGCAATATTTCCAGCTGCTGCTCCAACTGAACTATGGGTTTGTGACGAGATGCAGCTGGTCACACTTGCTGCAGACGTAGTTGTCAGGGATGTTGGCAAGCTCCCTGTTCTCCCACATCTGGCAGGAGGAGCATATCACTGCCCTAACTGCCATCGCTGCCCTTGACACTGAAGAAAGATAAAATAATTAGAATCTTTCTTGCTCGACCTCCTCACAGTGCCTTTTTTTTTGTTAGAGGAGGGAGGGAGGGAAACACTAATACAGTGTTTTGGGCTTAACCGCTCCTTGACATCAGTTCTTCGGCTACCCACAGTACGGTCGAGGTGACTGAGTTGACTTCTTTCAGAATCCTCGTCTGCGCCCTCTGCTGGATCAGCTTTCCTCAGAAGGCAACACCTTTATCCCAGGAATCAACGAAGTGAACCTTCTGTCAACTACCTTGAAGCATATTCCTTTTTGAGTAAGGAGACTAAAGCAGTCCTCTCGGTGTGGTCTCATTAATTCCCTGTGTGCTTGTAGCAACACTTCCCACTTTTATCCTCCATCCACCTTGTGATCAAGGCCAACATCCCATTTACCTTCTAATTGCTTGCTGTACCTGCAGGCTAACCTTTCATGTCCGAGGACACCCAGCTCTCTCTGTATTGCAGCATGCTGCAGTCTCTCTCCATTTAAATAGTATTCTACTTTCCCATTCTTCCTGTCAAAGTGGACAATCTTACAGTTTCCCTCATTGTTGTCCATCTGCCAATTCTTTGCTCACTCACTGAATCTATCTATATCACTTTGCAGATTCTTTGTGTCCTCACAGTTTGCTTTCCTGCAGATCTTTGCATTGTCAGCAAATTTGGCTGCAACATACTTGGTCTATTCACCCAAATTGTGAATATATTAAACAGTTGATGCCCCAGCACTAGTCCCTGTGTCACACTAGATCTGGTTCGCCAACCTGAAAATGAGTCACTTATCCAGACTCTTTGTTCCATATTAGTTGGCCAAACCTCCAACCATTCTAACATATTACCATGAGCACATCTCATGTGTGGTAATCTTTTATGGGCACCCCATCAAATGCCTTTTTCAAAATCAGATATACAACCGGTTCTCCTTTATTCATCCCGCTATTCATCCTGGATCTTACATTCTCAAAGAATATTGAGGCAGTAAAAGATCCTCGTCCTTTTACCATCCATTCTAGCTCATTTCCTTTAATAAATTAATTGAAAAATTAAGGTTATTATCCACTCTTACAAACTTTAGCTTCCCCAGAAGAGAAGGGGAGAATGAGAGCTGGGGGGGGGGAGGGGGGGGGGGGGGTTGCTACTTATTACTAACCTCGGGCTTGTTATGGGACAAAAATGTTGTTTGGTTCATGGATTTAGCAGGGTGTTGAAACTCCTGGTGATTGAACTCAGTCATTGGAGGAGATCTGCCTGTATTGGGAGGGGAGAAAAGAACAAAGGGGCTGAGAGAGACACACACATTTTAATCATGTGGTTTGTCCAGTCAGACAAGTTTTTACAGCATGAAAAGAGGTCCTTCGAAGGCTATGGTTTTTCAAGTGCTGATCAAAATACTTCGTAAAAGCTGTGAGGCTTCCCGCCCCTGCCACCTTTTTCAGGCAGTGAGTTCCAGATACCAATCACCCTCTGGGTGAAAACTTTTCCTCAAATCCTCTCTGAACGTCTAGCCCCTTTCCTTAAATCTATGACCCTGGTTACTCACATCTCAATAAGGCCCCCCCATCAGACTTCTCTACTCACAGGAAAGCAACCCCAGCCTGTCCAGTGTCTCTAGATAGCTGAACCACTCCAGTCCAGTCAACATCCTGGTGCCCTTTTGACGCCAGTTTTCCTGGCGTGTGATGCACACTCAATGGACACGAAACGTAGGTGTAGTTCGAATCGAAAGGCTTTAATCAGCAAGAAGTGAGCCCAGCAGCAGGAGTACAGAAATAGCCTGGCTGCTGGGGAACACGGGTTCTTATACCCTGCCTTGTAGGCGGAGCTACCTTCCTCTCGACCAATGAGAATACAGAGAACACGATACTTGGGCCAATGGGCAGCAAGCCCTCTGCACCAATGACAGCTCACACTCCCAGGTAGTGATACACCGAGTCATACTACCACATTCACCCCTTGTTGAGAAAGGAACCGGGAGGATGGGGAGAGGCGTGTGTGCGGGGATGAGGACATGGAGGGGGGGGGGGGGGGGGTGTCCCGTGCGAGTCGGAAAGAGACTGGTAGTATGACTAGTAATGTTGGATCATACCATTCCAATGGTGGCTGCCCACTGGCCCGGAAACTATGTACAGGGTCGTGTCAGAACATGGTAACTATATATAGGTTTGAGAGAGAAAACACCGAGAGAACAAGCAAAAAGGGTCCATCAACAGTTCACATAGACTTGATCAGTGATCAGGGCCTTGAACGTCCTCTGCAACCTGTGGAGCTTCGCTGGAGAAGTTGGAGTTGCGGCCGTCCGTGACTCCGGGAGCAATGATCCGGTCCTTGTTGCTGCGTCCGTACCCCTAGTCGGAGCTGGCGAGGGCCGGGGAAGGGGCGTCCGGTCCTCTAGGCAGCACGGGTAAGGGTGTTGGCAGGCTGGGGGGGGGAGCGCCTGCCGGATGTAGTTGCGGTTGGGGGGGAGGGAGGTTGGGGGGGCTGGCGCCGGGACGATGGCGTGGATCCGGCGGGTGCCAGGTTCTGTAGGGAGACTATGTCCTGTCAGCCATCGGGATACTCCACGTACGCATACTGCAGGTTTGCGTGGAGCAGCTGGACCCTCTCGACCAACGTGTCCAACTTGTGCACCCGCACGTGTTTCCGGAGCAGGATGGGCCCGGGGGCAGCTAGCCAGGTCGGGAGCGGGGTCCCTGAGGAAGACTTCCTGGGGAAGACAAGGTGTTCGTGAGGCATTTGATTAGTGGATGTGCAAAGTAGTGACCGGATTGAGTCACTAGAGGACCTCTTGCCAGCGGGAGACTGGGAGAGTTCTGGACCATAGGGCCAACAGGACAGTCTTACAGACCGTACCGTTCTCCCTCTCGACCTGTCCGTTACCCCGGGGGTTGGAACTGGTCGTCCTGCTTGAGGCAATGCCCCTGCTGAGCAGGAATTGACGCAGTTCGTCACACATAAAGAAAGACCCCCTATTGCTGTGAATGTAAGCGGGGAATCCGAACAGGGAGAAAATGGTGTGAAGGGCTTTAATAATGGTGGGTGTGGTCATGTCGGGGCAGGGGATGGCGAACGGGAAGCGGGAGTACTCGTCAATCACGTTGAGGAAGTACATGTTTCGGTTGGTAGAGGGGAGGGGACCTTTGAAGTCCATGCTGAGGCGTTCAAAGGGGCGGGAAACCTTTATCAGATTTGCATGTTCAGGGCGGTAGAAGTGCGGCTTGCACTCCGCGCAGATGTGGCAGTCCCTGGTCACTGTCCTGACCTCCTCGATGGAGTATGGCAGGTTGCGGGTCTTTATAAAGTGGAAAACGGGTGACCCCCGGGTGGCAGAGGTCCGTGTGGAGGGTTCGAAGGCGATCTACTTGTGCGTTGGCACAGGTGCAGCTGGACAGGGCATCGGGAGGCTCGTTCAGCTTCCCAGGACGATACGTAATTGTAGGTGGACAATTCGATCCTCCACCGTAAGATCTTGTCGTTCTTTATCTTGCTCTTTTGTGCGTTGTCGAACATGAAGGCCACTGACCGTTGATCTGTGAGGAGGGTGAACCTCCTGCCGGCCAGATAGTGCCTCCAGTGTCGCACAGCTTAGACTATGGCCTGTGCTTCCTTCTCAACTGAGGAGTGGTGGATTTCGGAAGTATGGAGGGTACGGGAGAAGAAGGCCATGGGTCTGCCCGCTTGGTTGAAAGTGACTGCCAGAGCTACATAGGACGCGTCACTCTCGACCTGGAAGGGGAGGGACTCGTCGATAGCTCGCATCGTGGCCTTTGCGATATCCGCTTTGATGCGGCTGAAGGCCTGGCGGGCTTCCATCGACAGGGGGAACGTGGCTGATTGGATGAGGGGCCGGGCTTTGTCAGCGTAATTGGTGACTCACTGGGCATAATATGAGAAAAAACCAAGGGAGCGCTTGAGAGCTTTGGGGCAGTGGGGGAGGGGGAGTTCCATCAAGGGGCGCATGCATTCCGGGTCGGGGTCTATCACTCCATTACGCACTACGTAGCCGAGATGGCTAGACGGTCGGTGATGAACACGCACTTGTCCTTGTTGTAGGTCAGGTTCAGGAGCTTTGCGGTTTGGAGGAATTTGCGGAGATTGGTGTCGTGGTCCTGCTGGTCGTGGCCGCAGATGGTGACATTATCGAGATACGGGAAGGTTGCCCGTAAACCGTATTGGTCGACCATTCGGTCCATCTCCCTTTGGAAGGCCGAGACCCCGTTTGTGACACCGAAGGGAACCTTTAAAAAGTGGTAGAGCCGCCTGTCCGCTTCGAACGCAGTGTACTTTCGGTCACTCGCGCGGATGGGGAGCTGGTGGTAGGCGAACTTGAGGTCCACCGTAGAGAAGACCTTGTACTGCGCGTTCCTGTTGACCAGGTCAGATATACGGGGGAGAGGGTACGCGTCCAGCTGCGTAAACCTGTTGATGGTGTGACTGTAGTCTATGACCATCCTATTCTTCTCCCCGGTCTTTACCACCAGAACTTGTGCTCGCCAGGGGTTGTTGCTAGCTTCGATGACCCTTTCCTTCAGGAGCCGTTGGACCTCGGACCTGATGAAAGTCCGGTCCTGGGCATTGTACCGTCTGCGCCTGGTGGCGACAGGTTTGCAATCCGGGGTGAGGTTTGCAAACAAGGATGGGGGATTGACCTTGAGGATCGTGAGGCTGCAAACAGTGAGGGGGGCATGGGGCTGCTGAATTTAAATGTTAGGCTCTGGAGGTTACACTGGAAGTCTAACCCCAGGAGTGCTGCCATGCAGAGGTGAGGGAGGATGTATAGCCGGTAGTTTTTAAACTCCCTCCCCTGGACCATGAGGTCCGCTATGCAGCACCCCGTGATCTGTACTGAGTGAGAGCCGGAGGCCGGGGCGATTTTTTGCTTAACCGGGTAGACAGGGAGAGCGCAGCGCCTTACCGTGGTGGGGTGGACGAAACTCTCCGTGCTCCCGGAGTCCAGCAGGCAGTTCGTCTTGTGGCCGTTGAGTAAAATCTTTGTTTTTGCTGTAGAGAGGGTGCGGGGTCAAGACTGATCCAGCGTGACTCGAGTCGTGGCAGATAGTCAGAGACTTCATCAGGCAGGGAGTAGTCACCCGCAGGGTCCTCAGAGCTGACCCAAGATGGCGGTGCCCATCTGTCGCACATGGTGGGTGGTGGACAAAATGGCAGCGCCCGTTCCCCGCACGTGGAGTCGGAGGTCCAAAATGGCGGTGCCCGGAGGTCGCACGTGGCATTGGGGGTGTAAAATGGCGGCGCCTGGAGGTCACACGTGGCATTGGGGGATGGGGGTAGCGAGGTCCGCGCGCCGCACAGGGCCCCTGAAGAGAGAGAAGGGGGAGCCCCGCCGTAACTGCCTGGGACCGCAGCGGCCGCCTTTGCCTGGCAGACGGCCACAAAGTGGCCCTTCTTCCCGCAGCCCTTGCAGGTTGCGGAACGGGCTGGGCAACGTTGTCGGGGGTGCTTCGCCTGGCCGCAAAAATAGCAACGGGGCCCCGCGGGTTTTCCGGGGTGCCCTGCAGCGCAGGCCTGGGGGGGAGCCTGAGTCCTTGGGGGAGAGTAGAGGCTGAGTTCCACGCTGCCCAGGGGGCCGCCGCCCGGTTGGGGGCGTACGAGCTTGCGTTTCGGTTCGCGACATCTCGGGAGGTGGTGAGGGACCGTGCCTCCGTGAGGCTTAATGTTTCCCTTTCCAACAGTCTCTGGTGGATCTGTGAGGACTGCATGCCTGCAACAAAGGCGTCTCGAATCAGGAGTTCAGTATGCTCAGCAGCAGACACCTGTGGGCAGCCGCAGTTCCTCCCCAGCACAAGGAGGGCACGGTAAAAATCGTTCAGTGACTCACCAGGGATCTGCTGCCTTGTGGCTAGTAAGTGCCCAGCGTAGACTTGGTTTACCGGCCGTATGAGCAGATCCATAGCCGCATCGTAGTCTTGTGTCCTCGATGAGCGTGTTTTTGGCGGTGCCGACGCACAAGTGGAGGATGTGCAGTTTTTTCTCCTTCGTCGGGACATTTTGCGCCGTGCTAAGGTAGCTGTTGAAGCAAGCCAGCCAGTGCTTAAATGTGGCTGTTGCAATTGCTGCGTGAGGGCTGAGTCGAAGACACCCCGGCTTAAGGCAGAGCTCCATTCTTTAAAAATCTTGCTGATTAAATTGATACACAATCAATGAAGACGAAGCGTAGGTGTAGTCCGAATCGAAAGGCTTTAATCAACAAGAATTGAGCCCAGCAGCAGGAGTACAGAAATGGCCTGGCTGCTGGGGACAACAGGTACTTATACCCCACCTCGTAGGCTGAGCTACCTTCCTCTCGACCAATGAGAATACAGAGAACACGATACTTGGGCCAATGGGCAGCAAGCCCTCTGCACCAATGGCAACTCACACTCCCAGATACCGTAATACCCTTAGTCATACTACAATAGCGTGAAAGACCAGTTTTCATAACGGCGTGAGGACATAGTCCCGAAAACTGAGAATCCAGCCCATGATATCCCTTTGACAAAGCCATGCTGACTATCGTTGATTAATCCTTGCCTCCCGAAGTGGAGACTAATTCTGTCCCTCAAAGTTCTTTCCAATAATTTCCCTACCAGTACAGTTAGACTCACTGAGCTGTAATTTCCTGGTTTAGCCATTCATCTTTATTGAATGATTGTTCCACATTAGAATCTGAGAATCCTTAGAGTGCAGAAGAAGACAATTCGTTCCATCGTGTCTGCACTGAATGAGCAGCCTACCTAGGCACGCTCCCCCAGCCCAATCCAATAACCCCACCTTAGCGCAACATCTTTGGATACTGAGGGGCAAGTTAGCATGCCTGATACACCTAATCTCCCTCCGCCAACAAAGCAAATGCTGCCCACGCCAAACACCCACCAGATGACCCACCAGCCAACTCCTGACCAGGCGCCCAACCAGAGGCTCCCACTAGAAACACCCCATCAGATTCGCCCATCAGAGACCCCCATCAGTAACCTCCTCCAGGTACCCCCCATCAGGCCCCTCACCAGACACCCCCAGCAGAAACCCGCACAAGAAAACCCCTGAAGAGACCATTCAGAGACCCCCAGCAGAGACCCCTACTAGATTCCTCACCAGAGACCCCCACATGGGACCCCAACCAGAGTCTCCCAAAAGAGAGCACCATAACAGAGACTGTCCACTTCCATCATCCCTGCCTCAAAGCTAAAGAGTAGTCCAGACATAAACAGTGAAAAGAATCATTGCTTTAAATCTCACCTGTCCCCTATAGCTGCTGCCTCGGGGAGAGAAAGCAGCAGCATAACTTAATTGAAAGCAAAAAAAAACACATTACCAGGATTTAAACGTCCTCAGAGGCTTTCTCTGCAAGGCCCCTCCAAGAGAAAAAGCTTTTACTACATTGTAATGGACAGCTTCTGGACAGCCAGATGTATGGGTTGCTTCATTTCATTTCCCTTCATGCTTGAATGGATCTCAAGCCCCCTGCTTTGAACCTGACCACATGAACATCTGGGGCAGGATTCTCCGACCCACCACTGGGTCTGAGAATTACCCGGGGCCGGTATCAATCCCGCCCCTGCCGTGTCCCGAATTCCCGAGATTCGACGGGGGCAGGAATCCCGTGCGCTGGTCGGCAGGCCCCCGCGGTAATTCTCCGGGCCGCGATTGGCCGAAGTCCCGCCGCTGACAAGCCTCTCCTGCCAGCGTGGATTAAACCACCTTTTGTACCGGCGGGTTTGGCGGCATGGGCGGGCGCCAGGGTCCTGGGGGGGGGGGCACGGGGCGATCTGGCCCCGGAGGGTGCTCCCATGGGGGCCTGGCTTGCGATCGGGGCCCAACGATGTGCCGTGGCGGCACTCTTTTTTTTCTTCCACCTTCGCCATAGTCTTTGCCATGGCGGATGCGGAGGAGCCCCCTCCTCTGCGCGTGTGCCAGGATGACGTCAGCAGCCGCTGACGCTCTGGCGCATGCGCGGGCTTACGCCGGTTGGCAAAGTCCTTTCAGCCCTGGCTGGTGTGGCGCCAAAGGCCGTTCATGTCAGCCGGCAGAGCGGGAACCACTCCAATGGGGGCCTAGCCCCTCAATGTGAGGGTTCACGCCACTCCAATACGCCGGTATCCCCCCGCCCGCCGGGTAGGGAAGAATCCCGGCCCTGGGAGTTAAGTGCTTTCACTCCCTCTTTTTCTCAACAGAAAGCACTTAGCAGTTGTTGTTGTGGTCATAGCTAGATGGAGCTATGAAACAAACCCTATAAACATTGGGTTGAACAACAGGGTATTTGAGATTCATTCAAGCATGAAGAGAAATGAAATTAAACAACCCCTGTTCTCTGGTTTCAATAGAAACCGATTTCTCCAGTCTCTCCACATGACTGAAGTCCCTCACCTCTGGTTTATATCCCAGTAAATCTCCTCCTGCATCCTGACCAAGACCTTGATAGCCATTCCCAGAACTGAACACAATATTCCAGCTGAGCCAAATCGTTGCTGTCAAAGGTTTAACATAGTGTTCTTGCTTTTGCTCTCGATGCCTCTATTAACAAAGCCAAGGACACTGCAATCCTTTCAAATGGCTTTATCAACTTGTCCTGTCTCCTCCAAGGATTTGTGTCATCTACAATATATTACTTTATTATCTATTAAAGCAGACTGGCACGTTGAGGCCACGTAGTTTGAATGACGCACGTTTGGTGCACCTTGAGGTTAGACTGAGAGAGAGAGAGAGAGAGACGGAGGGGGAGAGAGAGAGAAACAGAGAGAGAGAGACAGAGAGGGGGAGAGAGAGGGGGAGAGAGAGAGAGACCTACATATGAAGAAATGCTTCCAATTGTCACCTGGAATAAATAGACAAATGGAAAAGATGTGTAATGATCAAACCAGTTTATCTGTGACGTTGACAGGAACAGAGGCTCTTCTACTGATTGCCTGTCTCACCCACTGTCCAACTTAGTCCCAGAGGGGGAAAGGACAGTGTCTGAGGCACTGTGCCCACCTAGTCCCAGACCCACTGTGCCCACCGAGTCCCACACCCACTGTGCCCACCCAGTCCCAGACCCACTGTGCCCACCCAGACCCAGTCCCACTGTGCCCACCCAGTTCCAGACCCACTATGCCCACCCAGTCCCAGACCCACTGTGCCACCCAGTCCCAGACCCACTGTGCCCACCCAGTCCCAGACCCACTGTGCCCACCCAGTCCCAGACCCACTGTGCCCACTCAGTCCCAGACCCACTGTGCCTACCCAGTCCCAGACCCACTGTGCCCACCCAGTCCCAGACCCACTGTGCCCACCCAGTCCCAGACCCACTGTGCCCACCCAGTCCCAGACCCACTGTGCCCACCCAGTCACAGACCCACTGTGCCCACCCAGTCCCAGACCCACTGTGCCCACCCAGTCCCAGACCCACTGTGCCCTCTCAGTCCCAGACCCACTGTGCCCACCCAGTCCCAGACCCACTATGCCCACCCAGTCCCAGACCCACTGTGCCCACCCAGTCCCAGACCCACTGTACCACCCAGTCCCAGACCCATTGTGCCCACCCAGACCCAGACCCACTGTGCCCACCCAGTCCAGACCCACTGTGCCCACCCAGTCCCAGACCCACTGTGCCCACCCAGTCCCAGACTCACTGTGCCCACCGAGTCCCAGACCCACTGTGCCCACCCAGTCCCAGACCCACTGTGCCCACCCAGTCCCAGACCCACTGTGCCCACCCAGTCCCAGACCCACTGTGCCCCACCCAGTCCCACACCCACTGTGCCCCACCCAGTCCCAGACCCACTGTGCCCTGCCCAGACCCACGGTGCCCACCCAGTCCCAGACCCACTGTGCCCACCCAGTCCCAGACCCACTGTGCCCACTCAGTCCCAGACCCACTGTGCCACCCAGTCCCAGACCCACTGTGCCCACCCAGTCCCAGACCCACTGTGACCACCCAGTCCCACTCTGCCCACCCAGTCCCAGACCCACTGTGCCCACCCAGTCCCAGACCCACTGTGCCCACCCAGTCACAGACCCACTGTGCCCACCCAGTCCCAGACCCACTGTGCCCACCCAGTCCCAGACCCACTGTGCCCTCTCAGTCCCAGACCCACTGTGCCCACCCAGTCCCAGACCCACTATGCCCACCCAGTCCCAGACCCACTGTGCCCACCCAGTCCCAGACCCACTGTACCACCCAGTCCCAGACCCATTGTGCCCACCCAGACCCAGACCCACTGTGCCCACCCAGTCCCAGACCCACTGTGCCCACCCAGTCCCAGACCCACTGTGCCCACCCAGTCCCAGACTCACTGTGCCCACCGAGTCCCAGACCCACTGTGCCCACCCAGTCCCAGACCCACTGTGCCCACCCAGTCCCAGACCCACTGTGCCCCACCCAGTCCCACACCCACTGTGCCCCACCCAGTCCCAGACCCACTGTGCCCACCCAGACCCATTGTGCCCACCCAGCCCCGGGGGGGGGGGGGGGGGGGGGGTGGGGGGGGGGGGGGGGGGGTAAAGGACAGTGTCTGCCCCACTCAGCCCCTTATGCTGTAATGCTATTGAATGTTAGGGGTAGGTGGTTGGACATTTTTCTTGTTGAAGATTATCTTTGCCTGGTACTTGTGTGCTTGTCACTTTTACTCATACCGATGCAGATTTCTTCAGTGTCTGAGGAGATGTGAATGTCACTGAACACTTCAATCATTCGTGATCTTCCCTATTTTCGGCCTAATGTTGGAAGGAAGAGTATGGGTGAAGCAGATGGTTGGGTCTCAGAC
This sequence comes from Scyliorhinus canicula, assembly GCF_902713615.1. Lineage (NCBI taxonomy): Eukaryota > Metazoa > Chordata > Chondrichthyes > Carcharhiniformes > Scyliorhinidae > Scyliorhinus > Scyliorhinus canicula. Next base: position 14,678,197 of record NC_052158.1, on the reverse strand, counting down.
ACTAACCTGAGGAGCTGCTGCAGGGAGCCCTGGGGCTGAGGTGATTGACCTCCAACAGCAACCACTGGGTCTAAAGGTGCTATGTGAATTCTATACAGAGTAGACTAGGTAGGAGAGATGATGTAAATGAGTGGTACATTTTAGGGTGTATAAATGGTTAATGGGTGACATGATTGCTCTCTATAAGGTTTGTGAAGTATAGGGTTGAGAAAGAGAATGACCAGTTCTGCGGCTGGGCTGAGTTAAGGGCAAAGGGATATCACCAGAATGAAGAGTGATTAGAAGGCACTTCTTTGGAAGGTCACGGTCGTCCTGGACCTTTACGCCACGGAGTCCTTCCAGGCACCGAGTGGGGACTTGTCCAGGATCTCACAGACCTCGGTGCACAGGAACACCCGCACCCTCACGGAAGCCCTGGATTGGATTGGATTGGATTAGTTTATTGTCACGTGTACTGAGGTACAGTGAAAAGTATTTTTCTGCAAGCAGCTCAACAGATCATTCAGTACATGGAAGAAAAGGGAATTAAACAAAATTCAAGAAAATACATGAGAAAATCATAATAGGGCAACACAAGATATACAATGTAACTACATAAGCATTGGCATCGGTTGAAGCATACAGGGTGTAGTGTTAATGGGGTCAGTCAATAAGAGGGTCATTTAGGAATCTGGTGACAGTGGGGAAGAAGCTGTTTTTGAGTCAGTTCGTGCGTGTTCTCAGACTTCTGAATCTCCTGCCCGATGGAAGAAGTTGGAAAAGTGAGTAAGCCGGGTGGGAGGGATCCTTGATTATGCTGCCCGCTTTCCCCCGGCAGCGGGAGGTGTAGATGGAGTCCATGGATGGGAGGCAGGTTCGTGTGATGGACTGGGTGGTATTCACGACTCTCTGAAGATCCTTGCGGTCCTGGGCTAAGCAGTGCCATACCAGGCTGTGATGCAGCCCGATAGGATGCTTTCTATAGTGCATCTGTTAAAGTTGGTACGCGTTAATGTGGACATGCCAAATTTCCTTAGTTTCCTGAGGAAGTATAGGCGCTGTTGTGCTTTCTTGGTGATAGCGTCAACGTGAGTGGACCAGGACAGATTTTTGGTGATGTGCACCCCTAGGAATTTGAAACTGCTAACCATCTCCACCACGGCCCCGTTGATGCTGACAGGGGTGTGTACAGTACTTTACTTCCTGATGTCGATGACCAGCTCTTTAGTTTTGCTGGCATTGAGGGAGAGATTGTGTGTCAAGGCGGCTCAATACATCCACTTCAATGTGGAGCGAGCCCACCAGGCTGCCTGGGCAGCAGGGTTTGCCGCTATCGCTGGGATGCTCCGGGTCCAGGGGGTGATCGATGGGATGCATGTCCTCCTACGAGCACCTGCAGATGATAGGTGTCTGTACACAAACTGAAAGGGATTCCACACGATGAACGTGCAGCTGATATGAGACCGTCAGCTGCGCATCAGATACATCTGTGCCTGATACCCGGACATTGTGCAAAATGTCTTCATCCTGGCACACTCAACCATTCCTGATATGTTTATGACCCCCCCCCCCCCCCCCCCCCCCCCCCCCCCCCCCCCCCCCCCCCCCCGGCTGGGGCGTTGGATCCTGGGAGACGGACGTTATCCACTGCAGTTGTGGCTGGTGACACCTATCCGGAGGCCACGGAGCGATGCGGAGACCCGCTACAACGATGCCCACACAGTGACCAGGTCCGTGGCCGAGCGCTGCTTCGGCCTCCTGAGGATGCAGTTCAGTTGCCTGGACCGTTCTGGAGGGGCCCTTCGATATGACGCTCGGAGAGCCGCCTGCATCGTGGCAGCCTGCTGTATCCTCCACAACATCGTGCAGCAGAGGGGCTGGAGGAGGAGGAGCGCCAGGCCTTGTCCGGCGAGGAGGATGCGGAGAAGGGTGAGGGTGGGCGGGTCATGAGGCCCAGGGAGGCACGGGAGGCCGTACGACATGTCAACGCGCATGGGACGTTCTGATCCCCTCCAGGGTCCACCAATTCCACCCCACCACCAACACCACCCATTCCCCCCCTGCCATCCCCACCTCCTACCAGGGCCGGCCCAAGGTACCTCGGGCAGCCGCCCGAGGCGCCATGTGCTAGGGGGCGCCAGAGACTCGGGTCCCGCGCATGTGCAGTTGGGCCGGTGCCAACCAGCGCATGCGCGGTGGCCGCCCTCCCCCTGGGCGGCCCCTTCCGCCCCCCCCCCCTCCGACCCCCCCCCCCCCCCCCCCCCCCCCCCCCCCCCCCGAAGGGCGCCGAAGTTCAGCTTGCCCGGGGCGCCAGCAACCCTAGGGCCGGCGCTGCCGCCTACCCATCCAGCCCAGAGCAGCCCACCCCTCACACCCGTCGGACAGAGCTCCGAGGCAGGTTGGAACAATAGTAACAGCTGTTTAATGTGAACAAATATATATAGATTGGTGCCCTAGCCCCTATAACTAAACTCTGCACTGCACCCATGCCAACTCAACCGGTATCTAAATTTCTGGCCTTACGGGCCTTAATGCTAGATCTAGGTGGTTCCCCAGACGATACAGCAGGAGTGGAGCCGGCTTGCTGTGATTCCTGTCGTGTGTCCTGGGTCCCCATTGGCGGGTGCCTTCTGGGGAGGCCGGGCCTGGATGGGCCCGACTGCTGCTCAGGATGCAGTTCAGGGTGGCGTGGAGCTGCCCTATTCTACCCACTGCCCACCAGATGCACCAGGAATAGGAGTGGGGGGGAGTCTGAGGTGCTGCCGTGTTCCAGCACCTGCCCTGTGGAAGTCACTGGCATGGGCCCCAGCACCTACTCCTCCCTCGACGTGACTGATGACTCCCCTGGGCTAATCCATGGGACGGGGGTGTGAGCAGCGCGATCCCCTGAGGCTCCCCCGCCATCTGGCCCTGCCAGTCTTGAGAAGGCCCGTTCTGGTCTCGACCTGGGTCCACACGCTCGTGACCGTGGAGCACAGTAAGTGGATCATCTCCCTCTGGGACTGCACCACATCACTCGTTGACTGTGACACCATCTCCTGGGTTTGTGTCACATTAGCCTGTGACTGTGCTATCTCCCTCGGGGACTGGGTCACCTCCCTCTGTGTCTACGCCACGTTGGCCAGCAACTGGGCAATGTCGCTGACGTTGCCAGCCTTGGCCCACTGTGACTGGGCCATGCTCAGGAGCACCGCTGTGATGTCCAAGTGGCTTTGGGACATGACTGCCTGGGCCTTGGCCAGCGCCTGCACAGAATGCCCCAGGCCTTGGATGTGCTGAGTCATAGCCACGACTTTCGCCCCTACCGCAGACGCAACCCATGCGGTGTTGCCCTGGGTGACGCACATTGTCGGCACCACCTCCTGCTCCTGTACGCGGTTAGACTTCTCCACCTGCGCCTGCAGGTGTTGGATGCTCACCGACATCCCCTCATGTCGTCCCTGGCTCTGTTACTGCATTTCCACTATCGATGGGACTGTCTGTTCCAGACGCCCGAGACCCATCTGGACGGCGGCTAGTCCCTGGGATCGGCCCTCCGACCATCCTCCCCCTCGGGGGCTCCTACCTCCACCTGCTGTACCGGAGCAGCTGTGTGCTGAGCACCAGAGAGTGTCCCAGGAGCCTCTTCACTAACATGGCCAACCGAGGTGAGTGTCTCTGGGATGGTGGAGGGTGTTGGAGACGCTGTGACGGGAAGTCAGTGTCATCCTCCGACCCGAGCCCTGGGGTGTCCTGGGTCTCGGGCGGAGCGCTGGTGTCCGAGCTTCTCCCATCACTGCTCGGCCCACGGTGGGGGGACCGACCGTGCCATTGGCTGGGGGTCGGGGGACGCCAGATAGACCCACCCCATCTCCAGCTGGTCCTGAAAGTTACAGGACAAGACGCATCATTGGACCCGGGGACATCCTCGCCTGCGGCCGACCTTCACCTCGGTGACCTCCCATTCCACCGGGTCACCGACCACCATCCAGGGCTCTCTTCTCTGCCATGGTGAGGGGCCGCTGGTCCAGCATCCACCTCCTGGCCTCTCCTGCCCCCGGCAGTTATGTGCGGCCTTCTCCTGGCGAGGGCTGGGGGTCGGGGGGAACAGAAAAAAGACTGTGTTGGGCAGTCTGACGCATGCAGCCCAGCAGATGGGTAGTTGGTGGCCTCAGTGGCCAGAGCACCCGGCCATGGCGGCTGGTATGGGTATCGGCATGGGGAGCAGGGTGGGGTTGGGCCGTCCTCCAGGCGGGGGCAGTAGGGTTACGCGTGTGTGGGAAATGGGTTACTGCCAGGGGCACAGTGCTGCCCACTCACTCTGGCTACCCGGAGGAGATTGTGCACTTTTTCCTGGCTCGTTCTGATGGTGTTGCCAACAGCGCTCACAGCATCTGCCACCTGCGCCCAGGCACAGCGAACGGCTGGCAGCTGGCAGCCTCCTCTCCAGGCCGGGTACAAGGTCGCCGCCGCCCCTCCACCGTGTCCAGGAGGGTCTCCAGCTCAGCATCGATAAACCTCGGGGCTGCTCTCCTGGCTGCCATCCTGTTGGCTGGGATGGTGTGTGTTGAGTGCAGTGTGTATATGAGGCTGCAGCTTGTCAGCCTTTGAGTGTCAATCACGAAACCAGGAAATCCGGCACAGTTTCTCATTAGAATCAATTGTGTTCCATGTGGTGCCAGTGCTAGCCCCTTAGCAGTAGGGGGATTGGTCAGGTGTGGCTTCAGTTTCCTGTTATTAAAGTCCACAAGCTCTGCCTTGGCGTCAACACTTAGTCTGAGAAACGGAGAATCCCACCCAGTGAGTGTGAACAGTAATTGTGAACAAACAGAGAGCGTAAACATACAGTGAGTGTGAACAGAGAGGCAGTAAGTGTGAAATTCACTAGACAAAAAGTATTTGGGGTGAAAATCTTGTGTAATTTCAAGAAGAAATTAGATATAACGCTTGGGACTGAAGGGATGTGGGGGAAAGTGGGAACAGGGTATTGAACTTGATGATCAGCCATGGTCATAGTGAATGGTGGAAAAGGCTCGGAGGGTTGAATGGCTTCCTCCTGTTCAGTGTGAACAATGGTTGTGAATAGACAGTGAATGTGCACAGACAGAAAGAGGATACAGTTATTGTGAGTAGACAGTGAGTGTGTGCAGTAGTTGCAAACAGACAGTGATTCTGTGCATTGATTGTAATGAACATTGAGTGTGAACAGGCAGTGAGTGTGAACAGTGTGTGCAAAAAGACAGTGGACTGAATTTGCCGGCGGGATGCTCCGTTTTACCGGCAGCCCGGGGGTTTCCCGACGGCGTGGGGCTGCCCCACTCTGGGAAACCCCATTGACCAGCCGGCGAAATGGAGAATCCCGACGGCGTGCTGAACCAGAAATCTGGCGCGGTGGGAAGGAGAATCCAGCCCAGTGTGAACAGCATTGTGAACAGGCAGTGCGTGTAAACAGGCGGATAGTCAATGTGAACAGTGACTATACAGCCTGAGTGTGAACAGTAATTGTGAATAGGCAGTGCGTGTAAACAGGCGAATAGTCAATGTGAACAGTGACTGTACAGTCAGTGTGAACAGTAATTGTGAACAGGCAGTGCGTGTAAAGAGGCGGATAGTCAGTGTGAACAGGAATTGTGAACAGATTGAGGGTAAATGGACAATCAGTGTGAACAGTGAGTGTGAACAGTGAGTGTGAACAGGTTGAGTGTAAATGTACAGTCAGTATGAACAATAATTGTGAACAGACAGTGGGTGTGAAGTGATTTTGAACAATGGGCGCGATGCTGCAGAAACATTTTGAAGTGTGGTAGTGAGCGGAAATTGCTGTGAGCTTCCCGGCGCTCAGCCCAGTGAGGCCGGGAACACTATTCAACGTTAATTAGTCCACTTAAAAAAGTGTCACGGGGCTTCTCAGCGCAAATGAAGGCTCGCCAGCTGATTCGCTGGGACAGCGTTCGCCAGCCCCCCCCCCCCCTCCCGGTTAACATGCACGTGTTGTTCACAGTGGTAGGAAGGGGTGTGTGAAGGGAGGGTTGGCGGCGGGGCTTGAAGGGGGAGGATGGAGAAGGGAGGGTTGGGTGTTGCATGGGGAGTTGGGGGGTGGATAGTCCCTTGGGAAGCAGCACTCAAGCAGAGGGGGACGTCAGCGTTACTCCAGCAGATCCATAGCCGATTGGAGGAATCCCAGAATCTAAGGGCACAGGCGATGTCGTGGCACCAAGGCCAACACTGGGTGCTGACTGCAGTGGAGAATCAGGTGCACAATGCCAGCACCAATAGTGAAGGTGTTCAAGGCGTCACGCATTCGGTGACGGCCATGGCTGAGGGTCTCGGCAGAATGTCTGCCTCGCTGGGGAATGTCACCCAGTACCAGGTTGACCGTAATGAGGTTCTGCGGAACACGTCCCGCCTCTCAGATGGGGATGGCTGAGGTGCTGCGGAGCCTGTCCCAGTCGCCAGAGGCCTCGGTGGGGGTTGTAGGTAGTCGTTGGGGCCGACGGGCAGGGACAAGGGTTACCCCTGGAATGGGTAAACACGATCCAGGGGCTGCCCAAAGCAGTTGCCCACCCCCCCCCGTCCCCTCCCCCCTGGTTGCCCACCCAGCGTCCCCCCTAACCTTCCTATGGGTGGCCACCCCTGTGGAGGGTCCCCACCAGCCGCCGAGCACCGGGATGGCAATCCTAGCGCCCTGGGCTTTTGGCCTGTGAGCAAAAATGACTACTCACCTCCTCGACTCCCCACAGACCCTTTCACCAGGTTCACATTTTTCAAAAGGATTACTAATTGGCCCCAGCGTGAGCACTTGCTGGGGAGGTCGTTGAATGACAGGAGGCTGTTGGATATGGATTGGCTCTCCTTAATTGTATCAAAATTGGGCTTAAATGGTGACAATTGGTTTCTCGCCTCGCTACGGCGCTTTCTCCTAGGGGAGCGTGTCGGTTACATCACAAACTGTTTGGCGCCTAGCGTGGTTCTTGTTTTTGGCCTGTCCGCCTATTCACCAGCCTCGTTTCGCTTGAGCGAGAGAGTAACAAGGCCGAAGAATCGCGCCCATTGAGTGTGAAATGCAGTGAGTGTGAACAGACAGGCAATGAGTGTGCACAGTGATTGCAAACAGAGACCAAGTGTGTAGTGATTAAGGCCTGAATTTCCCATCTGTCAGGCACACATCCTCGCCGGCACAAACCGAACTTCAGGCTGCAATCGGCCCCAGGACATGCTCCGGGATTCTCCATGGTTGGTCTGCCTCACTGCCACTGGCAGCGAAAACGGAAATTTTGGCGTTCAGCCAGATCTCTGTTCACAGCAACGGAACCGGAGAATCCCGCCCATGATTCCACACTTGCCGGTCAATTAACGGGCAGCCAGCGGGAAACATGCGCTTGGAAAGGCTTTATCAGTGAGAATTGTTCCTGTGCCGAGAGAAGCCCATAATGTTCCACAGATTTCCAACACAGTCCGAATATTTATTCACTCCATTTATTTCAGAGAGGGGCACATCAATATACACAGAAATTCACACACACACAATTATCACCGGTAATGTCTGCAGGTCAATATTCTTTTTCTCTTCCACGTTTCAGAATGGGTTACACATTCCTCACAATTGAATGTTTGACCAGACAGGGAAGAAAAATATTCAGAGGGGAAGATATAACCTGTCCCAGTGCCTGGGTGCAGTGGCTACAGGAAAATCAGTCGTACACACCCCGCACAAAATAAAAACATTGTGTTCAGATGATCCTGGAACAGGAAAATCAGTCCCTAAAAATGTCTCAACATTTAGGGATCAGCCAAAGAAATCGGAGCCAAAAGAAAAGAGAATCTTTTAATTTGGATAAGGATTTAAGAGGAGTTTATATTTTGTGCTGGATTATCTTCCTTTCCTGAGCTCCCACATATATCTGATGTAACTTTATTGCTGAGATTAACCCCATTGTACTGACAGCTCCTGGCTCCCCTGTGCCTCACATTACAGTTCTCACCCTTGTGTTTAAATCCCTTCGTGGCCTCATCTCTCCCTCTCTCCATTGTCTCTCTCTCTCTCTCTACCACCAAACAGCCCAATCCTTTCACTCTGGTCAGTTACGCATTCCCCCAACCCTCTTCCAACCACCTTTGGTCGCTAGGCCTTCACTGGCCCAGGCCCCACACAATGCACTTCCGACGTAAATCCCCTCACCTCGTTCTTCTCCTATCAGATCTTCTTTGAAACCCTTGACCAGGATTACAGCCGCCCCTCCCTTACACCTCTCCTTCTTTGGATCACTTCCACTAATGCAGCTGTGTGAAGCCCCTTCTTTGAACGTTTCTTTGATTTGAGGTGTGTCCGTAAAGTGACTGCTCGGCTCTGAGGAATGCAGGGACTACATGCATAATCCTGTTATTTCTGCCTGCAATTGGCCCAGTTTTCCTCAAGGTGCAGCAGTGCTGTCTATGGACAGAAGGTCGGTATTGCAGTGCAGGAAAAGTGATCAATCTCCTTTCCCAAAGAAACCCTGGATAAACTGAAAGAGAGAGAGAGGTTTCCATTCATTTCTCTCACTCCCTCCCAGTCTCCCATCTAAGAAAGGCATTTCTTTGGCTGTTGCCAATGGAAACCAAAGTGAATCAATCGCAGCACAGTCAAGGTAATCATCAGCTGACAAGATGTGGCAGCATCTTTTACTCCAGAAAGGGCAAGTGCAGAGAAGGCCGGTCACGAATTGTGTCCATGTGGTCCTGATGTACAAGGTGCTGAAGGTTGGAGATTGTAACTCAAATTTCACACGGTTCTGCAGGAAGAAGAGGAAAATAATTACTGCAGTTTGCAAAAGGTGAGGAAATGGAACGAAAGCCACTTTTTCCAATACTTATCCTGATTTTGGTTGACTAATCCACCCCCCCCCCCCCTCCCGCTGCTCCTCCTCCTCTTCCTATTTTAAGAGTCATAGAGTGAATCATAGAGCTTTACAGCAAGGCAGTAGACCCTTCGGCCCATCGTGTTCATGCCAGCCATCAATCACCTAACTTCTAATCCCATTTTCCAGCAAGGTCCATAGCCATGATGCTATGGTATTTCAAGTGCTCATCTAAATACTTATTTAAAAGTTGTGCGGGTTCCTGTCTTTACCACCCTTTCAAGCAATGAGTTCCAGATTCTAACCACCCTCTGGGTGAAAAAGTTATTCCTCATGCCCCTCTAAATATGTTACTTTCAATCTATGTCCCCTGGTTATTGACCCCTCCAGTAGGGGGAAAAGTATCTTCCTCTCGACCCTATCTACACCCCTCATAATTTTATACACCTCAATCAGGTCTGCCCTCAGCCTTCTCCGCTCCAGTGAAAACAGCCCCACTCCATCCAGCCTCTCTTCATAGCTGAAACGACCCAGCCCCAGCAACCTCTTGGTAAATCTATTCTGCATCCTCTCCAGTGCAAACACTTTCTTTCGATAGTGTGGTGACCAGAACGGCACACAGTACTCTCGCTTGTACCTAACCAGCGTTTTATACAGTCCCAGCATAATCTCTCTGTTTAATGCCTCGGTTAATAAAGGCTAGAATCCCATAGACCTTCTTACACATGTTATCTACCTGCCCTACTGTCTTCAGAGATCTGTAAACGTGCACACCAAGGTCCCTTTGATCCTCTCTACTTTGTAGGGTCCGGCAGAGGGTGATGGTTGAAGGTTGTTTTTGTGACTGGAAGGCGGTGTCCAGTGGTAAGACCATAAGACATATGAGCAGAATTTGGCCACTCGGCCCATTGAGCCAGTTCCGCCATTCAATCATGGCTGATATTTTTTTCATCCACATTCTTCTGCCTTCTGCCCATAACCCCTGATCCCTTTTTAATCAAGGTGAGGGTAGGGCCTGTCAAGGACAGTAGTGGGAACTTGTGCATGGAGTCAGAAGAAATAGGAGAGGCGTTGAATGAATACTTTTCTTTAGTGTTCACCAAGGAGAGGGGCCATGTTTTTGAGGATGAGAGTGTGATACAGCCGGGTAGGCTGGAGGAGGTAGATGTTCTGAGGAAGGATGTATTAGCAATTTTGAAAATCCTGAGAGTCGACATGTCCCCTAGGCCAGATGGGATATATCCAAGGATTCTTTGGGAGGCAAGGGATGAGATTGCAGAGCCTTTGTCTTTGATCTTTGGGTCCTCACTGTCCACGGGGATAGTGCCAGAGGACTGGAGAGTGGCGAATGTTGTTCCTCTGTTCAAGAAAGGGAATAGGAATGACCCTGGTATTTGTAGGCCAGTTAGGCTTACTTCGGTGGTCGGTAATATATGGAAAAGGTCCTGAAGGATAGGATGACCATTTGGAAAGATGCAGCTTAATCCGGGATAGTCAACACGGATTCGTGAAGGGTAAGTCTTGCCTCACAAATTTGATTGAATTCTTTGAGGAGGTAACTAAGTGTGTAGATGAAGGTAGAGAAGTTGATGTCATATACATGGATTTTAGTAAGGCGTTTGATAAAGTTCCCCATGATCGGCTCATGAAGAAAGTAAGGAGGTGTGGTATAGAGGGAAATTTGGCCAATTGGATAAGTAACTGGTTATCACATAGAAGACAGAGGGTGGTGATGGATGGAAAATTTTCGGACTGGAGACCAGTTACCAGCAGTGTACCACAGGGATCAGTGCTGGGTCCTCTGCTATTTGTGATTTTTATCAATGACTTGGAGGAGGGGACTGAAGGGTGCGTCAGTAAATTTGCTGATGACACCAAGATTGGTGGAGTAGTGGATGAGGTGGAGGGCTGTTGTAGGCTGCAAAGAGATATTGATAGGATGCAGAGCTGGTCCGAGAAATGGCAGATGGAGTTTAACCCTGATAAGTGCGAGGTGATTTATTTTGGTAGAAAAAATTAGAATGCGGATTACAGGGTCAATGGCAGGGTTCTGAGGAATGTGGAGGAACAGAGAGATCTTGGGGTTCATGTCCACAGATCTTTGAAGGTTGCCACTCAAGTGGATAGAGCTGTGAAGAAGGCTTATAGTGTGTTAGCGTTTATTAACGGGGGCTTGAGTTTAAGAGCCGCAGGGTTCTGCTGCAACTATACATGACTCTGGTGAGACCACATTTGGAGTATTGTGTACAGTTCTGGTCACCTTACTAGGGATTTTCTCTTTGGAGCGGAGGAAGATGAGAGGCGACTTAATATAGGTTTATAAGATGATGAATGGGATAGATAGAGTGGACGTTCAGAAACTATTTCCTCGGGTGGATGTAGCTGTTACAAGGGGGCATAACTATAAGATTCAGGGTGGGAGATATAGGAGGGATATCCGACGTAGGTTCGTTACTTAGAGAGTGGTTAGGGTGTGGAATGGACTGCCTGCTGTGATAGTGGAGTCGGACACTTTAGGAACTTTCAAGCGGTTATTGGATAGGCACATGGAGCAAACCAGAATGACAGGGAGTGGGATAGCTTGGTCTTGCTTTCGGACAATGCTCAGCACAACATTGAGGGCCGGAGGGCTTGTTGCGTGCTGTACTGTTCCATGTTCTATGTTCTAACCTACCTATCTCTATCTTAAAGACACTCCATGATTTGGCCTCCACAGCCTTCTGCGGCAAAGAATTTCACAGATTCACCACCCTCTGGCTGAAGAAATTCCTCCTCAATACAATGTTAGCATTCATGTCGAGAGGGCAAGAATACAAGAGCAAGGATTTACTTCTGCAGCTGTATAAGTCTCTGGTCAGACCCCGTTTGGAGTATTGTGAGAAGTTCTGGGCCGCGTATCTAAGGAAGGATGTGCTGGCCTTGGAAAGGGTCCAGAGGAGGATCACAAGAACGATCCCTGGATTGAAAAGCTTGTCGTATGAGGAACGGTTGAGGACTCTGGGTCTGTACTTGTTGGCGTTTAGAAGGACGAGAGGGGATCTTATTGAAACTTACAGGATACTATGAGACCTGGATAGAGTGGATGTGGAGAGGATGTTTCCATTGGTGGGTAAAACTATAACCCGAGGGCACAGTCTCAGACTGAAGGGATGATCATTTAAAACTGAGATGAGGAGGAATTTCTTCAGCCAGAGGGTGATGAATCTGTGAAATTCTTTGCCGCAGAAGGCTGTGCAGGCCAAATCACTGAGTGTCTTTGAGACAGAGATAGATAGGTTCTTGATTAATAAGGGGATCAGGGGTTATGGGAAGAAGGCAGGAAAATGGGGATGAGAAACATATCAGCCATGATTGAATGGCGGAGTAGACTCGATGGGCCGAGTGGTCTAATTCTGCTCATATGTCTTATGGACAGTGAATTGGGGCTGGGATTGAACCCGGGTCCTCAGCGCCATGATGCAGTAGTGCTACCCACTGCGCCACCGTGCCACCCTATCACCCCCTTTTAATTAGTAAGTCCTACCCGTATGGCTTAATTTGAGGAACCTACTAAGATATCATCCCTGAGTAACTGCTGTGATATTCTCCCTAATCAATAATGGAATCCCTCCTTCTCTATCACCTTCCCTTCTATCACACCTGAAACTTCTGTGCCCTGGGATGTTCAGCTGCCAGTCCTGTTATTCTTTCAACTAAGTTTCTGTCATTGTGATAACATTATAATCCCATGTGCTGACCAACACCCTGTGCACGATTCAACTAAAAGGGAACAAAGCTCCATAGGGAGTGCATGGAGCTGCATGTTTCCAGCAATCACAGTGCTGAGAAACACATGGCCATAAATAGCACGAGTGTTAGATAAGAGGCCTCCGCTCACCGGAATTCAGTGCAGCGAGAGATCGGGATGGCATGTTGAATGGCATCCCGATCCCCAACGTGACTCCCAATTCCCCCAAACTCACCAGTGCACACAAAATGCTACCTTGGCACATTGACAGATCCAACCTGAGCACATTGGCAGTGCCACCTGGACAGTGCCAAGCTTGTACCCAGGTGGCACTGCCAGGGTGCCAGGATGGTAATGCCAGGGTTCCAGAAATGCTAGGATACAACCTCGTCCCACATTGTGCAGACCAGTGCTGAAATGTGTTAGCCCGAGGTCTCCGAGATGAGAGAGATTGATCGCACGCATCGGGTACCTCGTAAATCTACACAGTGAAGTGAGACTAGTTGTCTCACTTTAAAAAGCAGATTTGCTAAAAGGTGATCCCGCCCATTATGGGCGGAATTTACATTGCAACATTTCGCGAGATTGCGTTGGATCGCATGAGGCGTTGCGAGCCGTGTATATGCAGATCCCGGGAGTGGGGTCTCTGGCCTTCCCTCAGCCAGTCTGCTGTTTGGGTACAGCATGGCCGTTGGATCGTGCTCTCAGAGTCCATCAGTCTTACCCATCAGGCTCCTTGTATTGAAATAAATGCAGTTCAGTTGACCAATGCTCCTACAGGTACTAACTTTTGCTGTGTTCTTTTCATGTGCAAGGGCAGCTCTCTGGTACATGATCTACTCTAACCTCTGCCCGGATAGTTCATCACTGGCGAACGTCACAATCACACCTGCCTGGACCTGCCGTCCTGTGATGTCCGTGCAGTGGATTTAATGCAGGCATCCCTTATGACTTGATAACACTGCAGGTACAGCCTGTACTCCCCTGTATCTTGAGGCAGAAGGTTGTGGGTTCAAGCAGCGCTCCCGAGCCTTGAGCATAAAACTTGGGCTGCAGCTCCGACTGAGTGGACGATGAACTGTCCGAGTCACTGAAATGTTAAACTGAAGCACCAGAATGTCCTCTCGAGTGTGTGTAAAAAGTCCCGGAGCATCATGCGAAGAACAGATGGGGCAGTTCTCCTCTGTGCGGATTTATTTATTTCCCTCAGACAATATTGCGAGAGCAAACCATCTTGGTCAATAACTCAATACTGATTGTGGAATCATGGTTGGTGTAATTTGGCTGCCACATGACCTATGTTGTAACAGTGACTGCACCTGAAAGCATTTTGCGCCCAATGAAGTAGCTAAGAACATAAGAAATAGAAGCTGGTGTAGGTCACTTGGCCCCTTGAGACTGCTCCGCCATTCATTAAGATCATGGCTGATTTGTTTGTGGCTCTGACTTCACTTTCCTGCCTGTATCCCGTAAATCCCAACACCCTTGTAGGTGAACAATCTGTCTAACTCAGCCTTGAATATATTCAACGCCCGAGTCTCCTCTGCTCCCTGCGGAAGAGAATTCCAAACATTAACTAAACTCTGAGAAACAAAATTCATCCTCATCCTGGTCTCAAGGTGACGCTCCTTATTTTGAAATTATGCCCCCAAAGTTTGCGATTCCCACAATGAGTTAAACATTCCCTCAGCAGCTACCCTCTCGTGTCTTATAAGATTCAATAAGACCACCTCTCATTCTTCTGCACTCCAATGAGTGCAGCCCAAACTTACTCCACCTTTCCTCAGAGGCCAGCCTCTTAACACAAACACTTTAATATCACGGTTAGTGAACCTTCTGTCAACAACCTTGAAGCATATTCCTTTTTGAGTAAGGAGACTAAAGCAGTCCTCTCGGTGTGGTCTCACTAACTCCCTGTGTGCTTGTAGCAACCAAATTGTGAATATATTAAACAGTTGCTGCCCCAGCACTAGTCCCTGTGTCACACTAGATATGGTTCGCCAACCTGAAAATGACTCACTTATCCAGACTCTTTGTTCCATGTTAGTTGGCCAAACCTCCAACCATTCTAACATATTACATTGAGCACGTCTCATGTGTGCTAAACTTTTCTGTGAACTTTATCAAATATCTTATCAAAATCCAGATATATGACATTTATCAGTTCTCCCTTATTCATCCTGGTTGTTCCATCCTCAAAGAGCTCTGAGGTAGTAAAACATCCTCGTCCTTTTTCCGTCTGTTCTAAATCATATTACTCAATAAATGAATTATTAATTTAAATCTGTTCTTACAGAGAGAGAGGGTGAGGGAGGTCTTGAAGAAGGGAAAATGCCACTTATTACTAACCTTGTCTCGGGTCCGCAACCTGAACATTGATCAGGTTCAAGGACTTACGATGGTCGTCAAACTGCGAGCGACCGTAAGGAGACATTGTAGGAGATCTGCCTGTATTAGGAGAGGTGAAAAGAATAAAGATGGGAAAGAGACAGACACAAACATTTTAATATCACGGTCAGTAGAGTCCGAGGAGTTTTACAACATGGAAAAAGGTCCTTCAGCCCACCGTATCCAGGTAGCCATCAAGCACCTATCTACTCAAATCCAATGTTCCCAACATTAGCCCATAGCCTCATTGGCTATGCCAGTTCAAGTACTCATCTAAATAATTCTTAAATGTTGTGTAGCTTCCCGCATTTACCACCTTTTTCAGGCAGTGATTTCCAGATTCCGACCACCCTCTGGGTGAAAAAGCTGTTCCTCAAATCCCCTCTAAACATCCTGCCCCTTACCTTGAATCTATTCCCCCTGGTTACCGACCCCTCCACTAAGGGGAAAAGTTTCCTCCTATTGACCCTATCTGTGTCCCTCAGAATTTAATACACCTTAATCAGGTCCCCCTCAGCATCTCTGCTTATCCGTCTCTCATGATAGCTGAAACGTTCCAGTCCAGACTCCATCCTGGTACACCTCCTCTACACGCTCCCGAGAGCAATCACACCCTTCCTATAATGTGGAAACCAGAACTGCACAGTAAGGTAAAGGTAAACTCGCCACAGTCCCCTTTGAGGGGGAGAGTTGACTATTGGTGAATTAACCTGAGGATCAGGCGAAGGTCAAGGTTGAGAAGAGGGGCCTTTATGAATAGCCTTATGCACATCGTACTCCAGTTGTTGCCTAACCAGCGCTTTTTACAGCTCCATCATAACATCCCTGCTCTTATATTCTACGCCTCACCTAATAAAGGCAAGTTTCCTAAATACCCTCTTAACCACCTTATCCACTTGTCCTGCTGTCCTCAGCGATTTATAGACATGCACACCAACATCTCTCTGGTGCTTTGTACTTCCTTCGGTCCTGTCATTTATTGCATATTCCCTTGCATTGTTAGTTTTCCCAAAATGCACTACATTTTTTCAAGTGATTTTCTACCATTTATCCATCTAACCAGCCTGTCTATATGATCCTGTAATCTAAGGCTCTCCTCCTGCTGGTGCTACCTGAGCACTCTGGCAATGCCAGCCTGGCACCCTGGCCTTGCCAGCTGGGTCTCAGCATGGCACTGCCAATGTGCCCCGGTGGCAGTGACAGCTGCCATTTTTTGGCCATTTATGTGGGTGTTGGGGGGGGGGGCATGGGAGGGGCTGAGGGGCCTTCCCATAGCGTGTTCAGGTTGTGGGGGGAGGTCGGGGATTGCTTCGGGGGCCTTGGAGATCGGGATGCCATTTATAAATGCCGTCTCGATCTCTCGCTACACTGGGGAGTTCTGGTGAGCGGAGATCCCCACTTTACAAAATGAGGCGATGTGTGGCCTTGGTCGTGGGTTCAGGCCCCTTATACAACGTGCGTTGCGTTGAATGGCCATGTGTTTCTCAGCACTCCAGGTGCCTCTAAACACACTCGCTATGGGACTTTGATCCCATTTGCTGAATGGCGCCCATAGTCTTTCAAAAGGGTAACTCTGCCCATAATTTCTGTTATCTATTAAAGTAAAACTGGTGAGTTGATGCCACACAGTATGAATGCCGTACGCATGGTGCACCTCGAGGTTAGGCAGAGATTAGTTTCATTAAAGTTTGACAGACTTAATTCTAAAATGCAGCACAGAGGCAGAGAATTCAAAAAGAGCGACTAAAAGCTGGGTTTGGAAGGGGGTATTTAAAGTGGGGAGAGAGGCTGTGATATACCAGTTGCTGAGTGAAGTGGGAGGGAGATAGGCCGTGGACATGTCCCTTGGAATCAATACCCTTGAGTTTAAAGTGAAAGAATCGGAAGAAGGCAAACAAAAGCAATGTTTTACTTTCCCAACATATAGTGTTGGATTCTTCTGCCGTACGATCGCCACGAGCGGTACGCGGACCATGTAAATGTCCATTGACCACGGATAGGAATTTCCGGTTGCCTTGAGGGAACAGCCGGAGAATCCCACCCACAGGAACAGGAAGATATCATTCAGTCCCTTGAGATATTCAATTAGGGCCAAGCGCCGTGACGGGTATTCCGGCATCCAAGATGGCTACCGGGGAACCCACCATGGGGGCTGCACCTTCAGTGGGACCAGAATATCCTGGTGGCACGAAGGGCCAGAGAATCCCGCCTTACACCATACAGATTAGGAGCAGCAGGAGGCCACCCTGGTCCCTGGAGCTTGCTCAGCCATTCATTAAGATCCTGGCCAGTCAGATTGTTACCTTAGGCCTACCTACTCTCCATAACCTTTCACCCCATTGCTTATCAAGAATCTATCCACCTCTCCCTTATAAATATTCCCAGACTCTGCTTCCACTGCCTTTTGAGGGAGAGAGTTCCAGAGACTCACAGCCGTCTGAGTGAAAGAAATTCTCCTCATCTCCGTCTTAAACGGTCAGCTCTTATTTTGAAACAGTGAACTCCTAGTTCTAGATCCTCTTATCAAAGGAGACACCTTTCCACATCCATAAGACCATAAGATACAGGAACAGAATTAGGCCATTTGACCCATCGAAACTGCTCCGCCATTTAATTATGGCTGATAATGTTCTCATCCCCATTCTCCTGCCTTCTCCCCATAACTCCTGATTCCTTATTAATCAAGAACCGATCTATCTTTGTCTTCAGGACACTCAGTGATTTGGCCTCCACAGCCTCCTGCGGCAAAGAGTTCCACAGATTCACCACCCTCTGGCTGAAGAAATTTGTCCCTTCAGTCTGAGGCTGTGCCCTCTGGTTCTAGTTTTCCTACAAGTGGAAACATCCTCTCCATATCCATTCTATCCAGGCCTCGCAGTATCCTGCAAGTTTCAATAGGAACGCCCCTCACCCATCTAAACTCGAGTACAGACTCAGAGTCCTTAACTGCTCCTCATATGACTAGCTCTTCATTCCAGGGATCATTCTTGTGAACCTCCTCTGGACCTTTTCCAAGGCCAGCACATCCTTCCTTAAATACAGGGCCCAAAGCTGCTCACAATACTCCAAATAGGGTCTGACCACAGCCTTGTACAGCCTCAGAAGTACGTCTCTGATCTTGTATTCTAGCCCTCTCGGCATGAATGCAAACATTTGCATTTGCCGTCTTAACTGCCGATTGAACCTGAACGTTAACCTGAGGAGAATCTTCAACTCGGACTCCTCAGTCCCTTTGTGGTTCTGATTTCCTAAGCCTTTTCCCCATAAGAAAATAGTCTGTACCTCCATTGCATAGCATCACACTTTTCCACACTGTATTCGATCTGCCACTTCTTTGCCCGCTCTCCTGCCTGTCCGGGTTCTTCTGCAGCCCCCCCTGCTTTCTCAATACTACCTATCTGTCTGCATATATTTGTATCATCTGCAAACGTAGCAATAGAGCCATCAGTTCCTTCTTCCAGATTGTTGTGACTAATGGTTGTGACTAGCGGTGTGCCACAGGGATCTGTGCTGGGGTCTCTGTTGTTTGTAGTATACATAAACGGTTTGGAGGAAAATGTAGCTGGTCTGATTAGTAAGTTCGCAGATGACACCAAGGTTGGAGGAGTGGCAGATAGTGTTGAGGATTGTCAGAGGATACAGCAGGACATGGATAGGTTGGAGACTTTGGGCAGAGAAATGGCAAAAGGGGTTTAATCCGGACAAATCTGAGGTAATGCATTTTGTTAGGTCTAACATAGAGGGGAAATATACCGTAAATGGCAAAACTCTTAGGAATATAGAAAGTCAGAGAGATCTGGGTGTGCAGGTCCACAGATCTTTGAAGGTGGCAAGGTAGGCAAGAGAACATACGGAATGCTTGCGTTCATTGGACGGTGTCGTTGAAATCATAATAAAGACAAATTCCTCGAGTTTCGATTTAAGGAAATTTATTGACACAAATGTATTTGTGGAGAGAGAACTGCACCAGCTGCAAAAATCTCTCTGACTTATGAGTCGAAAACCATTATATTTATAGTGTGAAATAAACAACTTTGAAGAGATAAAGCTTGAGAACATACGCAAGAGGAAATATGAATGTTTTTGCCCTTGGTTTAAAAACAATTCGAGTACGCATTTTGTTGTCCTTCGGAAGAACAATTTATCATAATAAGGCCAGTAAAACATAGTTTACATTACCTTACCTACTTAATTTGGCTAAAAGCAGTGCTAAAATGTAGTCAATATTCCCAGCATGCTTCTAATTGGTAACTCATTGACTTCCCTTCCACAGACGGGGCATCGAGTATTAAAACTGGGAAGTCATGCAACAGTTGCATCAATACTTTGTGAGGTCGCACTCGAAATATTGCGCGCAATTCTGGTCGCCACACTACCAGCAGGATGTGAGGGCTTTGGAGAGGGTACTGAGGTGATTTACCAGGATGTTGCCTGGCCTGCTATGTGGAGAGGCTGAATGGACTCGGACTGTTTTCATTAGAAAGACGGAGGTTGAGGGGTGATCTGATAGAGGTCTACAAGATTATGAGGGGCATGGATAGAGTGGATGGGCAGGTACTCTTTCCCAGGGCGGAGGGGTCAGTCACCAGGGGGCATAGGTTTAAGGTCCATGGGGCAGAATTTAGAGGAGATGTGCGAGGCAGGTTTTTTTAAGCAGAAGGTGGTGAGTGTCTGCAATGCGTTGCCAGGGAAGGGTGTGGAAGCTGGTACATTAACGGTGTTCAAAAGGCATCTTGACAAACACATGGATAGGATGGGTAAACAGGGATATAGCACCAGGAAGTGCTGGGGGATTTTGGCAAAGGTTGGTATCATGACCAGTACAAGCTTGGAGGGCTGAATGGCCTGTTCCTGTGCTGTATTGTTCTTTGCTTATGTATAATTGTGAAAAATTGTGGTCCCAACACCGTTCCCTGAGGCACACCACTAGTCACCGGCTGCCATTGTGAAAAAGACACCTTTATCCCCACTCTCTGCCTTTTGCAAGTCGGCCAATCCTCTATCAATGCCAGAATCTTATCCTGAACACCATGGGCTCTTACTTATTTAACAGCCTCCTATATGGCACTTTGTCAAAGGCCTTCTGGAAAGCTAAATAGATCATGTCCACTGATTATCCCTTGTTTGACTTCTGAACAGAATTGTCAGACATGACCTTCCCTTGACAAAGCTGTGATGACTCAGTGCTATTTTATCATGCATTTCAAATAGTCCGCGATCTCATCTTTAACAATGGACGGTAAAATCTTCCCAATGACCAAAGTCAGGCCAACTCGCCTATAATTTCCTGTCTTCTGCTTCCCTCCCTTCGTCAACAGGGGTGTTACGTTAGCCATTTTACAGTCCCCTGGGATTCTCCCTGCCTCCAGTGATTCCTGAAAGATCACCACCATTGCCTCCGCAATCTCCTCAGCTATCTATTTTAGGGCTCTGGGGTGTAGTCCATCTGGTCCAGGTGATTTATCCACCGTCAGACCTTTCAGTTTCCCGAGAACCTTCTCCTTAGTGATGGACACTACACTCACCTCCATCCCCTGATTCTCCTGAATTTCTGGTATCCTGGTGGTGTCTTCGACAGAGTCTGGTGCGGAGTCTGCACGTTCTCCCCGTGTGTGCGTGGGTTTCCTCCGAGTGCTCCGACTTCCTCCCACAGTCCAAACATGTGCTTGTTAGGTGGATTGGCCATGATAAATTGCCCTGAGTGTCCAAGAAGGTTGACGAATTTATGGGGATAGGGTGGAGGTGTGGGCTTGGGTAGGGTTCTCTTTCCAAGGGCCGGTACAGACTATATGGGCCGAATGGCCTCCTTCCTCACTGTAACTTCTATGATTCCATTGGGTCTGTCCTTACTCTCTGCTCTGATGGGGACAAGTTCAGATTTTCTCGCCTCTCCAAGTGAAGTTCCTCATCCTTAATGTAATCTCCTGTAGACCCCGTCTATACCCGCGACAAGGTCTTGCCGTCCTTCCTGAGGTGCGGTGCCCAGAATTAGGCAGAATCCTTCAGCTAAGGCCGAAGCAGTGATTTCTTTGAGCCCTAGTCCAATGTCAATTTCAGTTCTGAAATCTTCAATTAAACCCCAGCCTCAACAGAGAGAGAGAGAGAGAGAGAGAGAGACAGAGAGAGAGAGACAGAGAGAGAGAGACAGAGGGAGAGAGAGACCTACATATGAAGAAGTGCTTGCAGATATAAGCCTGAACAACCTTGCTCTAATTTTAAGTTAAAGGCCAAGTTTTTTCTGAACTCTCCCCCAAGAAGGAAATGGTCTCCCTCTACCTATCCTGTCAACCATCTGAATTAGCTTATTTCTTAATCTCTGATAGTCAAGGTAATGGAAGTCTAGTGATTGAAGCCTGTCCTCATTATTTAGATTTTATGATTGAATACAACATTGAAATAGGCCATTTGGTCCAACCAGTCTGTGTTGGCTTTGATCATTGTGTTTGCCAATGGCTGTACCAATAAGTTGACTCCTACCGTAAAGAATCAGTCTTTTAGGTGCGTCCGACTTGTTCAGCTCTGTCTCCAGGAGCAAGTAACTATCTGTAGGATTCAACACAATGACCTCTGTATTCGTGTAAGGGCTACCTGGCATACGGAGAGAAATGGAAAAGATGTGTCAGGACCAAGTCCCACTCAGTCCCAGAGGGGGAAAGGACAGTGTCTGACACACTGTCCCACCCAGTCCCAGAGGGGGAAAGGACAGTGTCTGACCCACTGTCCCACCCAGTCCCAGAGGGGAAAGGACAGTGTCTGACACTCTGTCCCACCCAGTCCCAGAGGGGGAAAGGACAGTGTCTGACCCACTGTCCCACCCAGTCCCAGAGGGGGAAAGGACAGTGTCTGACCCACTGTCCCACCCAGTCCCAGAGGGGGAAAGGACAGTGTCTGACCCACTGTCCCACCCAGTCCCAGAGGGTCTGTTAAATTGAAAACATAGATCTGTGCTAGACAGGGGCGACTCGGTAGCACAGTGGTTGGCACTGCTGCCTCATGTTGTGAGCTCACCTTCCATTTCGTTAGTCTGCTGGTTGATGCGAAAGATCTTCTGTATAGCCTCACATTTCATCGATCTGTGAAGTATTAACAAAACGTCATGGGCGAAATTCTCCGCACCCGCGGAAAGTCGTAAAACCGTCGTAAAAATCGGGAGCGTTTTACGACGGTCGCGAAGGCTTCATTTCCCGACGGATTCACTTCCTGGAAATGGGCTAGTAGCGCGGCCGCGTCAATTACGTGCGTGTTGACGACGGAACGCGACGACGACACGATCACGCCCACGTGACGCCGCCCGACGCCGTAAAAAGGCGCGGGCGACCACAGAATCTGTCGGGCAGGATGTCGGAGCCGAGGAGAGCTGCTCCTCGCTTTGTAGATGCTGACGTCGAGGCGCTGCTCGATGCCGTGGAGCAGAGGAGGGGCATCATCCGCCCGCGGAGAGGGCATCGCCAACCTGCCAGCGCGGTACGCCAGGCCTGGCGTGACGTGGCTGCTGCCGTCAGTGCTGTGGGGCAGACCCCTCGCTCAGCAGAGCAATGTAGGAAGAAGCTACACGACCTCACCAGGTCTGCAGGGTAAGTGCCATGAGGGCGCCCCCTAGTCACAACCATCCCTCCCCCTTAACTTAAGCACCCCCCCCCCCCCCCCCCCCCCCCGGCACGGGAGAGGGGGGGGGGGGGAGAGATTGGGGCAGAGTTATTTGAGGGTGGTTCACAAAGTTGTCACAGACCCAGCCCTCTGGCCCCGAGGAGAGATGCAATCGTCTGATGACAACTTGCCCCCCCCAAACTGTGCCAGTATCTGAACGGACTGCTGATACCTACCGTTTTGTAATGTTCTACCTATGTTCCCTCCCCCAACAGGCCAAGGCCGCTCATAACCACCGTGAGCGGCACAAGACTGGAGGGGGTTCGCCCAACCTGCACCCCCTCAGCACCTTTGAACAGAGGGCCCTGGACCTTGTTGGGGGGTCTGCCACCCGCGATATCGCGCAATGCAAGGTTGGCGGAACTGCAGCAAGTGAAAATGAAAATCGCTTATTGTCACGAGTAGGCTTCAATGAAGTTACTGTGAAAAGCCCCTAGTCGCCACATTCCGGCGCCTATCCGGGGAGGCTGGTACGGGAATCGAACCGTGCTGCTGGCCTGCTTGGTCTGCTGTAAAAGCCAGCGATTTAGCCTTGTGAGCCAACCCTCCCTGACAAACACTCACCCCTCCCCCATCCTCTGTCCCTTCACACACCCTGCCCACTGGGACACCTCCCCCATCCTCTGTCCCTTCACAAACCCTGCCCACTGGGACACCTCCCCCTTCCTCTGTCCCTTCACAAACCCTGCCCACTGGGACCATCCAGCGGCCTGCCGAGCAAATCGAAATAACCCGTCTCATTCTCTTCCCTAGGACGTGATGCCGAACGACCAGGGCCGTCTGCCTCCAGACGGAGACAGGAATCTGCCGCCACCTCACCCGGGGCCTCACAACAGAGGGTGCCCGATCAGCGGGCAGCCCTATCCGCCCCAACCCAATCTGCGGACCAGGACGCACAGAGGGTTCGAAGTCCACCACCACCACCAGAAATGGCCAGGGACAACCCTCCTGTCGCTGAGCAGCCCCACACCCTGGAGGAGGCCCTAAACATTGAGAGCGTCGGGCTTGCGGCACTGCTTTCTCCCACCACATCCATCATCCCAGAGACACACACCCCGGCGGGCCTATTTAGTGATGAGTCTCCTGGGGCACAGTCTGGTTGGCACATCACAGCTGAGCAGGTACAGCAGGTGGAGGTCGGAGCAATAGAGGGCCCGGCCTCGCGGAGGCCAGACCAGGCCAAGGATGCAGCTGGCTCCCAGACGTTTTCTGAGTTCCTGGAGTTTATCAACCCACCCGCACAGCCGATGCCTCAGGAAACCCAGGGAAACAATGGCGGGAGGAGGGCAGCCTTCCTGGCTCTGCAGACGCTGTTAGAGGAGTCGAACCGCGTCCAAGAGCAGGGAGTGGTGCCGCTCATGGCAGAGACCCAGTCCGACACCGCACGGGTGGCATCCGCGGTGGAGGCAATGGGTCAGGTTATGCAAGACGTTGGGGTTAATGTGCACGCGTCATCCTCGGCCCTGGACAGGGTTGCCCTCTCACAGGCAGCAATGTGCCAGAGCCAAAACGACATTGCCGGCGCCCTGCGGGCCATGGCCGAGTCTCAGCAGGTCATGGCCCAGTCGCAGCAGTCGGTCGCGGAGACCATCAACCGCCTGACACATGTGCTGGATGGCGTCGTGCACACACAGGTTGAGATCGCACAGTCCCTGGCAGGAATGTCTAACTCCCTGGACTCCGTCTCTGCAAACCTTCGGATCCTGGTGGATACCGTTGCAGGCCTCCAGGACTGGCAGCGCCAGGTGTCGGTGGTGCGACGGGGCACCTCCCCGCTCGCACCTCTGTCCCAAAGTGAGGCCCGGGGGCCACGAGCTCCCCGAGGGAGGAGGAGGTTTCGGGGCCCGTCCCATTAACTCCATCACGGGACGTCCCGGAATTCTCGGCCTCCCCCGTCCCATCCCTGGTGCATCGGGTGGGCAGCAGGCAGAGCAGGGTGGCACAATGTCACCCGAGACGCTCGCAGAGCAGCCTATTCCATCAAGGCCAGGTCGCCCCAGGAAACGCTTAGCCAAGGAGAAACGAGTCGAGGGGGGCGATTCGCAGCAATCCTCCTCCACTCCTGCTGTATCATCTGGGGAGTCACTTAGACGTAGTGGTAGGGCCCGTAAGGCAACTAAGATAGACACTGAGTAAGTTGGCACGGGTGAAGGGCACAGTTTAGTTGTAGGGGCTAGGGCACCTGTAAATAATTGTTAATATTAACGCACTGTTCCACCTTACTTGTAATACCGTGTGATTGTTCCACAGCCACAGGAATCGTGATGGTGACCGAGTGTCGCTGGGGGTGACGGGTGGTGAAACCTCGGTGCCGGGTGTGCAGTCCCTGCCCCTACCCCCTCCCACAGCTAGCCCACGCGGGCACGTGATGGAGTGTCAGTGACGAACTCAGCGGCCACCAAGGTGGATGGTTCAGCTATTGCCATGGGTCAGACTCTCTCTAACGATTCTGAGCTCACAGCTCTTCGCAGAGCGGGCTGTCATCATTCCACATGGCACTGATCACACCCGCTGACACAGCCATCAATGTTGTGCCATTCCGTCTGCACCCAGTGATAAGCGTCATGTCGAAGTGGAGCAGTGTACACTGGGGGGGGGGGGGGGGGGGGTTGTGGTGGTGGCAGTTGTGTGGTGACCCTCTGCATGACTAGCGATGCAGGTGGTGGTTTGGTGTTCATCGGGGACGTCACATGCGATGCGTGAACCGTGCTGCCACCAGGGCGTCGCGTGCCCGCTGTCCTTGCCGGGTCCGTCGTGCCGCCTCCTGGACATCACCAGCACCTGGGTCGTGTCTGCGTTCTGCGCCCGCCACTCCGCCAGCCTCCTCCTCCTCCTCCTCCTCCTCCTCCTCCTCCTCCTCCCTCGCCTCCTCCTCCTCCTCCTCCTCCTCCTCTGTGCTGGCACCACTGCCACTAGCTTCTCCCTCCTCCTCCTGCAACAGGTCATCTCCCCTCTGCATCGCGATGTTGTGCAGCGCACAGCAGACCACTACAATGCGAGTGACCCTGTCGGCCTGGTACTGCAGGGCCCCTCCGGAGCGGTCCAGGCACCTGAATCTCATCTCCAGGAGGCCAAGGCAGCGCTCCACCAACCCCTGGTTGCTGCATGGGCCTCGTTGTATTGTGTTTCCGCATTGGTCTGAGGCCTCCGTATAGGCGTCATCAGCCAAGACCTCAGCGGATAACCCCTGTCGCCTAGCAACCAGCCCCTCAGCCGGGGGGGGACGTCCCTCAAACATCGCAGGGATGAACGACTGCGCTAGTATGTAGGAGTCATGCACACTCCCTGGGAACCTTGCACAGACGTTCATGAACCTCATGTGGGGGTCGCATACCACCTGGACATTAATGGAGTATGTCCCCCTCCTGTTTGTGAACACCTCCCTGTCCCCTGCAGGCGGGCGCATGGGGACGTGAACACAGTCGATTGACCCCTGAACCCTCGGTATCCCGGCCACGCTGGCAAATCCACGGGCTCGTGAGTCTTGACTTGCTTGGTCCTCGGGAAAGGTGATGTAGCGGTCCGCGATGGCATAGAGGGCGTCGGTCACATCCCGGATGCACCTGTGCACCGATGACTGGGAGATCCCGGAGACGTCCCCGCTCGGAGACTGGAAGGAGCCGGTAGCATAGAAGTTCAGAGCGACCGTCACCTTGATGGCAACCGGGATCGCGTGTCTTCCCCCCGTTCCACGTGGGGCGAGGTGCGACAGGAGTTGGCAGATATGTATCACCGTCTGCCTACTCAGCCGGAGTCTTCTCCTGCAGGTGATGTCCGTCATTGTTAGGAAAGAGACCCGGACACGGTACACCCTCGGCCTTGGTCGTCGCCTCTGGCGCCGTGGCTGCACCCTCACTCTCTCCTCTTCCTCTTCCTCCTCCTCCTCCCCCCCATGCTGCTCGACGACTGGCAACTCCTCGGCCCTTCCCTCTGCTGCTGCAGCTGGCCCTGCATCCACTGCGGGTTGTGGGTGTGGATGCTGCTGCATCTCCAAATCCAGTAGAGCGGCCCCAACCACTGCGCAGAACATAGCCGTTCTGTTCCCATACATTGTGCTGACCTACAGAAGGGTGGTGGGGGGCGGAGAAACGGGACATGTTAGACGGAGGTTAGTCGACACCTCGGCAGCCGCCAGCCATGGGATACCAGTGTGTCCCGGTGGCCTGGTCGCGCTGCTGACACGCGGGCAGCCTAACCCCTGGTCACTTTCTGCATCCAACGGCCAGTAAACTATGGCCTCCTCACGGGTGCGTCAGTGGCCTGTGGCCGTAAGCCACAGGGCAACCAGCGGCCGTGTCCTCGTCACCGGCACACCATGGCATGCTGGCAGACATATTGTTACGGGGTTGGACGGCTCACTCTCTACCTAACCCCCCCCACTCTGTCGCCCCCCACTGCCTCCCCCGTCTCCCCCACTGCCTCCCCCGTCGCCCCCCACTGCCTCCCCCGTCTCCCCCCACTGCCTCCCCCGTCTCCCCCACTGCCTCCCCCGTCGCCCCCCACTGCCTCCCCCGTCGCCCCACACTGCCTCCCCCGTCGCCCCACACTGCCCCCGCTCTGGACCCCCTCCCGTTCTCAGGGATGCCTTCCCCGTTGTGGCCAGATTCGAGCGGTGCGCTGAGCGGTGCGCTGAGCGGTGCGCTGAGCGGTGCGCTGAGCGGTGCGCTGAGTGGTGCCCTGACCTCCTCCAAGCAGTCGTCAGCCAGGCCGACTGGTTGACGAATTTAAAAAGCAGGCGTGTTTCACGACGTGCAGGGCGCCATGACGTCGGGACTTCGGCCCATCCGGGCCGGTGAATAGCGGGGGGGCTATCAGTGGCGATTCTGGTCGTGTCAGGGGCGGGAAGGAGGCGTTTGTCGGGAATGGCGACTCCGACATTTTGCGGGGTTCGGAGAATAGCGGGAGGGCGTCGGAACAGCGTCGCCGTAAAAATTTCCGACGCCCGCTATTCTCCGACCCGTCGTGAGTCCGGAGAATCTTGCCCCATATTCTTGTACACTCTCCCAGCTCCTTGATTGAACTCACTGTTCACAGCCCCATTGCTTTTCTGAGCAGCTTTTCTCCAGTAATTGTGAATGGTTTAAGTTCCTCCCTCCTCCTGATTTTCTACTGTTCCTGAGATGCTTACCATGAAGACAGATACAAAATGTTTGTTCAAAGTTTCTGCCATTTCCTTGCTTCCCATTAATTTCCCAGTCTCACCTCTTTTCCTTTTTATCTGCTTGTAGAAACCTTTACTGTCTGATTTCATTGGGGCAATTCTAACTCCCCATTGTGCCTGGCTCACCTCCCGCTATTGCATGGAGAATAGCAAGAGAGATCTGAAACATGGTTTGTGTCAGGCACCGAATGGAGCACGATGTGCCCGGCCTGTGCCAGCCGGCAGCCGGTGTGATCGGCATCACACCGACACTGGAAATGAGCCAGAGTCACATGTTTAAATGAGTCTTTAAACTCATCCAAATATGTTCATCCCTTTGGAGGCCAGATTCTCTCGGCATCTGAGGTTCACAGGCCCCACTGGCAGCCCGTGAGGTTGGACCGAATCGGTGCTGGTTTCCAAAAATGCAAACCAGACACGACGGCCTCTCCGGGGCTCGGAGGCCAGGTGGTCGGACACAGGTCAGGTTAGTCAGTGTTCTGGCGCTTGCTCCTGGCACCCTGGCAGTGTTAACCTCGCACTCTAGAAGTTGGCACTGCCAGAGCGCCAAAGGGCATTGCTAAGGGATGGGCCCTGAGAGGGACCATATCCATGAAAGGAAGGGGAATTGAAGCAGGGGGTCTGAAAAGGGAGGGCATGAAGAGGAGGGATGAAGGGGAGGCCTGATGGGGCATGAAAGAGGGGGAACTGAAGAGGGTGCATGGATGGGGGGCAACATGAAATAGGGGGGGAACTGAAAAGCAGGGCGACCCTTAAGATGTTGGGGCCCTCAGCGACATCATAGCAAATTCTGCTCACTTGTGGGGACAGGGTGCAGGGGGCAATGCCCCGATTCTAGCAAAGATGTTTGGGGTTGGGACCGGTTCACCCTCATATCTGCCTGACGTGGGAGGGGGGATGCTGGTGTAGACAGTTAGTGATGGGGGAAGTTGCCCCTCCTTGTCAAGGGATTTCAATGTCCATCATCAAGAGTGGCTCTGTAATACCACCACAGACCGAACTGGCCAAGTCCTAAAGGACTTGGCTCCTAGACTGGGACTGCAGCAGGTGGTGAGGGAACCAACAAGAGGGAAAAACACACTTGACCTCATCTTCACCAATCTGTCTGCTGCAGATATATCTGTCCATGACAGTATCGGTAGTCATGACCACCGCACTGTCTTTGTGGAGTCAAAGTCCCATCTTCACGTTGAGAAGATACCCTCCATCGTGTTTTGTGGCACTACCACCGTGCTAAATGGGATGGACTTTGAACATATCTCGCAACTCAAGACTGGGCATTCATGAGGCGCTGTGGGCCATCAGCAGAAGCAAAATTGTATGCATCCAGAATCTGCAATCTCATGATCCGGCATATCCCCCACTCTACCATTACCACCAAGCCAGGTCAAAGGCAGGTCATAAGGCTAGGAAGCCTACGGCGATTAACTCACCTCCTGACCCCCAAAGCCTATCCACTATTTACAAGGCACAAGTCAGGAGTGTAATGCAATACTCTCCACTTGTCTGGAAGAGTGCAGCTCCAACAACACTCCAGAAGCTCAACACCATCCAGAACAAAGCAGCCCACTTGATTGCACAAACATTCGAACCCTCCACCACCGACAAACAGTGACAGCCGTGTGCACCAACTACAAGATGCACTGCAGTAACTCACTAAGGTTTCTTCGACAACTTCTTCCAATCCCATGACCAGTACTATCTAGAAGGACAAGAGCAGTAGATACCTGGGAACCCCACCACCTGGAGGTTCCCCTCCAAGTCATTCAGCAACCTGGAAATATATCGCAATTCCTTCACTGTCGCTGGAGCATCATCCTGGAACTCCCTTCCTAACAGCACAGTGGGTGTACCTACAACTCAGGGACTACAGCGGTTTAAGAAGGCAGCTCAGTACCACCTTATGAGGGGCAACTAGGGATGGGCATTAAATGCTGACCTAACCAGCGATGCCCACATCCCATAAATGGATAAAACAAAAAATCCCAATCTTCTGGCCTCCCACTAATCGTGGCAGCATAGTGTCTTTTCTTTCAATTCAGATAAAGATCCAATAGATTACAAATAAGTCCAATGTAAAAACAGACCCTCTGAGAAAACGTTTCTATGTGCCGTTGAATGGCTCGTGAGCAGCGCTCCCAGTGGGAATGGGAAACACTCGGGTTTTCCCGCTGGAGGGAGCACTTAGACTCAAAACGGGAGAATTATGCCCCTTGTTCATTACAAAGGGAATGGAATTTAAAGTAGGGATGAATTGCTGCAGTTGTGTCAGACCTTGGTGAGACTACATCTGGAGTACTGTGTACAGTTTTGTCTCCTTATTTGAGAAAGGTTATAATTACATTAGAAGCAGTTCAGAGAAGGTTCACTCGACTGGTTCCTGGAATAAGGAAGTTATCCAATGAGGAAAGATTGGACTATATCTATTGGAGTTTAGAAAAATAAGATGCAATCTTATTGCAACACATAGGCCTGCATTTTACGTGTCTTTGCTGTTGGTTTGTAGATGGTGGGGGGAGCGGGTGGTAAGGCAGTGAGCATAAACCTCTTTGGATGGACATCCTTCTGGGTTCTGTCTGGCCTGACCTCTGCAATTTTATGGGGGTGTCGCAAAGTACAAACAGCCTCAATGTTTAAGGCTGGTTCAGAGTTTCCAACTATGCAATAAGCCTTAAAATAATCAGGTTCAGAACTCTGGTGGGAAGTCTGGGGGGCTCCTCCACTTTTAGCTCCCCCCACTCCCGCTCCACCAACCACCCAAATGCTACTGAAGCTCCAATAACTTCAGGCGCTCCCTCCCTCCTTTCCAAGCAGCTCCCCCAAAATTCCAATTCCCCACTGTCCAATCCCCAAGCCTTTGCGACCCTTCCTGCCCTGAGACCAACCATTCCTCGTCCCGGAATCTCAGGGTTTGGGCTCCAGGGACTGCATGCAGTTCCAGTCCTGTCCACTGCATCTTCTGGCGCTGCAGAGTCTGGAGAGCCAATCAGATAGTCCAGCATCTCTCTGTCTAAGGTGGGACTTCCTCCGGAGTGAGGGTTGGAGCTCCTCCCTGTGGTCAATTAACGCTCATTGGAGCCCGAAATCTCTCTGCGACAGACATGTTGGGAAACTATACCATCCCAAAAATCCTGGCCATAAGAGCCTGAGGGGACTTGACGGGGTGGATACTGAAAGGATTTCCCTGGTGGGAGAGACTAGAACCGGGCGACACAGTTTTAAAAAACGAGGTCTCACTTTGAAGAAGAGAAATCTTTTCTTCAGAGGGTCGTGAGTCTTTGGAACTCTCGTCCCCAGGAAACATTGGAAACAGGGTTATTGAATATTTTCAAGGTTGAATTAGGTAGATTGTTTATCGATAAGGGAGTCATAGGGTATAGGCGGGAGGAATGAAAGAGAAGTTGAAGCTACAACAGCTCAGCCTTGATCCTATTGAATGGCGGAGCTGGTGTGAGGGACTGAATGGCTGACTCAACCTGCTCATTCGTATGTTTGTTTGTATGTACAGCACAAAGGGAGTAGTCCATTCGGTCCATCCTGCCTGTGCTGGTGGTTCAACAATGTTGAGAGGCACAAGTGTGGTCAACCCAAGCCCATATAAGCAGTGAAGTACACACCGGTTGTCCCGGATCGCTCCTCTCATCTTCAATTCCGAGCTGCTCATGGATGTGAACACGAAGGTTGCACTGTCAATGGAATGGAAATCAAGCAGAAATCCTGCCAGGTTTGCTGCCACCGCGTGGTAGTACCATTTTCCTGAGTACTGCAGAAGGAAAAAGAAAAACAAACCCCATCAGGCAAACTCCATGGCGATTACAGACAAAGTTATCCTGGCTAACAGAGGTTACAAAGTATTAGAAGGTGACTTCAGCACAGAAACAGACCAAATCAACAGATGAGGCTAAAGGCTACAAAAATAATAAGGGAAGTGTGGGTTGGCAAGTCTTTGGGTCCTGCTGAATTTCCTCCAAGGGTGTGAGAAGTGGCTGGTGAGATCATTGATGCATTTGTTTTACTTCCACATTGAGTTCCGCTAGAATCGGAATGGGGCCAATATCGTAGCGGGCTGGTTTGTTTGTGCTGTTGGGGGGGGTTTAACTAATTTGGAGGGAGATGGATTGTAGAGTGTAGGGTAGAGTACGGGGTCATGCATGTCATGATATGTATAATCTAAGGCGCCCCCAATCCTTCGCGATGAGTACCCGCCGGCAGCGACCCGGTGTGGACGGCGCTGTCGGGACTGGGCCATTTACGCGTGGCCGCTCGGCCCATCCGGGCCAGAGATTGGCGGCCCGGCCACGGATAGCGGGCAGCGACCGGCGCCTTGCCAAACACGTCGGCACGAATGGTGTTGATTTTCCGCACCTCGGAGAATCGCGTGCCGGCGACGGACCGGCGTCGCGCAAAGAAATGGCGCGAGCACCGATTTTCCCAGCTGGCGCGGCTTCGGAGAATAAACTCCTCCTCAAGGTTGCCTTGACCAACCTGGTTAAACTAATCGACATGTAAATTAAAATCCCCCATGATAACTGCTGTACCATTTCTACATGCATCAGTTATTTCTTTGTTTATTGCCTGCCCCACCATAACGTTACTATTTGGTGGCCGATAGACTACTCCTATCAGTGCCTTTTTCGCCTTACTATTCCTGATTTCCACCCAAATGGATTCAACCTTATCCTCCATAGCACCGATGTCATCCCTTACTATTGCCCGGATGTCATCCTTAAATAACAGAGCAACACCACCTCACCATCCACTCTGTCCTTCCGAATAGTTTGATACCCTCGGATATTTAACTCCCAGTCTTGACCACCCTTTAACCATGTTTCAGTAATGGCCACTAAATCATAGTCCTTCACGATGATTTGTGCCACCAACTCATTTACTTTATTCCGAATACTACGAGCATTCAGGTAAAGTACACTTATGTTGTTTTTTTTTACCTCTGTTTTGAATCTTAACATCTCCAGTTTTAGTCCTTTTAGTATTACTGGGCCTATTCACTGAGCTCCCCTCAGTCACTGTACCTTGTACTGTCGCCCTTTTTGATTTTTGACTATGTCTTCTCTGCCTTGCACTTTTCCCCTTACTTCCTTTTGCTTCTGTCCCTGTTTTACTACCTTCCAACTTCCTGCATCGGTTCCCATCCACCTGCCACATTAGTTTAAACCCTCCCCAACACCTCTAGCAAACATCCCCCCTAGGACATCGGTTCCAGTCCTGCCCAGGTGCAGACCGTCC
The DNA here is from genome assembly GCF_902713615.1 of Scyliorhinus canicula. Taxonomy (NCBI): domain Eukaryota; kingdom Metazoa; phylum Chordata; class Chondrichthyes; order Carcharhiniformes; family Scyliorhinidae; genus Scyliorhinus; species Scyliorhinus canicula. The sequence goes on along the minus strand of NC_052158.1, from coordinate 14,645,235 downwards.
GGTTTGTACTGGTCCCACCTCCCCCAGAACCGGTCCCAATGCCCCAGGAATTTGAATCCCTCCCTCTTGCACCATCTCTCGAGCTACGCATTCATCCTATCTATCCTGACATTCCTACTCTGACTAGCTCGCGGCACTGGTAGCAATCCTAAGATTACTACCTTTGAGGTCCTACTTTTTAGTTTATCTCCTAACTCCCTGAATTCCGCTTGTAGGACCTCATCCCGTTTTTTACCTATATCGTTGGTGCCTATGTGCACCACGACAGCTGGCTGTTCACCCTCGCCCTCCCAGAATGTCCTGCAGCTGCTCCGAGACATCCTTGACCCTTGCACCAGGGAGGCAACATACCATCCTGGAGTCTCGATTGCATCCACAGAACCGCCTGTCTATTCCCCTTACGATCGAGTCCCCTATCACTATAGCCCTGCCATTTTTCTTCCTGCCCTGCTGTGCAGCAAAGCCAGCCCTGGTGCCATGAACCTTGCTGCTGCTGCCTTCCCCTGGTGAGCCATCTCCCTCAACAGTATCCAAAGCGGTATATCTGTTTTGCAGGGAGATGACCGCAGGGGACACCTGCACTGCCTTCCTACTCTTGCCCTGTCTTTTGGTCACCCATTTTCTATCTCCCTCAGTAAGCTTCACCTGCGGTGTGACCAACTCGCTAAACGTGCTATCCACGACCTCCTCAGCATCGCGGATGCTCCAAAGTGAGTCCATCCGCAGCTCCAGAGCCATCAAGTGGTCTAACAGGAGCTGCAACTGAACACACTTCTTGCACGTGAAAGAGCCAGGGACAGTGGACGTGTCCCTGAGCTCCCACATGGCACACGAGGAGCATGACACGGGTCTGGGATCTCCTGCCATGTCTTAAACCTTAGGTAAACTTAAACAACTACAATTTCAAAGTAAAAATAAATAAATTAGACAATGAAAAAAAAAAGAGAAACTACTTACCAGCCACTTACCAGGGTTAAAAAGCACCTCCGAAAAAGCACCTTCTCTCACTCTGCACCGAATTACCTCACTGCACCAAATTACCAAGGTCCAACTTCCCACTCTGGATTTACCTCACTCCGAATGTGTCTCCTTGAAAAGCGCAAGCTTACTGAGTGCGCTTTCTGTCTGTCTTGTATGCAGACCTCAGCTAACCGATGACTCAAAAAATACCTAAACTTCAAAGTGAAGAATACAATGTGCCCTTTGTGCCCCTAAACAGGCCTCAGGTGACTGACAGATAACTGCCTCTCAGCAATTAGGGTGGGGGCAGCTTCAACCAATCAGAATTTAACTCTTGATTGCTCCAATGAGTTACAGGCGCCAGACTATGTAAAACATTACACACTTTACAACAAGAGTAAAAGATGAACAAATAATGGAGTATTACTATCAGTCTACCTGTTCCCAAAACGAGGATAGGTTAAAAAATAACAGGAGTTGAGAGGTTAGTGAGATTTGAGGATCTTTGCTGCTGGGGTTCAGGTCTTTGTCGGCCGTGATCCCTTCAGAATGTGGAGTGTTGACCGTCGGTTGGTTTGGATCTTCAAGGTGGACCACTCAGGCTGGACTCTCAGGCTATGGAAACCCTTCTGGACACACAATCTAACCTGTGTTGGGCTGAGCCTTACCCACTTCAGGACTGCTCAGTTTCTGATTTGTGGCCGACTTCAGCAGACGCACCAACAGCTTGTCTCAGATAAACAGAATATCAGAGCATCAACTTTCGTGAGGCCTTTGAATGGTCTGGTACCTTTAATGGGAGAGGAATCTGGAAAGTTCCACTTCCCCTGCTCTGTCTTCAGGCTTTGAGCACTCACTCACTGCTCTGTGTACCAGAAGGGAGTTCCATCGAAGATTTGAGAGAGAATGCCCCCTCTTCTGGGAGAGAGACTCTTCAGGATTCTGCTAAGTTCTGCAGGTTCCAAACAGAACTCTAAGCAAAAACAGCGAGAGAGAGGGACCAGCAGGACGTTCGAGAATAATGTGGACTAATCTGCATTGAGAATCTGTTTAGCCCTGGGATTGCAATGGAGCTAATTGTTTGCGAGCCAAGTCTGTCAGATCACCACTGATATCAGCATATCCTGTTACTGCTTTTTTTAAATTAAAGGTGTAGGTCCCAGCAATACCCAGGTGCAGGAATTATAGCAGCCAAAAGTACAGGAATTAAAACAGAAACAAGACTCCAACAAGGATTCACAAGAGGGTTCCTTACAAGGGTAAGTTGTGAAAAAACTCTTTCGCAATCTCTTTTAAAAAAAATAAAATTTAGAGGACCCAATTTTTTTTTTCCAATTAAGGGGCAATTTAGCGTGGCCACTCCACCTAACCTGCACATCTTTGGGTTGTGGGGGTGAAACCCACGCAGGCATGGGGGAGAATGTGCAAACTCCATAAGGACAGTGACCCAGGGCCTGGATTCGAACCCGGGCCCTCAGCGCCGCAGTCCCAGTGCGAACCAGTGCGCCACATGCCGCCCTGATTAGTTAATTCACTGATGTTAGGAATTTGGGGCCTGTGAGCCGGAATAGACCACACACTCGCTCAAGATGTAGTAACAAAGGGGAGGCGCTGCTATACTGGTGTTGTCACTGGGCTAGTAATTCGGACACCCAGGGCAATGACTGAAGAACCGGATTCAAATCCCGCCACTTCAGAGGGTGGAATTTGAATTCAATAAAAATCTGGAATTAAAAGTCAAATGATGACCATGAAACCAAATGTCGTAAAATCCTATCTGGTTCACTGATGCCCTTTAGGGAAGGAAATCTGCCGTCCTTATCTGGTCCACAGCAATGTGGTTGACTCTTAGCATGCCAATGTCAAGGGTAATTAATAATAATAATCTTTGTCACAAGTAGGCTTACATTAACACTGCAATGAAGTTACCATTAAAAGCCCCGAGTCGCCACATTCCGGCGCCTGTTCCGGTACACGATGGGAGAATTCAGAATGTCCAATTTACCTAACTGCACGTCTTTTGGTACTTGTGGGAGGCGACCGGAGCACCCGGAGGAAACCCACACAGACACAGGAAGAACATGCAGGCTCCACACAGACAGTGACCCAAGCCGGAATCGAACCTAGGACCCTGGTGCAGTGAAGCAACAGTGCTAACCACTGTGATATAATTAGGGTCTGTGATGTCCCGTTCCATCAAAGGATAGAGAAAAGAAAACCTGGCTCCAGAGCTCTGGAATTCCCTTCCTAACACACTCACCTCCCTCTTTCAAAGATGCTCCTTAAACCTCTTTGATCCCTGACCCTAATATCTCCTTGTGTGTGTCTTGGTGCCCAGGTTTGTTGCTATGAGGCACCTTGGGCCATTTTAAGATGTTCTAGGTGCTACAGGAATGCGAGTTAACATTTTTGTGCTGGCTGGGGGTACAAAACTCTCAGGCATTGGCAGGTTTGACCCCCGACCTCTACAGTAATCAGGCAGCGCTGGGAGTGGGGTCGGGGTGCAGGTGGCACAAAGGTATCATCCGGATGGTGCCAGTGTGTCCGACATGACAGGCAACAAATTTTGTGGACAAAATACACTTTTTTGTGCATTAATTTCTAACTCCCGATGCATTCTAATCAAAGTACAATGACGCATTATCATATAGCTTGGTTTAGAACAGCACACTATCCTTCCAGCACCTGTCCAACAGAAACTCACCAAATACTTTCCGAAATGGCAAAGTGGGGCAGATGTTAACTTCTCAGTGACAGTGAGCTGAGCTGGGAGCTCGTTTCACATCTCTCATCATTCTTACTTCCATTCAGCTCATTCTGGAGGAGACGTTAAACAGCTGCCTGGCTGTTGACCATCTCGCTCTCTTGTGCAACACTAAGGTCTGACCCAAGATCTATTTCAGTTGCGGTAATGTTGACCTGATCATTTATTTCACTCCCTCCAGCTGCAAACTGTTTTCCTCCCTGTCCCGCCTTGCCCAAAGCTAGCATGGATTCACAATGTGGATTTTTTCATCTCTTGAAGCTTTTCGTTCACTGCCTCCTCTGGACATTTGGCTATTTTATTTTCAATCTGACCAACACCATCTCCCCCCCTCTGCCCACCATTCCACTCTCGCTGTCACCTCCGCCCTTCCCCCCCAAACAGTTATGATCCCTTCACTTCTGGCCTGCAGACATTGAATTTACAGTGCAGAAAGAGGCCATTCGGCACATCAAGTCTGCACCGGCTCTTGGAAAGAGCACCCTACCCAAGCCCACACCTCCACCCTATCCCCATAACCCAGTAACCCCACCCAACACTAAGGGCAATTTAGCATGGCCAATCCCCCTAACCTGCACAACTTTGGACTGTGGGAGGAAACCGGAGAAACCGGAGGAAACCCACCCACACACGGGGAGAACGTGCAGACTCCGCACAGTGACCCAAGTCGAGAATCGAACCTGGGACCGTGGAGCTGTGAAGCAATTATGCTAACCACAATGCTACCGTACATGGAAACATGTACTGCTGTGTGATACTATTGGCCTCCTTTCTCAGTGCCTTTGCCCTGTTTTACACCTCATGGCCTACAGTGACTTGCATGGCAACTGCAGAGTGCTTAATACAGGGCATCGCACTCGTCTACGTTCACACTCACTCACACACATTCCTCCAGCAGGGTAGCAATCTATCAGCTAGGACTCGAAGCTGAGTTCTCCATCCTTTCTCCAGGCACGGAGGCTCACTTCAGGTCACCCCCTGGCTGCTATCAGAAGAGGCCTGAATTCCAACCCCAGTCCCTGCCTGGCTGGATTGCACATTAAACCCGTCCAGGCCCCCACCGTGTAATTGGAGGGAAACTGCCTATCCGCCTGATCTTGTTTGTTTCTTACCGGAGCCGTGTTGAGGATTCCAGTGGGCACAGATTCAACAAATTGACATTGTTGGAAGAGAAAGACCAGGCAGAGAAATATTTTCCACAGTTGCTGGAACATGACTGTACAAAAGATAATCAGCAATTTCCAAAACAAATTGGACCGACTGATTCCCTACTGACAGCCTTCAGAGTGGACACCAAGTTCTGGATTCCGAGTTCTGAACTCCTTTATGTTGTGTTGTATAGACAGGAGGCCAATTATTAACCGCATTTCCCAATCAGATTGAGCCACGCTGCAGAGGGGCAATCAGGAGGAAATAATGTTCCTCAGTGAGGAAGGGTCTGTGGGAGTCAAACTCCCATTTCTATCCTTCACGCCAAAACCGCAGGTACCAATCTTTACTAGTTGTTCTCCTATTTTGAAAAGACAATTTTCCCGTGTCATTGGGAAAGCTACACCTGTTTGTCCATCATTTATCGAAACCTTGTAATGCACATGTTGCAAATTCTGTCAAAATCTGTCACTGATTGAGGCAAAATTATGGTGAAAAATGGTACAGGATTACTTTGGTTATTTTGTACAACCCTTCCTCACCCCCTCCTCAAATTGTGCAACCTCCCCCTAATTCTGACTCATTCAGATCCTCCTTTACTCCTCCACCTAGCATCACACAATAATAAATCACCCACAACCTTTCCCAGTGCTACTAGGAATGTAAGGGATAGGACCAGGGGTAGACCACTCGGCCCCTCGAGGCTGCTCCAACAATCAATACAACCCTGACTGATCTTCAGCCTCGACTTCTCTTTCCTGCCCACTCCCCATCTCTCTCCCATTATTCCCAAGTCACCGAAAGGATGCGTTTCTCAGCCTTAAATATACTCAGCGATGGAACATCCGGAACCTTCTCCAAAGAGTCATGAAGAATTTGTACCTCGCTAAATGATCAGCCCCTTGTGCTGAGATTGTGCCCCTGTGGTCCAGATTCCCCAGCCCAGTGAAACAACCTCTCAGTATCCGCCCGGCAGCCCACTTATCAGACTCACATACGTTTCCATTCTTCTGAATTCCAGAGAATATCGGCTCAATTTACACACCCACTCATCATAGGACAACCCTATAATCCCAGAAAACAAACTTGCAAATCTGGCCTTGCTTCCCCAGGGAATTGATCTCAGGAACCTTGTTTCCAGATTCCTCTAATGTTACTCCACCAACCTCCAGCCTCATTTGGAAATGTGTAAACCTGACCCCCTCACATGCGAGTGATGTGAGGGGAATAGAACACCCTCCACCGCCCTCCACACTGACCCATAGCGTGGGATTGATGTGCCCACACTGACATGAAAATATAGAAACATAGAAAATAAGAGGAGGCCATTCGGTCCTTCGAGCCTGTTCTACCATTCGTTATGATCATAGCTGATCATCCAACTCAATAGCCTAATCCTGCTTTATCCTGATATCCTATAGTCCCCATCGCCTTCAGCGTTATATCGAACTGCTTCCTGAAAACATATAGGGCGGGATCCTCCGTCGGCTGACACTGAAATCGGGAAAGGTGATTGGGCTGATAATTAATTAATTTTGATGCCGAAACCTTGGCAGGTTCCAGCCAAATCGCAATTTCCTGGTAGCGGCATTAATGTGTTCCACTCTGCACGTGCAGTAAACGGCGTTTGCAGATCATTAGTGGGCCTGACGTGGTAGTCTCTAGGGTCTCGGCAATGCTCTTCCTCCAGCAGAGGGGTTTGGGTGTGGTTCACTTGTGCTCAGGAAACAGGCACCGTGGCAGATGAGGGAGTGAGAGGAGGTAGTACTCGCAGAGGCGCGACCTTGCTTGACCTGGCTGGCTGGGGGGGGGGGGGGGGTTTGACCAGGGGACAGGATGTTGGGCTGGGGTGACCCTGCCACGGGCCTCGGGCGTGGAGTGAAAGGCAGTCGAACGGAGATTTCACAGGTCTATGACCGACAAATCAGCGCTGACCCACACCGATTCCGGGGCCGCTGAGGGGCTAGCAGTGGTGGTTCACCCGGCTCTCGTGCCGAAATCGGCCGGAGAATGGCCAGATCCCTGGCCGCGCCTGCGCACAGCGACAACCTGCAGCAGGCGCGCTGTACAACATGGCATAGGCCATGAGCGGGCCTGACCCGCCATCCGTGACCCCACAGGCCACACCCCACCTGTACCCCCAGCCCACGTGGAAAGTCCCCCCGGCCAGCGACATGGATCCCAGCCGAGTGTGGTGGCGCTGGACACAGTCCGCAGCCGTCACGCCGGGTCCCCGACCACATGTGACCTGGGCCGTCAGAAACTCGGCCCATCGGAGCATCACGGGAGCGTCTGCCGATGATGCGGCAATGGCGTTGCAAAGGTGCGCGATGCGATTATGCCATTTCCGAGGGGGGAGTGCATGGCTGACCGGGTTCAAACCACCTTCGGGCCCGATTTGTGCTTCGGAATCAATTCTCCACCCGATCGCCGATTACCATATCGGCATTTGGCAACGGAGAATCCCGCCAACGATATCCTGTTGGCAAAGCCGTGCTGACTATCCTTGATTAATTCTTGCCTCCTGAAGTGGAGATTAATTCTGTCCCTGAAAATTCTCTCCAATAATTTTCCTACCACTCCAGTTAGACTCACTGAGCTGTAATTTCCTGGTTTAGCCATTCATCTTTATTGAATGATGGTGAGGAAGCGAACAAACGAAGACGGTGGACCGTAGGACCCTGAGGGTACTGTGTTCACAGACAGAGAACAAAGGATCTTTCCTTTGCAAAGCATGGCTGCTGAAAAGGATGCTGGGTTACCATGCAAAGTGACCAATTAGGATATAGGGCCAGGTCAGGAGGTGTATAGAATGACCAATGGGAAGCTTATATGTGAATCTTACTGTGATTTTGAATACATCAGCAGAAACCCTTTTGTCTTTTGTCTCACTTACTGTGGAACTCACAGGAGGCGGCTGTGTGTCCTGGAGTTCTCCCAGTAGGCCAGCCTTGCAAGTTAGTTATTATTAAATGATATGATACCTGCAAATCCATCTCAGATTTTATTGAATCTAGACTGACAGCAAATTAACCAGGAATTAACAATGGCACCACATTAGAATCATAGAATGCCGATAGTGCAGAAGAAGGCAATTTGGTCCACTGTGTCTGCACTGAATGAGCAGCCTACCTAGGTCCACTCCCCACCCTAACTCCATAACCCCACCTTAGCTGCACATCTTTGGAGTGTGGGAGGAAACCGGAGCACCTGGAGGAAACCCACGCAGAGAATGCGCAAACTCCACACAGACAGTCACCCAAGGCTGGAATTGAACCTGGTTCCCTGGTGCTGTAATGCAGCAGTGATAACCAATGTGCCAACGTCGGCTGTCCTCCAGTCCACTGGCACCTCATCTCTGGCCAGAGGAGATTTGAAAATCGTTGGGCTGGATTCTCCGCCACCCACCATCTGTAGTGGAATTCCTGATGCATTTCCTGTGCTTTTTCCCCCCGCTGTCAACCACATTGAGGTTTGTGACCCACGCCGGTGGGAGGATGCAAGTAGGTCAGATTGATCCATTTTCATCATATTAATAGGCTGGATGGATTCTTCCACCACACCCCCCCCCCCCCCCGCCTCTGTGATTCTCCGGGCCAGGATTCACAAGGGCGTGGATTGGTACAAGTGTGTCTCAATGTGGCCCAGGCGCGGTGGACCTCGTGGTGGGGGTACCTATTTAAGGTAGGTGCTCCCTGTCCATTGGAAGTCCCTCTCCCCAGACAATGCAAATCCTGCCCACCTAAACCCCCCACCAGATTACCCACCAGCCAACTCACACCATAGACTCCCACCAGAGACCCCACAAGAGACCCAAACAGAGACCACCCCATCAAGACCCCCACCACATTCCTAACCAGAGACCCCCACCAGAGACCCCATGGAGACCCCCACCAGAGACTCGCAGCAGACCCCCCCATAACAGAGACAGCCCCACCATCCGTCATTCCTACCTCAATTTAAAGAGCAGTCCAGACATAAACAGTGAAACAATCACCTGACCCCTATAGTTTCTGCCTCAGGCAAAGAAAGCAACAGCTGTAACTTCACAGAAATTAAAAAAACACATCGCCACGGTTCAAACAACCTTTGATACTTTGATCTGCAAGGCTCCCGTGCACATTCAAGACAAGAAGCTTTTACTAGGCTGTAATTGACAGCTTCCAGACAGCCAGATGTCTGAATTGTTTCATTTCATTTCCTTTCATGCTTGAATGGATCTCAAGTACCCTGCTTTGAACCTGACCAATTTTTATAAACATCTAGAAGTTAAGTGCTTTCACTCCCTCTTTTTCTTAGCAGAAAGCACTGAGCTGTTTTTGACATGGTCAGGAGCTGTCAACCATAGCTAGGTGTCCATAAACATTGGGTTAGTTTAACAACAGGGTACTTGAGATCCATTCAAGCATGAAGAGAAATTAAATCTCCCTTAATTTTCTTCTCTGCTTTCAAGAGAACAGGGCTGATTTTTTCAGTCTCTCCACATGACTGAAGTCCCTCACCTCTGGTTTATATCCCAGTAAATCTCCCCTGCATCCTGACCAAGACCTTGATAGCCATTCCCAGAACTGAACACAATATTCCAGCTGAGCCAAATCGTTGCTGTCAAAGGTTTAACATAGCGTTCTTGCTTTTGCTCTCGATGCCTCTATTAACAAAGCCAAGGACACTGCAATCCTTTCAAATGGCTTCATCAACTTGTCCTGTCTCCTCCAAGGATTTGTGTCATCTACAATATATTACTTTATTATCTATTAAAGCAGACTGGCGCCTTGAAGTCCACATAGTTTGAATGATGAATGTACGGTGCACCTTGAGATTAGACAGAGATTAGTTTGACAGTCCTCATTTGTAAAAGCTCCTTCTGCCAAATGAAGTATTCTAAAATACTGCACAGAGGCAGAGAATTCAAGAATGGAGACTAAAAGCTGGGTTTTGGGGGGCGTCAATTCAAAAAGGCGAGAGGCTGGGATATGGAAACTCCTGAGTGAAGTGGGGAGGGGTGGGAAATGGGGGGCGGGGGGCAAGGCCAGTGGAATCAATACCCGACAGTTGAAAGTTCAAAAATCGGAAGAAGGCAAAACGAAACCAGTCCTTTCACATCCCCAACATATAGGAATAGGAACAGGAAGATGTCATTCGGCCCCTTGAGACATTCAATTAGGGCCCAGCTCCATGGTGGGTTTTCTCACGGCCGTGCTGACTTGCCATTGCCACTGAGGAACCCACCACAGGGGGATTCGCCTTTGGCGAGACCAGAATATCCTGCCGCGTGACGAGCCGGAGAATCCCACCCTAGATTATAGGGACTCGGAGCAGGAGTTAGCCAGTTGGTCCCTGGAAACTGCTCCGACATTCGATAAGATCCTGGCCAGTCAGATTGTTACCTCAGTTCTGACTACTCTCGATAACCTTTCACCCCATTGCTTATCAAGAATCTCTCCACCTCTCCCTTATAAATATTCACAGACTGCTTCCACTGCCTTTTGAGGGAGAGAGTTCCAGAGGCTCTGAACCCTCTGAGAGAGAGAAATTCTTCTCAGCACCACCATAAATGGTCAGCCCCTTAAACAGTGACTCCTTGGTTCAACATCCTCCATACGTGTAGACACCCTTTCCACATCCACCCCGTTAAGACCCTTCAGGATCTTGTTTCAATCAAGTTACTCTTCTAAACTCCAGCAGATACAAACCTCATCTCTCATCAGACAACCTGCCCATTCCGGACATGTGGCCCTCTCGCTGCAGGAGAGTAAAGGGCACCGGACGTGGTCAGCAGGCCAGGGGAAAGGTGGAGGTTGGCATCAGGTTGAGGAAGCAAGGCCCCGCTGGGTTGCGGTTCCCCATGGCAGGTGTGTGTCACCCCACCCACCCCCATCACCACCTCCACGCCACACCCCCCCATCCCGCCCTCCACCACCACAAGCACCCTATGCCCTCCTCCTCCTCCCTTCCCAGCACACAATCATGCATCTGTCTTGTGTCTTGCAGGAGCTGCTGGTAGTGGAGACGAGCCCTTCTAGTGTCCCCCACCCCGACCATAGCCACAGCTACAACCCCAGGGATGTCCATTGCCGAGAATGATACCGGCATGGACAGGAGCCATCAAACAAATCCCAGGACACCCCAGAGCCCGGGTCGGAGGATGACACTGATTTTCCCGTCACAGCATCTCCAGCACCCTCCATCATCCTAGAGACACCTCGGTCGGGCACTTTAGTGAAGAGGCCCTGGGACACTATCTGATGTGAACCACACACATGCTCCGATTCAGCAGGTAGGAACTCCCGAGGGGAGTACGGTCGGAGGGCGGATGGCCACATGGAATAGCTTCCACCCAGACGGGTTTCAGACTTCTGGAACGGATGGTCCCATTCATCGTGGAGATTCAGTTGCAGAGCCAGTGACTGCCATGAGGGATTGTCAACGAGCATCCAGCACCTGCAGGAGTCCTATCGTGTGCAGCACCAAGAGGTGGTGCCGACAATGGGTGCCACCCAGGCCAACACTGAAGGGGTCCACAGTGGATGCCTTGGAGGCAAAGGTTTCGGCCATGGATCAACATGTCCAAGACCTGGGGCACTCAGTGTAGGTGGTTGCCGAGGCCCAGGACAGCACTGCCCTCTCACAGGCAGGATGTGCCAGGGCCACCTGGACATTGCAGCGGCAATCCTGTGTTTGGCCCAGTCACAGCGGGTCATGGCTGAGAGTGTCGGTGGCATTGGCGGATGTGGCACATACTCAGAGGGAGATGGTGCAGTCTCTGGCTGATGCGGCACACACCTCAAAGGTGATGGCACAGTCACAGCGTGATGTGGCACAGTCCAGATGGAGGTGGTCCACTCCCTGTGCTCCATGGCATGCAGACCCTGGTTGATAAGGCAGCAGGCCTCCAGGACTGGCAGCACCAGGTGGTGGGGGAGCCTCCAGGGTTCGCTCCAGTTGAACATGGAGCAGCCCGGGGCCATCGGGTACCCTGAGGGAGGTGGATGTGATAGGACCCATGCCGCTGATTCCCGCAGGTTATGTTTCGGAACACCACAGCACCTCGGACTCCCCCCGTACCTTTCTATCCCTGGGGATTGCATGGTCAGCAGGCAGAGTAGGGCAGCATCACGCCACCGAGGACACCCAAGGAGAAGCCAGGCCCATCCAGGCCTGATCGCCCCAGAAGAAGCCGCCACAGGGGATCCAGGCCACAGGGCGGAAATCATAGCAGGCCGCCTCCACTCCTTGTGTAGCATCTGGGAATCCACCTAGGCGTTGCGTTAAAGCCCATAAGGCCAGAAAAGTAGACACCAGTTATGTTGGCGTGGGTGCAGGACACAGTTTAGCAATAGGGGCTAGGGCACAAATCTGTATATATTAAACCTGTACACATTAAACATCTGTGTCCAATGTTACAACCTGCCTCTAGAACATAGAACAGTACAGCACAGAACAGGCCCTTCGGCCCTCAATGTTGTGCCGAGCCATGATCACCCTACTCAAACCCACGTATCCACCCTATACCCGTAACCCAACAACCCCCCCCCTCTTAACCTTACTTTAATTAGGACACTACGGGCAATTTAGCATGGCCAATCCACCTAACCCGCACATCTTTGGACTGTGGGAGGAAACCGGAGCACCCGGAGGAAACCCACGCACACAGGGGGAGGACGTGCAGACTCCACACACACAGTGACCCAGCCGGGAATCGAACCTGGGACCCTGGAGCTGTGAAGCATTTATGCTAACCACCATGCTACCCTGCTGCCCCTGTGCTCTGTCAGAAGGGTATGGTACAAAGTCCCCACAAAATAAAAACATTGTGTTCAGATGATCCTGGAAAAGGAAAATCAGTCCCTAAAAATGTCTCAACATTTAGAGATCAGCAGAAGAAATCGGAGACAAAAGAAGAGAGAATCTTTTAATTTGGATAAGGATTTAAGAGGAGTTTATATTTTGTGCTGGATTATCTTCCTTTCCTGAGCTCCCACATATATCTGATGTAACTTTATTGCTGAGATTAACCCCATTGTACTGACAGCTCCTGGCTCCCCAGTGCCTCACATTAAAGTTCTGATCCTTGTGTTTAAATCCCTTCATGGCCTCATCTCTCCCTCTCTCCATTGTCGCTCTCTCTCTCCATGGGTAGAGCAGGGACAGGAATGGTTGTTGCAGGTTCCAGGATTTAGATGTTTCTGTAAGAACAGAGAAGATGGTAAAAGAGGGGGGGGGTGTGGCATTGTTAATCAAGGAAAGTATTACGGCGGTAGAAAGGACGCTTGAGGACTCGTCTACTGAGGTAGTATGGGCCGAGGTTAGGAACAGGAGAGGAGAGGTCACCCTGTTGGGAGTTGTCTATAGACCTCCGAATAGTTCCAGAGATGTAGAGGAAAGGATTGCAAAGATGATTCTCGACAGGAGCGAGAGTAACAGGGTAGTTGTTATGGGGGACTTTAACTTTCCAAATATTGACTGGAAATACTATAGTTCGAGTACTATAGATGGGTCAGTTTTTGTGCAGTGTGTGCAGGAGGGTTTTCTGACACAGAATGTAAACAGGCCAACAAGGGGCGAGGCCACATTGGATTTGGTACTGGGTAACGAACCCGGCCAGGTGTTAGATTTAGATGTAGGTGAGCACTTTGGTGATAGTGATCACAATTCGGTTATGTTTACTTTAGCAATGGGCAGGGATAGGTATATACCACAAGGCAAGAATTATAGCTGGGGGAAAGGCAATTATGATGATATTCGGCAAGATTTAGGATGTATAGGATGGGGAAGGAAACTGCAGGGGATGGGTACAATCGAAATGTGGAGCTTTTTCAAGGAACAGCTACTGCGTGTCCTTGATAAGTATGTACCTGTCAGGCAGGGAGGAAGTTGTCGAGCAAGGGAACCGTGGTTTACTAAGGAAGTTGAAGCACTTGTCAAGAGGAAGAAGAAGGCTTATGTTAGGATGAGACATGAAGGCTCAGTTAGGGCACTTGAGAGTTACAGGTTAGCCAGGAAGGACCTAAAGGGAGAGTTAAGAAGAGCGAGGAGAGGACACGAAAAGTCATTGGCGGATAGGATCAAGGAAAACCCTAAGGCTTTCTATAGGTATATCAGGAACAAAAGAATGACTAGAGTAAGATTAGGGCCAATCAAGGATAGTAGTGGAAAGTTGTGTGTGGAATCAGAGGAGATAGGGGAAGCTTTAAATGGATATTTTTCGTCAGTGTTTACACTGGAGAAAGACAATGTTGTCGAGGATAATACTCAGGTTCAGTCGACCAGGCTAGATGGAATTGAGGTTCACAAGGAGGAGGTGTTAGCAATTTTGGAAAGTGTAAAAATAGATAAGTCCTCTGGGCCAGATGGGATTTACCCTAGGATTCTCTGGGAAGCCAGGGAGGAGATTGCAGAGCCTTTGTCCTTGATCTTTATGTTGTCTTTGTCGACAGGAATAGTGCTGGAAGACTGGAGGATAGCAAATGTTGTCCCCTTGTTCAAGAAGGGGAGTAGAGACAACCCTGGTAATTATAGACCTGTGAGCCTTACTTCGGTTGTGGGTAAAATGTTGGAAAAGGTTATAAGAGATAGGATTTATAATCACCTTGAAAAGAACAAGTTGATTAGCGATACTCAACACGGTTTTGTGAAGGGTAGGTCATGTCTCACAAACCTTATTGAGTTTTTTGAGAAGGTGACCAAACAGGTGGATGAGGGTAAAGCGGTTGATGTGGTGCATATGGATTTCAGTAAGGCGTTTGATAAGGTTCCCCACGGTAGGCTATTGCAGAAAATAAGGAAGTATGGGATTGAAGGTGATTTAGCGGTTTGGATCAGTAATTGGCTAGCTGAAAGAAGACAGAGGGTGGTGGTTAATGGCAAATGTTGATCCTGGCGTTCAGTGACTAGTGGTGTACCGCAAGGATCTGTTTTGGGGCCACTGCTGTTTGTCATTTTTATAAATGACCTGGAAGAGGGTGTAGAAGGATGGGTTTGTAAATTTGCAGATGACACGAAGGTCGGTGGGGTTGTGGATAGTGCTGAATGATGTTATAGGATACAGAGGGACATAGATAAGCTGCAGAGCTGGGCTGAGAGGTGGCAGATGGAGTTTAATGCGGAAAAGTGTGAGGTTGTTCACTTTGGAAGGAGTAACAAGAATGCAGAGTACTGGGCTAATGGCAAGATTCTTGGTAGTGTAGATGAACAGAGAGATCTCGGCATCCAGGTACATAAATCCCTGAAAGTTGCCACCCAGGTTAATAGGGCTGTTAAGAAGACATATGGTGTGCTAGCCTTTATCAGTAGGGGGATTGAGTTTCGGAGCCACAAGGTCATGCTGCAGCTGTACATAACTCTGGTGCGGCCGCTCCTGGAGTACTGCGTGCAGTTCTGGTCACCACATTATAGGAAGGATGTGGAAGCTTTGGAAAGGGTTCAGAGGAGATTTACTAGGATGTTGCCTGGTTTGGAGGGAAGGTCTTACGAGGAAAGGCTCAGGGACTTGAGGTTGTTTTCGTTAGAGAGGAGAAGGCTGAGAGGTGACTTAATAGAGACATATAAGATAGTCAGAGGGTTAGATAGGGTGGACAGTGAGAGTCTCTTTCCTCGGATGGTGATGACCAACACGAGGGGACATAGCTTTAAATTGAGGGGTGGTAGATATAGGACAGATGTCAGAGGCAGTTTCTTTACTCAGAGAGTAGTAGGGGCGTGAAATGCCCTGCCTGCAATAGTAGTAGACTCGCCAACTTTAAGGGCATTTAAGTGGTCACTGGATAGACATATGGGTGAAAATGGAATAGTGTAGGTCAGATAGGCTTCAGATGGTTTCACAGGTCGGCGCAACATCAAGGGCCGAAGGGCCCGTACTGCGCTGTAATGTTCTATGTTCTATGTCTCTCTCTGCCGCCAAACAGCCCAATCCTTTCACTGTGCCCAGTTACGCATTCCCCCACCCCTCCTCGAACCACCTTTGGTAGCTATGCCTTCACTGGTCCAGGCCCCAATGTAATTCCCATCTAAAATCCCCTCGCCTCGTTCTCCTCCTTTCAGATTGTCCTTGAAACCCTTGACCAGGATTACAGCCGCCCCTCCCTTACACCCCTCCTTCTTTGGATCACTTCCACTAATGCAACTGTGTGAAGCCCCTTTGGTGGTTTTCCTCTTTGAACCATTCTTTGAATTGAGGCGTGTCTGTAAAGTGACTGCTCAGCTCTGTGGAATACACGGACTGTATGCATGAGGACCAACAAGTGACTGACCCACAGGGCTTTGTCAGCCTGGTCAACTCAAACCCTGGTGACCAGGATGTGCAGAATAGAGTACATAGACACATAATAATCTGCTGTAGACCAGGCGAGTTGGAGGGGGACCTGCATTCGGAGTATCTTTATGGTGTTTCCTCACTGCTCCTATTATGCAGTGTAGGCTCGGCACATTGTGAATGGCTGTAGTCTCTGCTTCCACAACCCCTGGTGAAAATGTCCAACTCAACACAATGTGACCTAAACGTGGGACTCTTCCTTGCTCCTGTGGGTCAGGAGGAACATTTCTATAATCCTATAATTCTATATAATTATTTCTGTCTGCAATTGGCCCAGTCTTCTTCAAGGTGCAGCAGTGCTGTCTATGGACAGAAGGTCGGTACTGCAGTACAGGAAAAGTGATCAATCTCGTTTCCCAAAAAAAACCCTGGATAAACTGAAAGAGAAAGAGAGAGAGAGAGAGGTTTCTATTCATTTCTCTCACTCCCCCCCCCCCCCAGTCTCCTATCTAAGAAAGGCATTTCTTTGGCTGTTGCCAATGGAAACCAAAGTGAATCAATCGCAGCACAGTCAAGGTAATCATCAGCTGACAAGATGTGGCAGCATCTTTTACTCTAGAAAGGACAAGTGCAGAGAAGTCCGGTCACGAATTGTGTCCATGTGGTCCTGATGTACAAGGTGCTGAAGGTTGGAGATTGGAACTCAAACCTCACAAGGTTCTGCAGGAAGAAGGGGAAAATAATTACTGCAGTTTGCAAAAGACGAAGAAGTGGAATGAAAACTACTTTTTCCAATACTTATCCTAGTTTTAGTTGACTAATTTACTCTCCCCCGCTCCTCCTCCTATCTTAAAGGTATGGACAGTTGAGTTAGAAGGTTGTTGGTTCAAACTCCGCTCCCTTGAGCATAAAACTTGGGCTGCAGCTCCGACTGAGTGGATGGTGAACTGTCCGAGGTACTGAAATGTTAAACTGAAGCACTAGAATGTCCTCTTGAGTGTGTGTAAAAAGTCCCGGAGCATCATGCGAACAACAGATGGGGCAGTTCTCCTCTGTGCGGATTTATTTATTTCCCTCAGACAATATTGCGAGAGCAGACATTCTTGGTCAATAACTCAATACTGATTGTGGGATCATGGTTGGTGTAATTTGGCTGCCACATGACCTATATTGTAACAGTGACTGCACCAAAATTATTTTACGAGAAATGAAGTAGCTAAGAACATAAGAAATAGAAGCTGGTGTAGCCCACTTGGCCCCTTGAGACTGCTCCGCCATTCATTAAGATCATGGCTGATTTGATTGTGGCTCTGACTTCACTTTCCTGCCTGTATCCCATAAATCCCAACACCCTTGTAGGTGAACAATCTGTCTAACTCAGCCTTGAATGTATTCAACACCCGAGTCTCCTCTGCTCCCTGCGGAAGAGAATTCCAAACATTCACAAGCCTCTGAGAAAAGAAATTCATCCTCATCCTGGTCTTAAATGGGACAAGTTTTATTTTTAAATTGTGCTCCCCCCAAACCAAAGTTTGCGATTCCCACAATGAGTTGAAACATTCCCTCAGCAGCTACCCTGTCAAGTGTCTTATAAGATCACCTCTCATTCTTCTAAACTCCAATAAGTGTGGACCAAACTTACTCCACCTTTCCTCAGAAGGAAACCTCTTCATCGCAGGAATCAACGGAGTGAACCTTCTGTCAACTACCTTGAAGCATATTCCTTTTAGAGTGAGGAGACTAAAGCAGTCCTCTCGATGTGGTCTCACTAACTCCCTGTGTGCTTGTAGCAACACTTCCCACTTTTATCCTCCATCCACGTTGTGATCAAGGCCAACATCCCATTTGCCTTCCAATTGCTTGCTGTACCTGCAGGCTGACCTTTCATGTCCGAGGACACCCAGCTCTCTCTGTATTGCAGCATGCTGCAGTCTCTCTCCATTTAAATAGTATTCTACTTTCCCATTCTTCCTGTCAAAGTGGACAATCTTACAGTTTCCCTCATTGTTGTCCATCTACCAATTTCTTGCCCGCTCACTGAATCTATCTAAATCACTTTGCTGATTCTTTGTGTCCTCACAGTTTGCTTTCCGACAGATCTTCTTATCGTCAGCAGATTTGGTTACAACATACTTGCTCGATTCAACCAAATTGTCAATATACTAAACAGTTGAGGCCCCAACACTGATCCCTGTGTCACACTAGATATGGTACACCAATCTGAAAATGAGCCACTTATCCAGACTCTTTGTTCCATGTTAGTTGGCCAAAGCTCTAACCATGCTAACATATTATGTCATATGTGGTAATCTTTTATGTGCACCCCATTAAATGTCTTTTTTACATCCAGATATACTACATCTACCAGTTCTCCTTTGTTCATTCTAATTGTTACATTTTCAAAGCACTCTGAAGCAGCAAAAGTCCCCAGTCCTTTCCCCATCTATTTTAGCTCATTTTATTCAACACATTCATTGAATAATTAATGTTATAATCTACTCTTACAAACTTTAGCATCCTCTGGGGAAAGAGAGGGGGGGACAGTGCTTGAAGAGGGGGAAATGGCACTTATTACTCACCTCGGGTCTGTTTCAGAGCCACAATGTTCTCTAACATCAATATTTTAGTAGCTATTTTAAATTGCTTGTAATAGGACACAGGCAACTTAGGATATCTGCCTGCATTGGAAGAGGAGAAAAGAACAAAATGTCGGAGTGAAAGAGAGACACACAAACATTTTAATATCGCAGTTTGTAGAGTCTTAAAAGTTTTTACAACATAGAAAGAGGTCTTCCAGCCCATCGTGTCTGGGCTGGCCATCAGGCACCTATCTACTCTCATCCCATTTTCCTGCTCTTGGCCTGTAGCCTTGTATGCTTGTCTAAATACTACTTAAATGTTGTAAGGGTTCCCGCCTCCACCATCTTTTTCAGGCAGTGAGTTCCAGATTCCAAGCACCCTCTGGGTGAAAAAGCTTTTCCTCAAATCCCCTCTAAACCTCCTGCCCCTTACCTTAAATCGATTCCCCCTGGTTACCGACCCCTCGTCTAAGGGGAAAGGTTTCCTCCTATCGACCCTATCTGTGTCCATCAGAATTTTATACACCTCAATCAGGTCCCCCCTCAGCCTTCTCTGCTCGGAGGGAAACAGCCCCAGCCTATCCAGTGCCTCTTGATAGCTGAAACACTCCAGCCCAGACATCACCCTGGTGAATCTCCTCTGCACCTTCCCGAGTGCAATCATTTCCTTCCTATAATGTGGTGACCAGAACTACACACAATACTCCAGCTGTGGCCTAACCAGCACTTTTTACAGCTGATTCATAACCTCCCTGCTCTTATATTCTATGCCTCAGCTAATAAAGGCAAATATCCCATCTGCCTCATTAATCACCTTATCTACCTGTCTTTCTGCCTTCAGCGATTTATGGACATGCAGACCAAGGTCCCTCTGGTCCTCTCACCTTCCTAGTCATCATTCCCATCATTCATTGTATATTCCCTTGCCTTGTTCGTCCTCCCAAAATGCATCACCTCACATTTTTCAAGGGTTAAATTCCATTTGTCACCGTTCTGCCAGATAACCAGCCCGCCCATATCACCCTGTAATCTAAGGCTTTCTTCCTCACTATTTACCATACCAACAATATTTGTGTCATCTGTGAACTTACTGATTCCAACCCTCCACATTCACATCCAGATCATTAATGTACACTACAACAGCAAGGGACCCAGCACCAATCCCTGTGGAACACCACTGGACATAGGCTCCCAGTCATTTAAAGAACCCTTCGACCATCACCTTCTGCCTCCTGCAACTAAGCCAATTTAGAATCTAATTCACTAAATTGCCCTGGATCCCATTGGCTCTTACCTTCTTGACCATTTTCCCATGTAAGATTGTTTCAAAAGACTTATTGAAGTCCGTGTAGACTACATCAACTGCACTGTCCTTATCTACACACTGAGTCACCTCCTTGAAATATTCAATCAAATTTGTAAGCCATGAGATCCCTTTCACACAGCCATGCTGACTATCCTTGATTAATCCTTGCCTCCCCAATAATTTCCCTCTCACTACAATTAGACTAACTGAGCTGTAATTTCCAGGTTTATCGCTGTGACGATATTGAATAATGGAACCACATTAGAATCATAGAATGCCTAGAGTGCAGAAGGAGGCAATTCAGCTCAGCACATTTGCACTGTCTCTACGAATGAGCAGCCTTTCCATGCCCACTCCCCCACTCTAAAAGCATAACTCCACCTTCGCTGCCCATCTTTGGACACTACAAACTCCACACAGACATCATCCAAGGCCGGAATTGAACCTGGGTCCCTGGTGCTGTGCGGCAGCAGTGCTAACCACTGTGGGCTGACCTCCAGTCCACTCGGACCTCATCTCTGGAGAGAGAAGATTTGGAAATTATTGGGCTGGATTCTCCACCACACCGTCTGTAGCATAAGTGGGGGGAGGGTGGGGGGGGGGCGGGGGGGGGGCAAGGCCAGTGGAATCAATACCCTAGAGTTGAAAGTTCAGCAATCGGAAGAAGGCAAAACAAAACCAGTCTTTTTACAAACCCAATATATAGGAATAGGAACAGGAAGATATCTTTCGGCCCCTTGAGACCTGCCCAGTCCAGGTTTGCAAGGTTGGCGGGCTTAACCTGATTTACTGGCTTGCTTGGAATGATAGAATCTTTCAACAGTGGAGACCATTCAGCCCATCATCCCTGTGCTAGCTCTTTGAAACAACAGTCTAATTTAATCGTACTCCCCAGAAGTTATCCCGTAACCCTGCAAATCAGGCCACCCTTTCAGGTGGTGTGTCCCAGATCTGAACAAACCTCAGCATTGAATGAAAACCTAATTTCCTCTCCAGTTCTTTTGCCCATTATTTTAAATCTGTGACCTCCCATGGCTGACCTGCTTTCCAGAGGAAACAGTTTCTTCCTATTTGCCTCTATCGAAACTGTAATGACTTAGACCAGGCCTTTGAGATTGACCAATTGGAATACGAGTTCCCTGATTTGTGGGCCAAGCAGAGAACCTCTACTTTGTATATCACAGGGAGTGTCAGTACCTCTGCACTCCCAGTATGGACAGCAAGCTGAATGCACCTGGTCGCACTGCTGTTGTTTTCGTTAATAAAATGGATTCTGGTGAAGGGAGTTCTGCCTCCGTGGACTTCTTACAGTGGCAACGAGGAAAATGCAATGACTGAAGGAACCTGCTCATTATCAACCACCACATATTGAGGGTAAGCCATTGACAGGCAAAATGCCTTTATTTGGGAAGTTGGATTCTTTTGACACTCCAGTGGAAGACTGGGCTCAATATGTAGAGCCGATTAAGTGCTTTTTCAGGGCGAACAATATAGTTCCGGATGAAAACAAGTGGGTCATTCTGCTGACCGCATGTGGGCCAACAGCTTTTGCCATTTTGTGCAGTTCAGGAGGCACAGGACACAAAAAATTTCCAACAATTGACGGACTTAATAAAAAAGTACTATGACCCTAAGCCACCTCTGATCCTGCAAAGGTAACGGTTTTACTCCATATTCCGAGACACGGGGAAGTCAATCACTAATTTTTTTAAACGATTATGACGATTAGCAGACGCTTACGAATTTGTCCTGACGCTAAATGAGATGCCCCGAGACCGATTGGTGTGCGGAATAAATAATTTAGCAATACAAAAAATTCTGTTAGCAGAGGCCAAGCTGGATTGCAAACAAGCATTGCAGTTTTTGTCCTTGGAAAAAGTGGTGAGCGGAGCACATGAGTTCCAGGGTACTCCAATGGAGGTAGACGCCAACACCAGTGAAACTGAGTTAAGGGACTACCACTGGGGGAAAAGGCAATTGCATAGCCACCCTCAGGAACGACTCGGATACTAGGGAACCCGGGCCCACTTGCAGAACCACTCCCCAAAAAGGGAATATTAGGACCATACAGACTTATGCCTGGCAAGAAATTATAGTTGTTGCCCGAATTCAGAGCCAGTAAGGAAAATAGAAGTCAAAAACCAACATTTCAGAGAAGGACATGTAGGCCAGGGTACAATAGAATGCACACCCATGGAAGCCACCTACCTCCGATGAGGAACAACTAAATTGTGTAACGATGATTAAATCAAGACCCATAAAATTAACCATAAAGCTGAACGGACATCCAACATTAATAGAGGTCAACACGGGAGCAGCTGTATCAGTGATAGGAGAAACAGTATTTAATAAAATTCGCACTGGACTCCAACCCTTATCCCTAACCAGGACCTTGGCAAAACTGAGGACATACACAGGGGAACGACTGAGAGTGTTGGGCACAACGCATGTACCTGTGGCTTATGGAGAGCAACTGATTAGGCTGCCTTTAATGGTAGTGGCCAAGCTTATTGGGACGAAACTGGCTAAAAGAGACCTAGCTGGATTGGGTGAATATTTTCCAGCTGGAAAATGGTTGCCTGAGCGATGTCCTGTGCAGATCACCAGAGGTTTTCCGAGAAGGGCTCGGAACAATAAAGGGGGAGAAGGCGACATTACATGTAGATCCAGAGGCAGTCCCAAAGTTCTACAAGGCCCGACCGGTACCTTTCACATTAAGGGAGAAAGTCGATACTGAAATCAAGAGATTGGAGTGTGAAGGAATAATAAAACCAGTCCAGTTTGCAGAATGGGTGGCACCCGTCGTGCCTATTCTTAAGCTGGACGGCTCAGTTGTCTGTGGAGATTTCAAACAAACGATTAATCGCTACTCACAATTGGACAAATACCCAATTCCCCGGATTGAGGATTTTTGTGCAAAGCTGGCTGGAGGACTCCTATTCTCAAAGCTGGATATGAGCCACGCGTATCTACAGCTGAAGTTGGACAGAGTCCCAAAAATTCTCAACGATCAACGCACTGAAGGGCCTTTGTCACTACACAAGATTACCCTACGGCGTATCGTCAGCCTGTGCGGTATTCTAGAGGACGATGGAGAATATATTACAAGGGTTACCACAGGTGGCCATATACCTGGACGACGTCCTCATTACGGGAAAAACCTGGAGGAAGTCCTTAGGAGGTTTTCAGCAGCAGGTGTACGCCTAAAGAGGGAGAAGTGTGTTTTTCTAGCATCTCAAGTAACCTATCTGGTTGACAAGGTTGACAAATCAGGGCTGCACCCTTTGGAGGATCGGGTGAGAGTGATTGTAGATGCCCCGGCCCCCACCACAATCCAGGAGTTAAGATCTTTTTCAGGACTGGTGGCATACTACGGAAAGTTGATACCGAGCAGGACTTCCATCTTGGACCCTCTACACCAATAACTAAAAAAGGGGCTAGCCTGGGAGTGTCCGCTTTCAAGAAGGTCAAAGAACAGCTCTCCTCAGAAAACCTTTTGGCACACTATGACCCCAGAAAAGAGTTGGTGTTCACTTGCGATGCGTCTCCATATGGTGTTGGTGCAGCTGCGGCACACAGAGAGCAAAACGGACAGGAATGACCTCTTGTGTTTGCCTCCAAGACGCTGGCAATGAAAGTACGCCCAAATCGAAAAGGATGGACTGGCTGCGATCTTCACAGTGAAGAAATTGTGCCAGTATTTGTACGGGCGGAAATTCACGATAATCACAGACCACAAGCCATTGCTGGACTTGCTGAAAGAAGACAGACTGGTGTCACCAATAGCTTCGGCCCGAACCCAACGCTGGGCCCTGCTACTGGCAGCATACCAATATCAATTGGAGCATCGGCCGGGAACCCGGCTGTCAAACGCCGACACACTAAGCAGGCTGCCATTGGTACCCAGAATAGAAGAAATGGTGATGACACTACATTTCCTGGATACCCTTCCGGTGGTCGAGCAAAACATTCGTTTGTGGAGACAAAGGGACCCAATTTTAGCAAAAGTAAAACACATGGTGCTAACAGGGAAGCTGGAAAGGCCAATCCAGGCGGAATTCCACCCTTACTGAAGCAGGAGAGAGCAGATCACTGTGGAAGACGGGATACTGTTATGGGAGGGGGGGGAGCACGAGTAGTAGTTCCAAGTCAAGGCCGTCGAGCCTCAAAAATGAAGGAGGCCAGGAGCTATGTCTGGTGACCGGGCCTTGACACAGACATAGCAGCATTGGTAGGTCGGTGCCAAGTATGCCGTCAACGGCAGGAGGTGCCACCGGCAGTCCTTGGGAATGGCCAGGTAGACCAAGGTCGCCAATTCATGTCGATTTTGCAGGCCCGTTTATGGGTTCAATGTCTTTTGAGATAGTAGACGCCCATTCCAAACGGCTGGATGTCTCCAAAATAAACTTGGCAAATACAACAGCAGCAATCGAAAAACTTTGTATCTCATTTGCAACACATACGCCGGACGTTTTCCTTCAGACAATGGAGCGGTTTTCACCAGCCAGGAAGTCATTCGGCACATAAGGACGGCACCATACCACCTGGCATCAAATGGGTTGGCGGAGAGAGCCGTCCAGACCCTAAAAGTCGAGTTGAAAAAACAGTCGGCAGCATCAGTAGACACTAAACTATCGCGCTGTCTATTCGACTATAGGACAACTCCACACGCCACAATTGGATTAGCACCGGTGGAGCTACTCATGGTTGACAATTCCAATCCAGGCTGTGCCTACTATTCCCAAATTTAGGCTTAAGAGTAGAAAGTCACCAAGAGACCCAATGCAGGGGCCACGACAGCACTCGCCAAGAAAGGCAGTTCAACGCGGGTGAAAAGGTATGGGTCAGAAATTATGCAAATGGCCCCACATGGGTAGCAGGAATGGTCAAGGCCAGGACAGGACCTGTGTCGTATCCGATACATGTAGGAGATAGCAGGAACGGTCAAGGCCAGGACAGAACCTGTGTCGTATCCGATACATGTAGGAGATAGCAGGAACGGTCAAGGCCAGGACAGAACCTGTGTCGTATCAGATACATGTAGGAGATAGCAGGAACGGTCAAGGCCAGGACAGAACCTGTGTCGTATCAGATACATGTAGGAGATAGCAGGAATGGTCAAGGCCAGGACAGGACCTGTGTCATATCAGATACATGTAGGAGATAGCAGGAACGGTCAAGGCCAGGACAGGACCTGTGGCATATCAGATACATGTAGGAGATAGCAGGAACGGTCAAGGCCAGGACAGGACCTGTGGCATATCAGATACATGTAGGAGATAGCAGGAATGGTCAAGGCCAGGACAGGACCTGTGGCATATCAGATACATGTTGGAGATAGCAGGAACGGTCAAGGCCAGGACAGAACCTGTGTCGTATCAGATATATGTTGGAGATAGCAGGAACGGTCAAGGCCAGGACAGGACCTGTGTCGTATCAGATACATGTTGGAGATAGCAGGAATGGTCAAGGCCAGGACAGAACCTGTGTGTATCAGATACATGTTGGAGATAGCAGGAACGGTCAAGGCCAGGACAGAACCTGTGTCGTATCAGATACATGTTGGAGATAGCAGGAACGGTCAAGGCCAGGACAGGACCTGTGTGTATCAGATACATGTTGGAGATAGCAGGAATGGTCAAGGCCAGGACAGGACCTGTGTCGTGTGAGATACGTGTGGGAGATAGCAGGAATGGTCAAGGCCAGGACAGGACCTGTGTCGTATCAGATACATGTTGGAGATAGCAGGAATGGTCAAGGCCAGGACAGAACCTGTGTCGTGTGAGATACGTGTAGGAGATAGCAGGAACGGTCAAGGCTGGACAGAACCTGTGTGTATCAGATACATGTAGGAGATAGCAGGAATGGTCAAGGCCAGGACAGAACCTGTGTCGTGTGAGATAGGTGTGGGATATAGCAGGAATGGTCAAGGCCAGGACAGAACCTGTGTCGTGTGAGATAGGTGTGGGATATAGCAGGAACGGTCAAGGCCAGGACAGAACCTGTGTCGTGTGAGATAGGTGTGGGAGATAGCAGGAATGGTCAAGGCCAGGACAGAACCTGTGTCGTGTGAGATACGTGTGGGAGAAGACATCATAACAAAAGCACCTGGACCAGGTTCAGGCCTTGGATTCGTTTCCTACCATAGGACGTGACTCAGACTAGCATACCAAGCACCGTGGAGAGTCCTCCCCGACAGACTAATCACGTCCCTCCGACACCACTGGTGAGGACATTGCACTCTGATATGGACACCATAGATGACACCACAGCTGCCCCTCAGGCACTCTCATCGGAAAAGGCGGGCGTCTAGCCATTATACCCCCCCCCCCCCCCACTACGTCGGAGGCCGAAATGGAGGACCCGGACCCGGCGCGGAAACAAAGAAAGAGACCGTGAGTCACGAGGACCACGGGGGGGCTCCTGGGACTTTGAGGGGGGGAGGTGTAATGATTTAGACCAGGCCTTTGAGATTGGCCAATTAGAATACGAGTACCCTGTTTAGTGGCCCAATCAGAGAACCCCTTTGTCTATATATAACAGGGAGTGTCAGATCCTCTACGCTCATGTGCATTCAGCTTGCTGTCTACACTGGGTCGTATTGCTGTTGGTGTAAATAAAAGGAATTCTGGTAAAGGGACTTCTGCTTCTGTGGACTTACCACAGAAGTCCCTCGTAATTTTGCAAACCTCTATTGGGTGTGTCCTTGACCTCCTCTGCTGTGAGGGGGGGTCAAGCTCATGTATTCTAACCTGTGCAGGTAAAGTTTCTCATCCTTGATGTAATCTCCTATCAACCCCGTCTGTGCCCTGGACAAGGTCTTGCCATCCTTCCTGAGATGCGGTGCCCGGAATTAGGCAGAATCCTCCAGCTAAGGCCGAAGCAGTGATTTCTTTGAGCCCTTTGTCCAATGTCAATTCCAGTTCTGAAATGTTCAATTAACCCCCGGCCTCAACAGAGAGTGAGAGAGACAGAGAGACAGAGAGAGAGCAGACAGAGAGAGAGCGAGAGAGAGACAGAGGGAGAGAAAGAGAGACCTACATACGAAGAAACGCTTCGAGATATAAGCCCTGAACAAACTCGCTCTAATTTTAAGTTAACACCCAAGCTTGTTCGGATCTCTCTCCAAAATATTGAAATGGTCCAACGTCTGTGCCAATGAGTTTGCACCTACCATAAAGAATCAGCCTTTTGAAAGTCACCGATCCATATTCCTTTAACTGCAGCAGCATGAAACATTTATCAGGATTCAGCTCAATGACATCCGATGTCCGGAGCAATTCGTCTGAGATAAAGAGACAAATGGAAAAGATGTGTAATGATCAAACCAGTTTATCTAGGACATTGACAGGAACAGAGGCTCTGATTGCCTGTCTCACGCACTGTCCAACTTAGTCCCAGAGGGGGAAAGGACAGTGTCTGAGGCACTGTGCCCACCTAGTCCCAGACCCACTGTGCCCACCTAGTCCCAGACCCACTGTGCCCACCCAGTCCCAGACCCACTGTTCTCACCTAATCCCAGACCCACTGTGCCCACCCAGTCCCAGACCCACTGTTCTCACCTAATCCCAGACCCACTGTGCCCACCTAGTCCCAGACCCACTGTGCCCACCCAGTCCCAGACTCACTGTTCTCACCTAATCCCAGACCCACTGTGCCCACCTAGTCCCAGACCCACTGTGACCACCCAGTCCCAGAGGGGGAAAGTACAGTGTCTGACCCACTGTCCCACCCAGTCCCAGAGGGGGAAAGGACAGTGTCTGACCCACTGTCCCACCCAGTCCCAGAGGGGGAAAGGACAGTGTCTGACCCACTGTCCCACCCAGTCCCAGAGGGGGAAAGGACAGTGTCTGACCCACTGTCCCACCCAGTCCCAGAGGGGGAAAGGACAGTGTCTGACACACTGTCCCACCCAGTCCCAGAGTGGGAAAGGACAGTGTCTGACATTTGTAAGGGCAACAAGCAGTCGACACGGAGTTGGTGGGGAATCAAAACTTTCTTTATTTTACACTCGACTATTATTTACAGCTCCAGTAACTCCCTGCTGTTTCTTCTCCAGTTGGTGCCTTACTGGCCGACTCTATTTGTACTCAGCGAACATTGTTAAGTGTCCCCTGCCCTTTTATCGGGGAAGCTCATATTCTGCAACATCCATGGAGTAGTGAATAATTCCCACCCCGTAAGACCCAAGTCAGAAGAATCCCCTGAAGACCGTTGTGAAGGAGGACGCTGGACTCTCTTTTTTTTTTAAAGAAGTGTTTTTTTGGATTTTCACCTCTTCGGTGGAATTCTGTTCCGGAGAAAATGGGCAGGATTTTCCATCAACTGTTGCCGGCATCGGGGAACGCGATTGGGCGGAGAATCGGTTCGACACCAAAATCATGGCCAGTTTCACGCCATTTTCCAATTCAGCGTCACTTCGACAGCGGCGTCAATGCGTTCCACTCCACACGCACGTCAAACGCCGTTGGCATATCAATAGCGGGCCTGACCTAGTATTCTCTGGGGTCTCCGCAATTCTCCGCCTCCACGGGGGACTTCCCTACGGCGAGGATGACTTGTGCTTTTAAACATTGAGAAACTTGGCGCCGCGGCTGATGAGGGAGAGAAAGGTGATAGGACACAGAGAGGCACGACCCTGGGCTGCCAGTCCAGGCACTAGCAGGGCTGGCCGGAATGGGGGGGGGGGGCCCTGCCAGGGCCGGGGTGGGGGCCTGGGGGACAAAGCGACTCTTCACGGGACTGGGGCAATGTCCAGTCACGGATCACCATTGCCGAGGCCTGCAAGGCAACCATCTTGCTGCGAACCCCACTGACCTTGTCCCCTGGTTCTGCAGAGTGAGACCAGCCAGATGGGTGCCCCCACCCCATCACCCTGCAGCCCAGCCCCCACCCTTTGCCATCCTCCCCTCCAACAGGCTGCCACCTGCCCGCGGGCCATCACACGGCCCATCCAAGGGCAATGTCAACAGTAGCCCCTACAGAAGGCGGCCAGATGGGGCTGCGGAATGTACTGCTTTCATGGGCAGCGGAAACCGACGGTACCCCTGACAGCAGGGACGGGTACCCAGGCCAAAGGGGGATGGGTGCCCAGGCCAGAGGGGGACCGGTGCCCAGGCCAGAGGGGGACGGGTACCCAGGCCAGAGGGGGACGGGTGCCCAGGCCAGAGGGGGACGGGTGCCCAGGCCAGAGGAGGACGGGTGCCCAGGCCAGAGGGGGACGGGTGCCCAGGCCAGAGGCGGACAGGTGTCCAGGCCAGAGGAGGACGGGTGCCCAGGCCAGAGGGGGACGGGTGCCCAGGCCAGAGGGGGACGGGTGCCCAGGCCAGAGGCGGACAGGTGTCCAGGCCAGAGGAGGATGGGTGCCCAGGCCAGAGGGGGACGGGTGCCCAGGCCAAAGGGGGATGGGTGCCCAGGCCAGGGGGGATGGGTGCCCAGGCCAGAGGGGGACAGGTGTCCAGGCCAGAGGAGGATGGGTGCCCAGGCCAGAGGGGGACGGGTGCCCAGGCCAAAGGGGGATGGGTGCCCAGGCCAGGGGGGATGGGTGCCCAGGCCAGAGGGGGACGGGTGCCCAGGCCAAAGGGGGACGGGTGCCCAGGCCAGGGGGGGATGGGTGCCCAGGCCAGAGGGGGACGGGTGCCCAGGCCAAAGGGGGACGGGTGCCCAGGCCAGGGGGGGATGGGTGCCCAGGCCAGAGAGGGACAGATGCCGAGGCCAGAGGCCCCCCCACCACCGCGTTGGGCACCGATGGGACCAGGAGTACAGGGATGGGGACGGGCCATTCGAGGGCAGAGTCCACAGTGCCAAACGGGGCCATCGTGTTGCCCGGTGTACCTGATTGGCCATGAGGGTACGCACCATGCTGACATGTCGACCTTTCACCCCCTGCAGACAATGGATATTGGAATTCAACCAGCAATGGTGGCCTTCCTGCTGGTCGCCGCAGCCCTGGGGAATGCCCGGCGGCTGTACGAGCTGGAGCTAATCGAGGAGGAGGAAGTGTGCAACAGCGGAGCAGGCAGCAGCGGAGCAGGCAGCAGAGGAACAGGAGGCAACCACTGAGGATGGAGAGCCGGCCAACAGGTCGAGGAGAAGGAAGAGGAGGTGCCGTTGGCATGCCGTTGAAGACTCCGGCTGAGCAGGGGGTCAGTTCAACAATCTGCCTGAACATTGCATAGCTGTACCGCGGGGGGAATTGGGGAGGACACCCGCTACCGGTGGACGTCAAGGTGACGGTCGCCCTGAGCATTTACGTCACAGAGTCTTTCCAGGCTCCGAGTATGGACCTGGTCAGGATCTCACAGACCTCGGGGCACAGGTGCGTCCGCGCTGTCACGGAGGTACTATATGCCCAGGCGGATCAATATATGAACTTCGATGTGGACCGAGCCCATCAGGATGCCCGGCTAGAGGGTTTGAGACACCCCGGGTCCAGGGGGTGATCGATGGGATGCCTGCCACCCTCCAAGCTCCTACCGATGACAGGCTGCTCTACACAAACAGAAAGGGGTTCCACTCAATGAACGTGTAGCTGGTGTGTGACCTTCAGATACACGTCTGCACCCGATACCCGGGCAGTGTGCACGACACTTTCATCCTGGATGATTCCCCGCCTCTTCGAGGTGCCCCCCTCTCTGGGGGTTTGGTTCCTGGGCGACAGGGGCTATCCGCTGTGGCCATGGGTGATGGCATCTATCCGGAGGCCACAGACCGATGCAAAGCCCATGCAGCAACCAGGAGCGTGATTGAACGGTACCTCGGTCTCCTGAAGATGTGGTTCAGTTTCCCGGACCGATCGGAGGGTCACTCCCATCGCGCAGCAGATGTTGGGGGAGGAGGATGAAAGCCAGACTTCGTCCAACATGGAGGATGTGGGGTGGAGGGGGTGGGGGGGGAAGAATGGACAGGACATTGGGCACAGGAGGCCGCACAACATGCTTGCGGCCACGGAGCACAAGGAGTGCACCATCTCCATCTATGACTGCGCCACCACCTTCTGGGTCTGTACCACATCAGCCAGTGACTGCGCCACCTCCCTCTCCATCATGGGTGAGGTTGCATGCTGGCTTTTTCAGGGCTCTATGTTCCATTCAGTGATTGCCACACATTCAAAGTGGCTTTTTCTTTATTCGTTCCTTGAGGTGGCATTTAAGAGTCAACCACATTGCTGTGGGTCTGGAGTCACATGTAGGCCAGACCAGGTAAGGATGGCAGATTTCCTTCCCTAAAGGACATTAGTGAACCAGATGGGTTTTTACGACATTCGACTTTTAAGTCCTGATTTGTATTGAATTCATATTTCACCATCTGCCGAGGTGGGATTTGAACCTGGGGGCCCAGAGTAGTACTCTGGGTGTCTGGATTACGAGTCCAGTGACAATATCACTGCCACCACCTCCCCTTGAGGTGCGGGAACTACGTCCCGGACGGCCATCAAGGAATTGCGCTTATCGTTTTAAAGCACAGCTTTCCTGAAATACTTGTCACTAGTAAGATCACTCCTTTCATAAATGAGGAGTTCTCCAGGTTTCCGAAGGTCTGCAGCATATCTGTCCCACTCCATCCGGCTTCGTATGGGCTAGCGGAGTCACCGGTTCAAACATTTAAAAGGGGCTTTAAGAAACAATCTTTGGGTTCGATGGCCACAAGACTGGCTTGTTTCTTGTTCAGCTCCAGGAGCACTCTGCACGCAATGACGAAGTAGCCCTCACGGGATTCTAGATGGGCCGGAGACCTTGTACTCACCTGAGTATGATTTTTCAAGACATAGGTGCAAAAGTGCGCCACAACCAGGAGCAGCAAAGGCATTGCCCCTCTCTAAGTCAACCTTCCGGGCACTTCATACCAGTTGACTTGCTGTTTGTTCACAACTTCGCCGAGAGTGCCCATTGGATCCCTGCCACCATTACCATTCGCCAGACAAGGCCAGACTCTTACGAAGTGCAAGCCCAGGATTGTATTGTGAGAAAGCACCTTGACCATATTAAATCCTGGTCACCGCTCTTTAGACGGTTCCTCGTTCTCGGAAACTTCCTCCAAAAACCGTACCTTCTCCCTGATGAAGCCACAGTAGCACTTCGTCCTCAGAGACCTCTTCTAGAACTACATTTGCGGCCTGTTCAGGCCTCTGCGGAACCCTCAGGGAGTCACGTTGCGGAGATGCCTGAGGTGGTGGACTCTGGTTTGGGGATGGAAACAAGGGCGATCTCCGATGGGGAGACCTCAGATCCACAGCCTCAGGAACAGCAACCGCCGCGACATTCAAGCCTGAGGCGGTGGAGGCCTTCGAGATGTACACCATCCGACTGCCAGTTAAGCATCAAGAGGATCCAGCTCCGGCTTCCGGTGATGGGGATGAGCTGAGCGGATGCATAAAAGGTGGCTCTCCTCCTCAAAACTTGAAATTAGGCACTTTTAGTCCAAAAACACATTGTTAAACCCCCTACACTCCTCCAACAACATCACAATGAACGAGGCATGCCAGGCAACAGCCTGAGGAGGAGCGAAAAGGTGGCAGTGCCAGTAAAAGTCTGGAAGAGGAAGATTGAGGCAATGGCAAATACGGAAGGTAACAAGGATCCGGCCACACCCGAATGGGATGGCCGCCAGGATGGATGCTGGGATACACCCCTATTAATAAATGGAGAGACCGCCTAACACAGGAACTCCAAGTGCTCAAAGATGCCATCAAATGATGGCGACAGTGAAAGTGGCCATCGTGGAGACGCTGGTTCTCCCTTCAAGCAGCGGTGGAAGAGAAAACGGCATCTGGAGACACAGAAGGCCATGATCAACCAAAGCAAGCGGGACGCCGCACCGGAGACGGAGCTGGCAAGGTTGGTGGCGATGTAAGGGAGGCAATTCGAGGACCAAGAGAACCGGTCACACCGCCAATATCTCCACATTTTGGGCCCAACGGAGGACACTGAGGACAGGAACGGAGTACATGGCACAGATGCTGGTCAAACGTGTTGGAGGGGAAAGCTTCCCCAAGCCCCAGAAGTGCTCAGAGCCCACAGGCCACTCCGGCCAAAGCCCAAGGCCGGGGAACAGCCACGGACCACCATCGGAAAACTGCACCAGTATCAAAACCGGGAAAATATCCTGAACTGGGAAAGACACACACCATCCTGTAAATGGGAAGAACACTCAATCCGTGTGTACCAGGCTATTGGGGCAGTCCTGGCCAAATGCCGGGCGGGATTTAACACAGTCAGGCCCGTTACAAGAACAACGTGTGGTTTGGAATGCTGTGTCCCACCAAATTCCGGGTGACTTTCCCGGATAGGGAGGACTATTGCACCGACAGAAGCAGACAAATTCTTGGACAAGCACGGGCTGGGAAGCAACGACACCAGCAGAGAACCAGAACTCTAGTCTAATTGGGCAAAACAAAAACGGAGAGACTGATCTGTCTCGTCTTTGATCTGTCGATGAGTCTAGGAAAGGAGGGGGTGAGAGCAGTGGGACGCAGGAGGGGGAGGGGGGGGGAGAAGAGAAAGTCAATGGTCAGGGGAAGGTGTGGATTGATCCCGGGGGGGGGCACCACACTAGCAGGTGAGCTAGCACAGAGAAGGTATTAGCGATGGGAGGGGGTGGGGGGGGAATTGGGGGGGGGGGGGGGGGGAGAGTGCCTGGCAGTAGTGGGGGGGGGGGGGGGGGGGGAGAAAATTCTGCAAGGGGAGGAAAAGCTGGGGTGGAGGGGGAGCTCATAGGGGAGTGGGTCAGGGGTGCGGATATGCCCAGGGGGGAATGTTGAGGGGTGGTGGAGGT
Organism: Scyliorhinus canicula; assembly: GCF_902713615.1. Classification (NCBI taxonomy): domain Eukaryota; kingdom Metazoa; phylum Chordata; class Chondrichthyes; order Carcharhiniformes; family Scyliorhinidae; genus Scyliorhinus; species Scyliorhinus canicula. The sequence continues at coordinate 14,611,453 of NC_052158.1, read as the reverse complement.
GGGGGTAGAAGCCTGGCTATGACAGATTGCACATGGTGACAACAGAAACAAGTTCACTGCAAACAGCCATTTTGGAGGGTCCTCAAACAAAAGGAAATCCCAGAGTGCTGGGGCGCATCCACATGGCGTACACAATGATGGCAGCCATCTTGGTTGGCCCCTGGATGGAGCAAAACCCTGGAAGACAGGGGCAGAGCCACTTGATGAGTACAGTTGCCCCTACAGGAGGGAAGGGAACAGAAATCCGCAATCAGTCACCTCAAAGGATTTACAGTGCAGAAGGAGGCCATTCGGCCCATCGAGTCTGCCCTGGCCCTTGGAAAGAGCATCTTACCCAAGCCCACACCTCCACCCTATCCCTGTAACCCACCCAACCTTTTTTGGCCACGAAGGGCAATTTAGCACAGCCAATCCACCTAACCTGCACATCTTTGGACTCTGGGAGGAAACCGGAGCACCCGGAGGAAACCCACGCACACAAGGGGGGAACAAGCAGACTCCGCACAGACAGTGACCCAAGCCGGGAATCGAACCTGGGACCCTTGAGCTGTGAAGCAACCGTGCTAACCACTGTGCTGCCCTTCTGCCCTGGAATGCCCGGTGACAAGATCCAAAGTCTTTATCCGTCTGAAAGGTCTGAGAGCCGATATCATCTTCCTGAGGGAGAAGGACTGACTGCGGGTAAGAAAGAGCAGGGTGGGACATACCTACCATTCCTGCTACAGGACCAGGGCTGGAGGGGTGGCCATGTTGCTCAATAAGAGGACAGTATTTACAGCGACGAAGCCGGCTACGGACCAAGGGGGAACGGCACGTCATGGTTAGTGGTGTCCTGGAGGGGACCAGTGGTCCTGGTAAACGTGTTCACTCCCAACTGGGACAACGCGGAATTTATGCAGAAAACCATGGCGGACATCTACGACACAGACACACACCAACCCATCATGCGGGGGTGGGGGGTTTAACTGCATACAGAACCCACGGACAGACAGAGAAAATCAAATATGGCAAAGGAATTGAATGCTTTCAAGGAACAGAGGACACATGGCGTTTCACACACCCAGGGGAAAAGGAGTTCTCTGTTTTCTCCCAGGTACGCAGGGTATATACTAGGATCGCCATTTTGGCAGTGGGGAAAGCGGTGCTTCCAGGGGTAGTAGGAGTGGAGTACGCAATCGTAACCTCCGACCACACTCCACACTACGTGGATGTGAAGCTGGACTCGGGCCGGGAACAGCGCCCTCCTATGGAGGCTGGACATGGCCAATAAGGCATTCTGAAAACGGCTATCACAGACCATAGATGGGTACCTTACCAATAACCAATATGGGGAGGTCTCACCTGCCACGTTCTGGGAGCTGCTGAAGATGGTGGGAATTTATTGTGTACAATTATAGGAAAGAGAGGGCGGCCAGGCAGCAGCTAGTCGACTCCATGGCGGTGTTCCTCGACCCCGACTGTGGAACTAACAGCGGAGAGAAAAAAGCTACAGGTGGCCTTTGACCTGCTCTCCACTGGGGAAGCAGTACACGAGCTCCCCCAGACATGAACATGGGACAAAGCCAGCCACCTGCTGGTCCACCAGCTGAGAAAGCAGGCAGCCACGAGGGAAATAGCCCAGGTTCAGGACGGTAGTGATAGGCTAGTCACCACGGCAGAAAGGGTTAACAAAGCCTTTGCAATCTTCTACTGGGGTTGTGAACCTCACAACTTATTCTCAGAAGCCATCATCGAGCAGTATGTGCAGATTCTGCAACATTGCTACGGCCTGCAAGGCAGCCATCTTGCTCTGTATCCCACTGACTACCCAGCTTGCCCCTGGATCTGCAGAGTTCCACTGGCCCCCGTATGGCTGCCCCCACCCCACCATCTCCGGGGATGGGGGAGAGGGTGGAACACAGTGGGGGCATATTCCGCAGTGCCAACCGGGGCCACCATGTAACCCAGTGGACCTGGTGGGGCACGTGGGGGTACGCATGCTAACGTGTCGACCTTTTGCCCCCTGCAGTCAATGTATATTGGAATACAACCAGAAATGGTGGCCTTCCTGCAGATCCCCGCAGCCCTGGGGGATGCCCTGCGGCCGTACGAGCTGGATCTGCTCAATGGGAAGGTAGCTTCTGGAGCCTGCCCCAGAGGAACAGGAGCCAGTCGCTGATGATGGACAGCCGGCCGCCCAACAGGCCGAGGAGGAGGAGGAAGTGCACAAGTAGCACAAGGCCTCGTTCATACCGGCAGCGCCTGACATTTGAGGACCTGCCAGACCTCAAGCCGAAGACTTCGGCTGAGCAGGGAGGCCATACGCAGATCATGGTGCTCGTGGCACCGTGGGGGAATGGGGGAGGACACCCACTCGCGGTGACTGTCAAGGTGGCGGTTGCGCTGAACCGTTACACCACGGGGCCCTTCCAGGCACCGGGATCTCACAGAGCTCGGTGCACAGGTGCATCCGTACCATCACCGAGGCCCTATGTGCCCAATCGGCACAATACATCGATTTCAATATGGACCGAGCCCACAAGGATGCCCGGGCAGCGGGGTTCGCCACCATCGCCAAGATGTCCTGGGTCCAGAGGTGATCCTCAATGGGGTATAGAGTTTCACAGTCCTTCCGATATCTGAGGTAGACTACCGACTTTGAACAAAACATACACTTGGCTCTCCCTCGGCGGACACGCTTCAGCAAACTGCTCCAACACAGCCTCCAGGTTATCCAAGTGCCCTTGCTCAGGGGCCCCTGTGACCAGCACGTCATCTAAATAAACATATAGGAGCCCCCGCAGGATGTTCTCCATTACCTGATGAAAAATAACAGAGGTGGAGGACGCTCCGGAAGGTGGCCCCATATACTGTACTCGTAAAGGTCCCTGTCTACACCCCTTTGCAGAGAAGGTACATGCCATCCAGCAGGCCCTCACCCCGACGAATGCCTCGGATCTTCGATCTTTCCTCAGTCTCGTGAACTATTATGAGAACGTGGCTACCACATTTGCTCCCTGACACCTCCTTTTGAAAAAGGCCCCTGTGTGTATTGATGGTGACCCTGCTTGCCAGAAACAGGATCCAACTCAAGCTGAAAATAGGCGTGGTTCCTATCGAGCTTTGTGAATGAATAACTCCCTCCCCCTGTAAGCTTCGCGTAGAGATCCTCAATGTGGGACATGGAGAAGCCAGTCAACCACAAAACCGTGTTCACTGTTAATTTATCATTCCTGCATAAACAACCCGCTTCGCATGGCTTCACGCCCAGTGCCAGCGATGCTGCCCAATTTGTGAATCGGACGGGCTTACTGATCCCCACAGATTCCAACCGGCCAAGTTCAGTCTCCACCTCTTCAAGCAAGGCATCGGGAACCGAGCATGCCCGGGAATATCATGGCGGGACTTCCAGGTTTTCCCGTATGCGGGCTACATCCCCTTTTATCTTCCCCAATCTGGGTTAGAACACTTTGGGGTGTTCTCCTGAAACCTCGCCCAATCCTCTGGAACCTGATGAAGAATGTGCTGCCATTGCAGCTGCAGGTGACACAGCCACTCACTGCCCAACAGGCTGGGCCCATGGCCATTTGCACCCCCCCCCCACCCCACCACCCCCCCCCCCCCCCACCCCACCACCCACCCCCACCCCCCCCCCAACCCCCCTCCACCCCACCCCCATGCAATTTTACCACAATGAACTGGCACCATAAACCACCGTGGTCCTGGCAGTAACTGCGATAGCCAATGGTTTTCCAGTCTGGTCTGGGTATTTGTCAAATCCAGGGTCTGAACTCCATATCCAGCAGGTGTCCATTCACACATACCGCAACATTAATGGGGGCCACTCAGGGGCTGCTCCACAATGCAACTGCTTGCGGTCGTCCTCCTCCTGGCTCATCTAAATAGAAAGAACGGGCACTTTGCTGGCAGCGGCTCCTACCAGGGCATCTGGCTCTCTGCTTCACCCGTGGTCTGCTCATACCCCGCGGGATCAGCGACCACAAGCCCCACATCGGCCTGGCTCCCCTTCTACCGACTCCGGGGGACATTCACACTGAGGTTCGTCCTTCGGCCGATGGGTCAGGCCTTTACAATGCTCGGTCCAGGGAAGGGCCGAGGCCCCAGGACGGGAGGGGGCATGCCCTAAGGCCTTCACCTCCTTTCCCTGTATCTCCTCACTCTCACTCAGCGCAATCTGGACGACATGTTGCAAAGTTAGGGGTTCAGTCAGCACCTTCTTCTGTGAGGCCCCGTTGTTTAGGCCGCAAACCTAGCAGTCACGTAACATTTTCGACAAAGCAGTGCCATATTCCCAGAATTCCGCAAGGTTTCATGACCTTGATTAAAAACTCATTGATGGACTCACCCGGGGTTCTTTCAGCGGTATTAAACCATTACCGTGGTGCTATTACCGACCGGGTGGGATTAAAACGTTGCCCCACTAATGCAACACGTTCATCCAAAGGTTTAGGGCGAAATTCTCCGCCCCCCACGACGGGTGGGAGAATAGCGGGAGGGCCTTCCCGACATTTTTGCCGCCCTCCCGCTATTCTCCCCCCCCCCCGCCGAAGTCCCGACCCGAATCGCTGCCGCCGTTTTTTTACGGCCGGCAGCGATTCTCAGCTGTTAGATGGGCCGAAGTCCCAGCCCTTTCCGCCGTTTTTACGAACGGCAAACACACCTGGTCTTGCCGTTCGTAAAAACGGCGTCACAAACTCGCTATTAATAACCATGGCACCGATTGGCACGGCCGTACCACGGCCGTGCCAAGGGTGCCATGGGCCCGCGATCGGTGGGCACCGATCGCGGGCAGCGGGCCCGATGCCCGCGCACTACTTGTCCTTCCGCCGCCCCGCAGTATCCATTCGCGGGGCGGCTGAGGGGCAACCCGGCCCGCGCATGCGCGGGTTTCGCGCAAAAACGCGATGCCGTCACCCGCGCATGCGCGGGTTAGAGTCTTCCAAACTGCGCATGCGCGGCTGACGTCATATGACGCGTCAGCCGGCGCTAACTCCGGCAAGCGGGCTTAACGATTTTCGTTAAGCCCGTCTTGCCGGAGCCTACGGCGTCGGGCTGCTAGCCCCGACCGGGGACCAGAATCGGTCCCCGGTCGGGAAGGGGCGCGCTGCCGTAAAACCCGCCCGGGTTTTACGGCAGCTTTACGATTTCTCCCGTTTTGGGAGAATCTCGCCCTTAGTGTCTGGGGCCTCTGGGTTGATACGGCTCCGTATCTCTCCCAAAGTGTGTGTGCCACAGGCAGGGAGCTTCCAGCCCAGCATCAAACACGTCCAACCATCTGAATAGAGGCATAATTGTAGGCAAATTCCAATCTGTATGTGATAAAGATGAGGAGGTGGCTCAGCAGCATTGATAGCTAACTAATCTTTATCCATATTGCCAGGTTTGTAAGGACAACAAAGACCCCCCACCAAGTTGCTGGAGAAACAAAATTTACTTTATTTTACAAAACTATTATGTACAGCTCCTGTAGTTCACTACTGAGTCTTCTCCAGTTGATGCCTAACTAGTGGACCCTATTTATATAACGTGAACATTGTTAAGGGTCCCTGACCCCGAATTGGGAGCTCATATTCTGGAAGAACCACGAGGTAGTCAATCATCCCTACGTTGATAAGGCTCAGAGAGTCCAAAGTAAGACATAGTAAATGGCATTTAGTTTACAATTATTTACATGAGTGCTGACCTTTTATACCAGCTGGGGTAACCTACCCCACCCCCAGAGGGGAGCTCATACTCCTCAAGGAACACAGGATCATCCCCACTACGCATGTCCCACGCAGGTTATTATATTCCTCCTCCCCCCAGCAAAGTCCATAGACACCTTCAAAGGACGATGCTGAGGAGAAGATGATGAAGTTGCAAAGATCATTGAGGAAGAGGAAGAAGAACCGGAGCAGCACCAACAGCAGTCGGATGACAAAGACGTTTCAGCTCCTGCAGGTCGCCGTCGAGAGGAGGTGCAGGGTGGGCCGGCGTGTACCTTGTCGGCAAACGGCATTTATGGCCGGAACGCCTAGGCCGATCATTGGTCGGGGGGTGGGGGGATAATGACGTCGGTGTCGGAGATCCCAGATGTTTACATCTCCAAACCGGAGAACATCAGGCATGTCAGTGTCGTGGGAAAATGCAGGTGTCGCAGCAGCCAGTCGTCCCGGCAATGGAACCGGAGTATCTGAGGAAGAGGTCTGCTGCGGTACCTGACAAAGAAGAGACCGCCGGGAACGGATATCATCCATGTTTCTATCCAAGCATCCTATCTGGCTGCATCACGGCCTGGTACGGCAACTGCTCGGCCCAGGACCGCAAGAAACTTCAGAGAGTCGTGAACACCGCCCAGTCCATCACACGGACCTGCCTCCCATCCATGGACTCCATCTACACCTCCCGCTGCCGGGGGAAAGTGGGCAGCATAATCAAAGACCCCTCCCACCCGGCTTACTCACTCTTCCAACTTCTTCCTTCGGGCAGAAGATACAAAATCCTGAGAACACGCACGAACAGATTCAAACAGCTTCTTCCCCACTTTTACCAGACTCCTAAACGGCCCTCATATGGACTGACCTCATTAACACTACACCCTGTAAGCTTCATCTGATGCCGGTGCTTATATAGTTACATTGTATACCTTGTGTTGCCCTATTATGTATTTTCTTTTATTCCCTTTTCTCCCCATATACTTAATGATCTAAGGGCTGGGGCTTAGGGGCTGGTTTAGCTCACTCAGCTAAATCGCTGGCTTTTAAAGCAGACCAAGCAGGCCAGCAGCACGGTTCGATTCCCGTACCAGCCTCCCCGGACAGGCGCCGGAATATGGCGACTAGGGGCTTTTCACAGTAACTTCATTGAAGCCTACTCGTGACAATAAGCGATTTTCATTTCATTTTCATTTTCATGATCTGTTGAGCTGCTCGCAGAAAAATCCTTTTCACTGTACCTCGGTACACGTGACAATAAACAAATCCAATCCAATCCATGTCACCTTATAAGCTGCCTACAAACACAAACCTGGTAAGACACAGGACCCGATTGATGGACGATGATGCCAGAGAACAAGTGTGCGCCTTCGGTGAAGTTACGAACGTTGACTGCATTGTCAGGTGCAAAGCATCAAAGAGGTCGATGTCGATCCGAAAACGATTCTTGGTTACGGCGCACCTTAGTGCCAATGTCTGGCATCAGCAAACACAGTCGCGTCCGAAGCTGTCAACCCATTAACAGCTCAGCAGGGACCATCCCAGTCACCAGGTGAGGACTGGTCCTAAATGAAAACAAGAATCTTGTCAGCCGGGTATCCATCGAGCCCACAGTCTGATTCTTCCATTCCTTCTTCCACCCCCTTGAGAGCACATGCTCACTTGGCTAAACCATTCGGTGATAAGGGGCGGTGAGGACATGGCAAATGCCGTTGCACTTCGCAAAAGCGGCAAACTCTACCCTCATAAATGAGGCTGAATTATCAGTGATGAGCACCTCGGGTGTGCCAAGGACTGATAAAGAAGCACGTAGGTACTCTATAGTCTCCCGGGATCTGATGGACGTCATCCTGTGGACCTCCAGCCACTTGGAGCGGGTGTTCACCATGATCAGGAACATCAACCCTAAAAAAAGGGCCATCAAAATCCGCATGAACGCCATCCTAAAGGTGACTCAACCACTCCCAGGGATGTAAGGGAGCTTCTGATGTTCCTGATATATGGGGCAGTCCTGGGCTAGTGCCTCGATATCTGCGTTCAATCCTGGCCACCAAACATAGCTTCGGCCAAAATCTTAATCTTGGAGTCTCCAGGATGCAACGCGTGGAGATCCTTCAAAACCAAAGCCTGCAGGGATGATGACCCTCATGTCCCATTGGAGGATACCGCCCTCCATGGTCACTTCTGAGAATTTGGGAGAAAGTGTCTACAACTCTCCTGGAAGCTGTTGGCACTGCCCACCGAACAACACCAGCCGACGTACCTTAGCCAGCACAGGGTCGGTCTGCGTCCACAGAGGACGCAGTCACAGGCAAAGAGTCCATAAAGCTGAGCACTGCAATGGCTTCGTCCGCAGTGTGCGGGTCAGTGGCCGCAACAGGCAAGGGGAAGACAACTCAACTCAACGCATCGCAATTTGTGTCCCTGGACGGTGTTCAGAAGAGTACTCATATGCGGAAAACAACAGAGACCCAGTGTCTGGGAGGCAAACGTGATTGGACGATCACGGCCTTCACACATCTGAAATGGCAGCTTATGCCAAATGGCAAGGCATCGCATGTCACAAACAAAGGTTTGGACGAGTCATAGAACCCCGACAGTGCAGAAGGAGTCCATTCAGCCCATCAAGTCTGCACTGACCCTTCAAATGAGCACTCGAACTACCCCATCCCTGCAACCCCATTACCAAACCTACACATGCCTGGACAATAAGGGGCAATTCATCATGGCCAATCCATCTACCCGATACACCTTTGGACTGTGGGAGGAAACCGGAGCACCTGGAAGAAACCCACACAGACACAAGAAGAACATACAAACTCAGGAAGAACCCGGAATTGAACCTGGGTCCCTGGCGCTGTGAGGCAGCAGTGCTAACCACTGTGCCACCGTGCCGAAGTCGAAATTAGTCAGCAGCTTCAAAGAGGTGCTTTACTGCCTTAAAGGCTGTCACCTGGGTTGCACCCCAAACCCAGCGGTGGCACCAACCCTGGGTTGGGCCCCAAACCCAGCGGTGGCACCAACCCTGGGTTGGGCCCCAAACCCAGCGGTGGCACTTTGTCGATAGTAGCCAGGTTAGGGACAAAACTCCCAGAATAATTTATGAGACCTAAAGAAGAACAGAGCTCTCTGACGTCTCTTTATCACCTGTAATTTATCCGCTACCATTTGTAGCCCTTCCCAAACAATCCGGTAACCCAAATAAACCATCTCCTTGGCATGAAAGACGCATTACTCCCTGCACAGGCAGACCCCAGAGAACTTCTATAGCACAGACTTGAAGCTCCTCCGTGGCCCCTGTGATCAAAGTTGAAGCTGCGTTACGTCACTACCAAAACAGCCTGTGTCAAACTGCATTCGGAGCAAATGTCCATTGGCTCGCACCAGAATACGGATCGGGGCTGTACAGGGAGCCAACACACAATTGAGATGCACTTTGACCTCATCCTCAGCCTCTTCCAGGTCGGCCAAACATATAGAACATAGCACATAGAACAGTACAGCACAGAACAGGCCCTTCGGCCCTCGATGTTGTGCCGAGCAATGATCACCCTACTCAAACCCACGTATCCACCCTATACCCGTAACCCAACAACCCCCCCCCCTCCCCCCCCTTAACCTTACTTTTTAGGACACTGCGGGCAATTTAGCATGGCCAATCCACCTAACCCGCACATCTTTGGACTGTGGGAGGAAACCGGAGCACCCGGAGGAAACCCACGCACACACGGGGAGGACGTGCAGACTCCGCACAGACAGTGACCCAGCCGGGAATCGAACCTGGGACCCTGGAGCTGTGAAGCATTTATGCTAACCACCATGCTACTGTGCTGCCCCCAAATATGGGCCTTACCCTGGGGCGTCCGCTCTCCTGCCTCCAGTGGCTACGTCTGACCTAATGTCTGCACGTCACGCAGGGGGCGGAATTGTTGTCAGAGGAGTCCAGGAACAGTGTGCGGTGTGGAACCTGGCCCCGTGACCAAAGGTTGGAACCGCTGCGGTGTTCCGTCCGAGCCATAGAGGAACCATGTGGCAGCAGCACCGGAGAGCACTCACTTCCATACCCTGTAACTCTTGAAGGCCCCTTGCGGCGCTTCCTTGAGAAAGGGAGATTTGCATCGCTTGTTGAAACATGAGGGAACTGTCACCCAGGAATTTCTTCTGAGGTTCATTGTCGTTTACCCCACAGACTAAACACCCCTGCGGGGCACCCGCTAAAATGGTGCCCTACTCACAGTATTCGGTGATCTTCCGAAGTCGCTAAACAAATCCCACAACGGCCTGCCCTGTGGACCTCTCGCTGTATTGAACCTGTATCGGTGAACAATGATAGACGGGGTTGGGTTGAAATGCTGTCCCATAGCGACGAGCTGGTTCGACGTCATCGAATTGGGCGCCGCCGGAAATATGAGGCCCTGGATCATTCAAAAAATAAGCGCTCCACAGGCCATCAGCAATATTACGATCTGGCGCTCATTCTCTGCGATATTATTGGCTCTGAAGAAGTACCGTATTCACTCTGCGCGCTGATTCCAAGCTTCCATACCGGGGTCAAAGGCATCCAAACAGAGACATCGCCAATCACCCAACCTTGCCAGAAGAAAGAAAAATCAACTTGGGGAGATGGCTCAGCGGGATAGGTTACACGTCAGCAGCACCAGATTTACCCTCGTCGCCAGTTTATTAACGCTTGAGGAGTCCAAAGAAAGCAAAGGTAAACAGCATTTATTTCACAATTATATACGTGAGTACCGATAGACTCTCACCAGGTACACTCTCCTGTCAGTCGGTTCCAGACTGGCCCGCCTTTTATACAAGTACGGATAAGCTATCCCTCCACGAGAGGGGGATCTTGTACTCCTAAAGAGCATGGGGAAAACAATCATCCCCACACCCTATATCCCATGCAGAACAGAAATTCATCCCAAGGAGGGGGAAACATGCGAACAGGAGGACAAGGCATCCATGGCTGACAAAGGAAGTTATGAGACAGAAAAAGAAAAGGAAAAGGAATAGAAGGTGGCAAGGATTAATGGGAAGCTAGGGGATTGGGAGATTGGAAAAGAAAGGGGGGGGGGGGCTGGAGAGGATGAACACTAGTTTTACACAGCCATATCTAAATTTTGTAATTAATAAATGCACTGTTCTAAGTTTTTTTAAACGGTGATTTGACTTTATTCACATGTATAGAGGTATAATATAATTGTTTCTCGAGTACCTCCAGTAATATCACAGAGAATGAGCACCGACCAGGCTCATGGCCTGTGGAGCACGTACGTTTGGAATGATGCACCTCCCCAGTTTTTACTTCCCCACACCCATTTCTTTACTGTTTATTTACATGATCTTGCTACTTATATAGCATTGTTGTTTTTACCTTGTTTGTATTATCTTCTCTCTTTTCCCCCCTCCCTCTTCTTTGTGTACACCTGTATATATACCATGTTCGAAAAACCAATAAAAACATTTATTAAAAAAAAGTGAGCAGAGGACATATAAAAAGGTTATAAGGGGGATGGGGGAGGCAGAGAAGATGAAAGATGAGTGCAAGCTAGCTAGTAATATAAAAGAAGATAGCAAGAGATTTGATATTTGAAACTTGAGAGGCAGGAATAAACATTGGACCACTGGAAAATTAGGCTGGAGAAGTAGTAATAGGAAACAAAGAAATGACAGAGGAACTAACTAGTTACTCTGCATCAGTCTTCACGGTGGAAGACACCAGTGGGATACCAGAACTCCAGGAGAATCAAGGGGCAGAGGTGAGTGCAGTGACCATCATTAAGGAGAAGGTTCTGGGGAAACTGAAAGATCTGAAGGTGGATAAATCATCTGGACCAAATGGTCTACACCCCAGGGTCATAAAAGAGATAGCTGGGGAGATTGTGGAGACATTGGCAGTGATATTTCAGGAATCACTGGAGGCAGGGAGGGTCCCAGAGGACTGGAAAATGGCTAATGTAAGACTGCTGTTTAAGAAGGAAGGGAGACAGAATAGGAAATTATAGGCCGTTAGCCTGACTTGGTCATTGGTTAGATTTTAGAGTCCATTATTAAAGATGAGATCGCGGAGTACTTCGAAGTGCAGATTAAATAGGACTGAGTCAGCACAGCTTCGCAAAGGGGGGGTCATGTCTGACAAATCTGTTAGAATTCTTTGAGGAAGTAACAAGGAAGTTAGACAAAGGAAAACCAGTGGATGTGATCTATTTAGATTTAGGTCTTTGACAAGGTGCCGCATAGGAGACTGTTAAATAAGTTAAGAGTCCATGGTGTTACGGATAAGATACTGGCATGGATAGAGGATTGGCTGACTGGCAGAAGGCAGAGAGTGGGGATAAAGGGGTCTTTTTCAGGATGGCAGCCGGTGACTAGTGCTGTGCCTCAGGGGTAGGTGTTGGGACCACAACTTTTCACAATATACATTAATGTTCTGGAAAAAGGAACTGAAGACACTGTTGCTAAGTTTGCAGATTACACAAAGATATGCAGAGGGACAGGTAGTATTGAGGAAACAGGGGGGCTGCAGAAGGACTTGGGCAGACTCGGAGAGTGGGTAAAAAAGTGTCAGATGGAATACAATGTAGAAAAGTGTAAGGTTATGAACTTTGGTTGGAAGAATAGAGACATGGACTATTTTCTAAATGAGAAAAGGTTTAGAAAATCAGAAGCACAAAGGGACTTAGGAGTCCCAGTTCAAGATTCTCTTAAGGAGGGGCAGCACGGTGGCACAGTGGTTAGCACTGCTGCCTCACGTCGCCGAGGACCAAGGTTCGATCCTGCCTCTGGATCACTGTTCGTGTGGAGTTTGCACCTTTTCCCCATGTTTGCGTGGGTTTCGACCCCACAACCCAAAGATGTGCAGGGTAGATGGATTGGCCATGCTCAATTGTCCCTGAATTGGAAAAATGAATGGGGTACTCTAAATTTAAAAAAAAAGATTCTGTTGTTGGTTCACAGATCGATGGAATGAAAACATGCAGGTACAGTCGACAGTTAGGAAGGCAAATGCAATGTTTTAAAAAAAATAAATTTAGAGTACCCAATTCATTTTTCCAATTAAAGGGCAATTTAGTGCAGCCAATCCACCTACCCTGCACATCTTTGGGTTGTGGGGGCGAAACCCACGCAAACACGGGGAGAATGTGCAAACTCCACACGGACAGTGACCCAGGGCTGGGATCGAACTTGGGACCTCAGCACCATGAGACAGCAATGCTAACCACTGCGCCACCGTGTTGCCCCTGGCAAATGCAATGTTAGCATTCATGTCGAGAGGGCAGGGATAGATTTCTGAAGCTGTATAAGGCTCTGGTCAGACCCCATTTGGAATATTGTGAGCAGTTTTGAGTCCAGTATCGAAGGAAGATGCGCCGGCCTTGTAAAGGGTCCAGAGGAGGTTCACAAGAATGATCCCTGGAATGAAGAGCTTGTAATGCGAGGAGCGGTTGAGGACTCTCGGTCTTTATTCGTTGGAGTTTAGAAGGATGATGGGGAATCTTATTGAAACTTACAGGATACTGAAAGGCCTGGAGAGAGTGGACGTGGAGAGGACGTTTCCCCTAGTCGGAAAAACTATAACCCAAGGCCACAGCCTCAGACTGAAGGGACAATCCTTTAAAACAGAGATGAGGAGGAATTTCTTCCGCCAGTGTGGTGAATCTGTGGAAGTCATTGCCGCAGAAGGCTGTGGAGGCCGAGTCACTGAGTGTCTTTAAGACAGAGATAGATAGGTTCTTGATTAATTAGGGAATCAGGGGTTATGGGGAGAAGGCAGGAGAATGGGGATGAGAAACGTATAGCCATAATTGAATGGCAGAGCAGACTTGTTGGGCGGAATGGCCGAATTCAGCTCCTATGTCTTGTGGTCTTATGGTCTTATGGTTTCCTCCGAGTGTTCTGCTTTCCACCCACAGTTCAAAGATGGCAGGTTGGATGGATTGGCCATACTGAAATTATCCCTTGGTGTTCAAAATTAGCTGGGGTTACGGGTGATCAGTGCAGACTTGATAGGCCGAATGGCCTCCTTCTCCATTGTAGGGCTCCCATGAATCTATGATTGAGGAACCAAGCTGAGTGGATACAGAGTAACTGTGATCTCATTCAATGAATTGGTCCCTCCTGCTCCAATGTGGATTGTTCCCATGTATATAATAGATTACAGTAAGAAGTCTTACAACAGCAGGTTAAAGTCCAACATGTTTGTTTCAAACACTAGCTTTCGGAGCACTGCTCCTTCCTCAGGTGAATCAAGCAGTACTCCGAAAGCTAGTGTTTGAAACAAACCTGTTGGACTTTAACCTGGTGTTCTAAGACCTCTTACTGCGCTCAACCCAGTCCAAAGCCAGCATCTCCACATCATATAATAGATCAACCCACAAGCTAATACTGAGGGACATTGAGGGAGAAAGCTCCTGCCTATATAAAATATATTCCGTTTGTGGGTGGGTCCCTGCACAGTGAATGGTTTGAGCCGTGGAACCCTCCCTGTTGTGAGCTCACCGTCCAGTTTCTGGGTCGTTTCGTTGACATGATAGGTCCATTCCATAGTCATACATTCCATCGATCTGTGAACCAACAACAGAAAATCATATTCTTGTTCACTCTCCCAGCTCCTTGACTGAACTCACTGTTCACAGCCCCAATGCTTTTCCGAGCACCTTTTTTCCAGTAATTGTGAATGGGTTTAAGTTCTTCCCACCTCCTGATTTTCTACTATTCTTGAGGTGTTTACCGTGAAGACAGATACAAAATGCTTATTCAAAGTCTCTGCTATTTCCTTGCTTCCCGTTAATTCCAGAGTCCCATAGAACATACAGTGCAGAAGGCCATTCGGCCCATCGAGTCTGCACGGACCCACTTAAGCCCTCACTTCGACCCTATCCCCGTAACCAAATATCCCCTCATATTCTTTTTATTTGGTCACTAAGGGCAATTTATCATGGCCAATCCACCTAACCTGCACATCTTTGGACTGTGGGAGAAAACCGGAGCACCAGGAGGAAACCCACGCAGGCACGGGGAGAGCGTGCAGGCTCCGCACAGGCAGTGACCCAGTGGGGAATCGAACCTGGGACCCTGGCACTGTGAAGCCACAGTGCTAGCAACTTGTGCTACCGTGCTCCCCTCTCATCTTCTAAGGAGCCAATGCACAGTTTATTCGCTCTTTTCCTTTTTAACTGCTTGTAGAAGTTTATCCTGTCTGATTCATGGGGCAATTCTAACTCCACGTTGTGCTGGATCACCTCCCGCTACTCCTGAAAAATAGCAGGAGAAGCCTTAAACGTGGGGATGGATTCTCCGAAAATGGGACTATGTCACCACGCCTGTGTAAAAGTGCTGACGTTTCACTCCGGAATTTCCTCAAAAAACAAATAAGCCAATTCACTCACATTCAGGGGGCGAGCAGGGACCCGGAGTGATTCACGCAGGTTTAGCTGTGGATACGGGTTCCCACACTTCCGGTTTTGAGTCTGCATATGCACCAATAGCCGCGCCGAGCGCCATGGCGGACTCGGACCGTGGAGGCAGCTTCGAAATGTAGGTCCCCCCTGATCGGCCGCGTGCCCGTGCATCCGACCGGCCCAATCTGTACCCCGGCTGCCCATAAGGCCCCCTCCCCCTCCCCCCAAGTGCCCGATTCCCCCCCCCCCGCCCCCCACCAGGGTGGCTGCGGATGGAGGATCGCTGGGCGAGCCACTGGCAATGGTCCCCCAGCCACGCGGCGTGCTCCGTGATTATGCCGATTCTCGGGTCTCGGAGAATCGACTGACCGGCACCAGGCCCGATTCCGGCGTGAAATTTGATTCTCCGCGCAAAACGCGATTTCGGCGCGGGGTTGCAAAGAATCCAGCCCCCGGTTAGCGACCGGCCACCGATTGGAGCACCATGCGCCTAGCTCACGACACCTGGCATGATCTGGATCGCGCCCTCACTGGGGATGAACCACACTTACATATTTAAATGAATCTTTAAACTGCACATGCAAATATGCTCAGCCCGTTTGAGGCCGGTGTCTCCCGGTATCCGGGATTCAGCAGTCCCATCGGTAACCGTGAGGCCGGCGCAAATCAGTGCTGGTTTCCAAAATGGAAACCAGACATGATGGTATCTCTGGAGGGGGGTAGCGGGAGGGCTTGGAGGCCATTGGAGCCCCAGGTGGGCGGACACAGGGATGGAGGGTTGTCACTGCCAGAGTGCCAGAGATGGGCATTGAGAGGGACCAAAGCCATGAAAGGGTGGGGAATTGAGGGGGGGGGGGGGTGCCTGGAGAGGGTGGGCATGAAAGAGGGGGCATGAAGGGAATGCATGGGGATGGATCCTGAGAGAGGAAGGGGATTGTAAAGCAGAGGGACCTTTAAGATGCTGGGACCCTCAGCAATCCCACAATGGAGAGTGCTCACTTGGAAGGGTGGTGGTCAGCAATGCCCCGATTCCAGCCAAGCCAGGATGGCTGGAGGTGGGGGGGGGCACATGGACCTTTAGTGATTGGGTGAAGTTGCCCTTCCAGGTCAAGGGTTGGGATTGTTGACCACTTCTGTCGTGAGGGTGGGGGGGGGGGGGGGGGGTTGCGATCTCCACGGGTGGGGGAACCTTCCAATTAACTCAAAGATCTGGGCACCCTGAGCTCTGAGCCAGACTTGCCGGCGTCTTTAGCTCACCCTACTCCAGAAGAAAACCGCAGGTGTGGAGGAATCAGTGAGAACTTCTCCAAGCTCCAAAAGAAAAGTCACCAAGTGTTGGTGAATTGCGATGGCAATCGCTCCAGAACAGCCATTGGGATTTGCACGGTTTTTCTTTTGACCTGGACATGCTGGGAGAGAGTTTAGAGGTCCCAAGGCTGCAGAGGAAACGCTTTCACTTACTTCTGACAGATCTGTGAATGTGACTTAGGATGTGTAGGTTGGAGAAGTAGGCTGCAAGGGTTGGGCACACTGGATATGTGGAGCTTGTTCAAGGAACAGCTATTGCGTGTTCTTGATAAGTAAGTACCAGTCAGGCAGGGAGGAAGGCGCAGAGCGAGGGAACCGTGGTTTACCAAAGAAGTGGAATCTCTTGTTAAGAGGAAGAAGGAGGCCTATGTGAAGATGAGGCGTGAAGTTTCAGTTGGGGCGCTTGATAGTTACAAGGAAGCGAGGAAGGATCTAAAGAGAGAGCTAAGACGAGCAAGGAGGGGACATGAGAAGTCTTTGGCAGGTAGGATCAAGGAAAACCCAAAAGCTTTCTATAGGTATGTCAGGAATAAAAGAATGACTAGGGTAAGAGTAGGGCCAGTCAAGGACAGTGGTGGGAAGTTGTGTGTGGAGGTTGAGGATTTAAGCGAGATACTAAATGAATACTTTTCGTCAGTATTCACTCAGGAAAAAGATAATGTTGTGGAGGAGAATGCTGAGACCCAGGCTATTAGAATAGATGGCATTGAGGTGCGTAGAGAAGAAGTGTTGGCAATTCTGGACAAGGTGAAAATAGATAAGTCCCCGGGGCCTGATGGGATTTATCCTAGGATTCTCTGGGAAGCCAGGGAAGAGATTGCTGAGCCTTTGGCTTTGATTTTTATGTCATCATTGGCTACAGGAATAGTGCCAGAGGACTGGAGGGTAGCAAATGTGGTCCCTTTGTTCAAGAAGGGGAGTAGAGATAACCCCGGTAACTATAGGCCGGTGAGCCTCACGTCTGTTGTGGGTAAAGTCTTGGAGAGGATTATAAGAGATACGATTTATAATCATCTAGATAGGAATAATATGATTAGGGATAGTCAGCATGGTTTTGTGAAGGGTAGGTCATGCCTCACAAACCTTATCGAGTTCTTTGAGAAGGTGACTAAACAGGTAGACGAGGGTAGAGCAGTTAATGTGGTGTATATGGATTTCAGTAAAGCGTTTAATAAGGTTCCCCACGGTCGGCTATTGCAGAAAATACGGAGGCTGGGGATTGAGGGTGATTTAGAGATGTGGATCAGAAATTGGCTAGTTGAAACAAGACAGAGGGTGGTGGTTGATGGCAAATGTTCAGAATGGAGTTCAGTTACGAGTGGCGTACCACAAGGATCTGTTCTGGGGCCGTTGCTGTTTGTCATTTTTATAAATGACCTAGAGGAGGGCACAGAAGGTTGGGTGAGTAAATTTGCAGACAACACTAAAGTCGGTGGAGTTGTAGACAGTGTGGAAGGATGTTGCAGGTTACAGAGGGACATAGATAAGCTGCAGAGCTGGGCTGAGAGGTGGCAAATGGAGTTTAATGTAGAGAAGTGTGAGGTGATTCACTTTGGAAAGAAAAACAGGAATGCGGAATATTTGGCTAATGGTAAAATTCTTGGTAGTGTGGATGAGCAGAGGGATCTCGGTGTCCATGTACATAGATCCCTGAAAGTTGCCACCCAGGTTGATAGGGTTGTGAAGAAGGCCTATAGTGTGTTGGCCTTTATTGGTAGAGGGATTGAGTTCCGGAGCCATGAGGTCACGTTGCAGCTGAACAAAACTCTGGTACGGCCGCATTTGGAGTATTGCGTACAGTTCTGGTCGCCTCATTATAGGAAGGACGTGGAAGCTTTGGAACGGGTGCAGAGGAGATTTACCAGGATGCCTGGTATGGAGGGAAAATCTTATGAGGAAAGGCTGATGGACTTGAGGTTGTTCTCGTTAGAGAGAAGAAGGTTAAGAGGTGACTTAATAGAGGCATACAAAATGATCAGAGGGTTAGATAGGGTGGACAGTGAGCGCCTTCTCCCGCGGATGGAGGTGGCTAGCACGAGGGGACATAGCCTTAAATTGAGGGGTAATAGATATAGGACAGACGTCAGAGGTAGGTTTTTAACGCAAAGAGTGGTGAGGCCGTGGAATGCCCTACCTGCAACAGTAGTGAACTCGCCAACATTGAGGGGCATTTAAAAGTTTATTGGATAAGCATATGGATGATAATGGCATAGTGTAGGTTAGATCGCCTTTAGTTTTTGACTTCCCATGTCGGTGCAACATCATGGGCCGAAGGGCCTGTACTGCGCTGTGTCGTTCTATGTTCTATGTTCTATGTGAAGTGGACATGCTGGGAGGAACATCAAAGACTTCCAACACTTCAGAGGGAAGACTTTAAACTGAGACGTAACATGCTGAAAGACAGGTTGATGATTTTCACCTTACAGATGGGAGGAACTGCCACACGATCCCCATTCCGGGAAAGACCCCGGACCTGAGTCCCTCCATCCCAGCCCAAGCCCAGCAGACCCCCAACTCCCCAGAAGGAACACCCCTGAGAATCCTGCAGATACGTGTCGGAAAGGTACTTACCGCATTGCAACAACACCCCCTCCCCCACCAGAGTCCAAGGTGCTAGGATTGTACTGCCACGGGGTGGTGGTCTGAAGGGGAGATGGGGGAGAGGCCCTTAATGGAGTCTGAGGGGTGCCTGACAGACGGAACTGAGGAGGGGCGATCTAAAGAGAGGGCTGCATTTGGGGAGCCCATAATGGGGTGTCGCTCACTTGGGGGTTTCCTTGCCAGCGATTGGTGGGGCGTGGGGTTGAGGGCTGCAGCATTATTCAGAGATCAATCTCCGAGGACCGTAACCTGTTAGTGAGTTTAGGTCCCCCACCCTCGCAAGTCCAACGTAAAAGCTGACCTTCTGAAAAAATGATTCTGAGCGCCATTGAATGGTTTGTGAGCAGCGCTCCCAGTGGGAATGGGTTTCCCGCTGGCGGGAGCACTTAGACTCAAAATGGGAGAATTGTGCCCCTTGTTCATTACAAAGGGAATGGAATTTAAAGTAGGGATGAATTGCTGCAGTTGTGTCAGGCCTTGGTGAGACTACATCTGGAGTACTGTGTACAGTTTTGTCTCCTTATTTGAGAAAGAATATAATTGCATTCGAAGCAGTTCAGAGAAGGTTCACTCGACTGGTTCCTGGAATAAGGAAGTTATCCAATGAGGAAAGATTGGCCAGATTGGATATTGCAAACTATATCCATTGGAGTTTGGAAGAATATGATGCAATCTTATTGATACACATGGGCATAAAGTTTACGTATCTCCACTGGCATGTTTGTAGACGGTGGGGGTCGGGGGTCGGTAGTGAGCATCATGCTGGGTTCCTGCCTCTCCTGACCTCTGGTGGTAGGGGAGACATCCATCAGAAACCCCCTTTTCACTTTGACACCCCCCACCACCATGCGGTCACTTAATGCTCATTGGAGCCTGAAATCTCTCTGGAACAGACATCGGGAACTATACCATCCCAAAAATCCTGGCCAGAAGAGCCTGAGGGGACCTGACAGAGTGGACACTGAAAGGATTTCCCTTGTGGGAGAGAATAGAACTGGGAAACACAGTTTAAAAATAAGAAGTCTCAGTTTGAAGAGGAGATTTTTTTTCTCTCACAGGGTTGTGAGTCTTTGGAACTCTCTTCCCCAGGAAACATTGGAAGAGGAGTCATTGAATATTTTTAACATCGAATTGGATAGATTGTTTATTGATAAGGAAGACTTAGGGTATAGGAGGTAGGAATGAAAGTGGAGTTGAAGCAACAATCAGCTCAGCCTTGATCCTATTGAATGGCGGAGCTGGTGTGAGGGACTGAATGGCTGACTCAACCTGCTCATTCGTATGTTTGTTTGTATGTACAGCACAAAGGGAGGAGTCCATTCGGCCCATCCTGCCTGTGCTAAGAGGTACGAGTGTGGTCAACACAACCCCATATAAGCAGTGAAGTACATACTGGCTGAGACGAAGAGCTCCTTGCATCTGCAACATCTGCTTTCCCTCTATGGGCGTGAACACGAAGACTGCGCTGTCCATTTCCAAGTATTTAGCCACCAGGGATGCTGTGTCTGCAGCCACCCCGATAATTAACCATTTTCCCGAGTACTGCAGAAGGAAAAAGAAAAACAAAACCCATCAGCAAAACTCCAAGGAGATTGCTGACAAAGTTATCTTGGCTAACAGAGGTTACAAAGCATTAGAAGGTGTCTCCATTGCAGACACAGAGCAAATCAACAGATGAGACTAAACGTTACAAAAATAAGAAGGGAACTGTGGGTTGACTGGGACCTGATGAATTTCATCTTCGTGTGTGAAAGGAAGAAGCTGGTGATATAATTCATTTATTGGTTTTAATCTTCGAGATTTGGGGAAGGTTGCATTCGATTGGAAAATAGCTAACAGAGCTCCTTTTTTTCAAAAAGGAAGTGAACAGAAAACAGGAAACTATCGGCCAGTGAGCTGAACATCTGTCACAGGGGAAATATTAGAAAGTAATATTAAAGATGTGATAGCAGGGCATTTAGATTAATGGAAGGTGATTAGACAGTAGGAATGGGGTCAATATCGTAACGGGGAGGTTCGCTCAGGATGTTGGTGGGGGGGAGGGTTTAACTAATTTGGGGGGGGGGGGGAGGTGGGTTGCTGAGTGGAGGTACCATACACAGCTAAATATAGAAGAAAAAAAATTGTGTCAGCCGAGAAGGCAGAGCAAAGATAGACATGTTTGTACAATGGAATATGTCTGGATGATGCAAGGTGTCTTAAGGGGAAGGCTGGTGAACTGAGAGAGTGTTGATTAACACATGAGAGAAAGATATTATTGCTATCACAGAGATATGGGTGAGAGAGGGGTAGGACTGGCAGCTCAATTATTCAGTGTATAGTATCTTCAGGCGAGATGGTGGGGGAGTTGGTGGTGGTGATGGTGGTGGGAGGGGTTCTAAAAGATGAGATGGTGTCATAATATTGATAAGAACTTATTCTGTATATAAACCGTTTGATATCCTCTCGATTAGATTCCAGTCTGTAACTCACTCCTAGTCATCCATTATTCTATATATAAACAATATGAACCCCTCGATTAGATTCCAGTCTGTAACTCACTCCCAGGTATCCATTATTCTATATATAAACCATCTGAACCCCTCGATTAGATTCCAGTCTGTAACTCACTCCCAGGTATCTATTATTCTACATATAAACTATCTGAACCCCTTGATTAGATTCCAGTCTGTAACTCATTCCCAGGCATCCATTATTCTATATATAAACAATCTGAACCGCTCGATTAGATTCTATTCTGTAACTCACTCCTGTTATGGACGGCTAGTCAGGTCAATAATGGCTAAGATACCGAACCAGATGCGTAACATTTTTCAATTTGAAGACTGCGTGTTCCAGTAATGATAATATAAGAAGTAACGCTTGGTTAGTTTACAAACAAACTTTATTAAAACAGAAGAAAAGTAAACAATATCTAAACTTTACTTCAGCTCAAATATTAACAAAGTACCAAAGAGCAAATACTGGAAAATCTCAGCAGGTCTGGTAGCATCTATAGGGAGAGAAAAGAGCTAACGTTTTGAGTCCAGATCAACCTTTGTCAAAGCAGAGTGCATGCAGTTTCTTAACCTTAACACACTAGTTTCCATTAGACAATACAATAACAGAACCTTCAGCTCTCCTTCCAATTTACAGACAGAAAAAAATCAATACTTGAATTTCTGATCCAACTTTCTTTTTGGGTACGGACATTCATTCTGAACCCTTTTCCAAAGCCTGCCTTGGTGTCAACTTTCGTGACCTCTCTGCTCGGTTTTCACAGCCTTCTGCTGTAACCTTTCAAAACAGCATTTCTTCTTCCCTCTCTCTCTCTCTCTTTCTAAGCTCCGCCCATCCACTCATAAAAAGGTTCTCCCCTGAGGTGGCCAGACTTGAATCCTTTATTGTTATATTGGCTGATTTCTCACTCATATTTATACAAAATAAGAGCTATGCTGGCAAATAGATCATCAGACTCTGTGATGGGATAATTACTGGTCAAACAAGGTTGTCCTGAATGACAATGGATCTAGAGTGAGTCATCCTGGCTGAACCGGGGCATCCTGTTTATTCCCACCAATGAGGATGGGTGCGATCCAGCAGCCATGCTGTGCCCAAAACGCAGCTCGCCACAGGGCAGCATGGCCTTTGAAAGCTGGGAGACCCCGCTCACAGGATCTACCCGGCTCGCCACGCCTTGCAAGATTCAACGCAATCTCACGAGCTGTTGCGATGTGAATCCCGCCCATTGTAGGCGGAATCACTTTTTAGCAAATCTGCTCATTCAAACGAGACAGATAGGGCATGATTCTCTGGCTTCGTTATGCTCTCGTTCAAATGTAATGAGGTTGGTGAATAGCGGGAGGGGCCAAAAATGAGAACCGCACCAGGCACCAAACACCTTGCGATGCAACTGGCCTGCTCCCATAGGGGAAATCAGGATCTCTCCATTGCGAGACGAGAAACCAATTATCTCCACTTAAGCCCCGTTTCCATATAATTAATGAGAAAAACCCGATATCCAATGGCCTCCAGTCTTTCAGCAGCCACCCCAGCACTTCACACAACCCAAGAGGATTCCCATGAGTGGGCGGGCCATGTAGCATGTGTGAGTCATTGTCTTGCATCCCAATCAGACCTTGATGCCTGGACAATATACCTGAACACTGCGGGAGACAACACCACACATGCAGAGGCCAACACCCTAACACCCAGGGGATGGGACATAGCTCCGGGACATGTTCACGGCTGGAGGCTGGGTGAATGCGAAGAGAGGGGACCAGCGCTGGCCCAGGTGACATTATGACTGGGTGTCCGAGGTACAGGGCCTGGGGTCCGGTGAAGGGGGCCCGCTGCGGCTGCAGTGCGTGGGCAGGGCGTTCCAGGGGCTTGCAGAAGGTCAATGGGGGAATGGAGAGTCACGGGATGGGAGCCACCGCTGTTTGTCAGTCTGACACCCTCTCCCAATTCCTTCCAGATAATAAACGCCCAGACAGGGTTATTGGATGCAGATGTTACCCCAATGATGCTGCTGGTAGGCGATGCTGCCTCGGGATCATTCCCGGGTTCTGTGTGGTATCATAGAATTTACAGTGCAGAAGGAGGCCATTTGGCCTATTGCACCTGCTTCGGCACTTGGAAAGAGCACCCTACCTAAGTCCACACCTCCACCCTACCCCGCAACCCCACCCAATAGGCCAAGTGACTGGGACATGCTCCGCAGCACCTCGGCCATTCCCATCGGAGAGCGGGACATGTCCCGCAGAACCTCATCAAGTTTAGCCTGGTACTGGGTGACATCCACCAGCGAGACAGACATTCTGCCGAGACCCTTAGCCTTGGCTGCCACCGACTGCCCGACGTCTTGGACACCTTCACCAATGGTGCCAAAGTACAATGGTACAATGGTGCACCAAGCTTTCCACTGCAGTCGCCACTCTCGCAGTGTTGGCCTCAGTGCCACGCGTTGCCGGCGCCATCTCCTGTGCCCGTAGCCTCTGGGACTCCTCCAAGCGTATGTGGATCTGCTGGAGTGACGCTGACATCTGCCTCTGAATGTTCCGGCTACTCCCTATCGTCTCCATCAGTTCCGAACCTGTGTACCACAGGCTCAACGTCAGGCTGGGATCTCGCAGGCCTCTGACTCCTCTCTTGCCTGGGGGGTTCCTGCCTCCACCTGATGTACATCAGCAGCAGTGTGGTGCTCACCAGATTGTGCCCCCAAAGCCCGTCCATTAACATGTCCCACCGAGATATGTGTACCTGTGCTGGTGGAGGGTGGGGATGACAGCCGTGCCACGATTATTACGCTGGCAACCTCGGAGTTCTCATCCGAGGTGGTCTCATGGGAGGCAGGAAAGGGTACCGCCTGGGATGGGCCAGCTCCATCAGCTGGAGGACGTGTGGGAGAATGGATCTCTGGTCAGTGGGAGGGATGGGTCAGTCAGTATGGCAATCATAACTCACCTCTGACAGGTCCCCCGTGTGGAGCCTGGTGGTTCCTCACCTCTGCAGCGTCTGCCAGTCTCCGCGTGAATTACCGTGCTGGCCTCGGCCACACCCGTCACCTCTCGGGCCCACTCCTCGAAGGAGGTAAAGATTCTTAAGTCCGACGCCGCTCCTGACGATTATGGGAGAGCTTTTCCTGAGGAGGGCATTGTTAGCCACACGCGTGGATCACAGCGGTAGGAGGGGTGTGTGAAGGAAGGGTTGAAGGGGGAGGGGGGTGGATGCTCCCTTGTGGGGGGGGGGGGGGGGTGGTTGTCTACTCACTCATGCTGCCCGCTGTAGGCCGTTGACCTTTTTTCGGCACTGGAGGCCAGTCCTCAAGGTCACACCGAGCTCACAGCTGCTGCCGCCTCGTCCAAGGCAGCACTGGCTGCCCTATGGCTAACCCACCCCCCCCCCCCCCCCCCCCCCCCCCCCCCCCACTCCTCCCACACTTAGATTCCGGAGAATCCCGTGCCTAATCTCACTCTAATGTGCAGATTCCCGATGTATCTGGTTTTGAGATTCAATCTCTTCACCTCAGAGGCCTTGGGCAAGGGTCGTTCAACACTGGTCCCCACAAACAGGGACCAGACGGGGGTCTCCAAGGGGGTTGCCCCCACCCCCCTCAGCTGCATGCCCTTTGGGAAGGGTGGTACCCTGGCACTGCTGGTGCCACCCAGGCATCATGGCAGCGCTGGTTTGGCACGCTAGCAATGCCACATGGGTTCCAGCCTGGCACTTCCAAGGTGGTGCTGGCAGGGTGCCAATTTGGCACTGCCAAGGTGCCCAGGTGATGCTGGCAGGGGCACTGCCAGGGTGCCAAGCTGGCAATTCTTGCGCAATCAGGCCAGGGTTGCCCAGCGTGGATGGGGGGATGCAGGGACCCTCCTATGCTGAGTTCGGGCTGGGGGTGAGGTCAGGCACCGTTTTGGGGGCCTCAGGGATCGGAACGCCATCGCTCGTGGCAATGGGGCGTTCAGGCGAGCAGAGCTTCCTACTATACAAAATGGGGCTATTGCGGCCTCGACTGTGCATTCCCCATTAAGGCCCCTTATTCAATGCAAATCGTGTTAAATAGCCATGTAGTTCCTGGAGCTGTGAGTGGCAGACACATGCAGCTAAACCCACTCGCTGGGGGACTTTGTTCTTTTGGGAGAATCACACCCGTTAAGTCTGAATTGGACAAGCTAACTGGGGCGATGGGTGTATCCCTCTGACTCTGCTGCTGGCAGTCCTTTGAACCCCTAAATTGCCGGCCACATCTTGGACCCCATTTCCGCACCCAAGTTCCTAGTATCTCCCCATCGTGACAATTCCCTTCCAAAGAAAAAGCCATCAATAGACACAGATGGCTTCATTTTCTGAACCCTTTTCAATCTAGACATTATTAATGATTACATACAGTTTACATGCTAAACAGTACATATATTTTTCATTTTTATACAAGCAAACATGAATGTAGTCCATTGCTGGCTTTCCGCATGTCACGGCCAAGACAGTGCGCCAGCAATCATCTTTTCTTTCCAATACTTTGACATTAACCCTGTCCAAGTAGTCCTGTTATTATCAGATCTCCAAAAGGTCTCAGTGTCAACCTCCATACTTTTACACAACAGAATTTCATCAATAATTCAGTTACGTGCAGTTGGCTGGTTTTACCAGCAGAGTTTTCCACTTAGAACATAGAACAGTACAGCACAGAACAGGCCCTTCGGCCCTCAATGTTGTGCCGAGCCATGATCACCCTACTCAAACCCACGTATCCACCCTATACCCGTAACCCAACAAACCCCCCCTTAACCTTACTTTTATTAGGACAATACGGGCAATTTAGCATGGCCAATCCACCTAACCCGCACATCTTTGGACTGTGGGAGGAAACCGGAGCACCCGGAGGAAACCCACGCACACAGGGGGAGGACGTGCAGACTCCACACAGACAGTGACCCAGCCGGGAATCGAACCTGGGACCCTGGAGCTGTGAAGCATTTATGCTAACCACCATGCTATCCCTAGACTTAGTTGTATGACAGACTTGTTGGATCTTTGTTGCAGCATTCATCGTCAGTTCATCACAGTCATCAATGGTTTTGCATCCTGCTTCTTTTGCTGTCTGATGAGGAGAGCCAGAATAATTGGTGACAGTGGTGCATTTGGACAGGGTTAAACAGCCACCATTTCCTGTTGACTATTCTGGCTACATTTGTAGCAGCTCTTCAGCCTCCAGATTCCACAGCTCACCATGGATGATGCTCTCTGTGAAATGCTGAGACAGCTTTAATCCTTCATCTGTTCCTCGTCCGTCACCACATCCTAGTGTCTTCACTTTCCCATTATGAGCTCGACAGTCCCTGAAGATTCTTTCATTACAACCTGCTGCCTTGTGAATAGCTCTCCCACTTGGTGTAGATGTCCTCCCTCCTCTCCAATCTCATGCAGGCGATTGCTGGTAGGTCCTTTTGCAATCTGATGTAGGACGTCAGCTTTCCTCCTAATCTGTCTTTCCAGACCCACGTTCTCTTCCGTGTCACCATCACTGGTACCGCTTGCAGGCTGGAGATCCCATGCTTCTTAAACCTTCCTTTCTCCATTCACTCTGTCAAGGAGTTCTATTTTTCATTTCCGTACATCAGTCATTTCAGTTTGTACCTGTGCTGTTGCTAACGGATGGATTTTGCATGGATTTTCTTTAATGGGAATTTCCTACATCCTGCTTAATTACTTTTGTACATCCCAAGTTTTCCCACCACACAGCTCCATGTGACTAATGACTCTTCAGGTCAAGTTGATTTTCCATCTGATCAAACATGGGGCCCGATTCAACTAAAAGAGAACAAAGCCCCATGGTGAGCGCCTTTAGCCACACGTTTACCGGCTCTCGCTAACATCGAGAAACACATGGCTATACAACACCTCTCACATTAAATAAGGGGCCTCGGTGGGGAACTTGCAGCCAAGGTCGTAGATAACCCCATTTTCTACAGCGAGGAGCTCCTCAGATAACAAGAGGCCCTCAACTCAAGGATCCTCAGGGTCCTGCACCTCCCAAAACACCCACAGTCTGGCAGCCCAATCACCAGCACACAAAAAATGCCAGCTTGGCACCATGGCAGTTCCCCAGCCAGCTGGCATCTGGACAGCACCAGGCTGGCACCCAGGTGGCACTGACAGGGTGCCAGGTTAGCACTGCCAAAGTGCCAGGTGGCACTGCCAGGACACCCAGGTAGCACCAGCAGTGCCAAGGTACCACCATGCACATAGGGCCTCCGACATCCTGGGGAACCCCACAAGTACCGTTGCATCTGGTCCCCATTTGTGGAGACCAGCACTGAACCGCATTCAACCTGAAATCTCCAAGGCAAAAGTGACAGATCCCACATGTCAGGTACCGCGGGAATCTGCACATTAAAGTCAGACTAGCTGTCTTGCTCTAATATGCGGACTTGCTAAAAGGTGGCTGTGTCCACAATGGGCAGGATTTACATCACAATTTCTCGCGAGACGTTGCGAGACGGGTAGATCCCCGGAGTGTGGTCTCCCGGTATTTATCAGCCTTGGCCAGCTGCTTTTCGGGCGCAGCTTCGCCGTTGGATCGCCCCCCGCGGCTTCTGACAATTCACCCACCACCTGCTCTTGTTCTTTACTAACCATCTGATCAAATATGGTTTCTATCATTTCAGTCCCAGCCTCCCTATCGGTACTCCTCAAGTTCTCTTCCTCCTGTCTCAGTCTGTGGCTTGGTGATCGGGTTATTAAACAATCAGGAAACATTCTTGGATGTACTTCCAGTGACATCTCTGTTGTTTGACTTTCCACTGGCTTTTCAACTACAGTAGGCTGCACTCCCACCTGTGACCCAGTGACATAATTCCCCAGGAGAAATGGCATCTCTGACAATGGTATTTCTTCTGCTGTTCCTACTGCTACTTCACCACTTTTTAACGGACTCTCTAACCTTACATAATGGAACCCTACTGATCTCACCATCAATCCCACATATTGCTGCCTGTTCTAACAATGTGCCTTCCAAACCACATATCTCCTTATCTTTCAACATTAAAGACTGACTTGCGGACTTGACTTCCAGCGGCGGAAGGGAGCGGTCACGGGCAACGGAGCTCCGGAGGAGGGGACGCAGTCACGTCCCGTTTCCCAGAAAAAACTTGTGCCAAAGCGTGCAAACCGGCCGGACTGCCCCTCCCCCCCCCCCCCCCCTGCCCCCCACCACCCCGCCACACGGCAGGAGAACGTGGGGCAAGAAGAGCGGCGGCCCGGACCAAAGTCGGGACCGGGACTGAGCAGAGCAAGCGACAGAGACCCCCCCCCCCCCCCCCCGGCAGTGACCACGAGGCGGACGGCGGAACAGAGGAGGACTTCAGGCCCTGCCAGAAGCCTCTCTCTCTCTCTCGACTCTCCTGACCCGGTATGTGGGTGAGTGAGGGGGGAAAAAAAGAACTTTCCCCTTTTTTAATGTATTAAAAAAAACAGTGTTAAAGGGGAGAAGAGTGGGGGGGGGGAGAAAAAGGGGGGAAAAAAGGGGTTAAAAAAAGAAAAATGCCAGAAGGAAGTCAAAGCAGAGGGAGAAAGGGAACCAAACGCAGACGGGGCAATGGGCGAGTCCGTTCAGACGAGCTAATCGGCGCACGAAGCCGCAGAACAGAAGGTTCGCCGCAACAAAAAGAACTCGACAGACAGGAGCATTTTCCCCCTGGGCCAGGGGAGTAATGGAAGGCAGGCTTTGCCGAGGCGCTGAGGGAACATCAGCAGGAAAACCAGGCAGAGGCCAGAGCAGACATGGAGGCCGCAGTTCAGGCAGCAATGGCCAAGGCCCTGGCGGAGGTGCAGATCGCCCTGGGCAGAGCAGAGGAGAAACTGGAAGCCCAAGAGGAGAAACTGGAAGCCCAAGAGGAGAAACTGGAAGCCCAAGAGGAGAAACTGGAAGCCCAAGGGGCGACCATTAAGGAGCTGGAGAAAGCAGTGACTGACGAGAGCGACCGGATCACGGCCCTGGAGAAGGAGGTGGCGAGACTGAGCCCAACACAGGGGACACTGAAGGGCAGAGTGGACGATCAGGAAAACCGCTCGAGAAAGCAAAATGTCAGGATAGTGGGCCTGCCAGAAGGGATCGAGGGTAGAAACCCTACGGTCTACGTGGCCAAGATGCTGGGCAACTTAGTGGGGAGTCCCTAACCCACCAGAAATGGACAGAGCGCATCGGTCGCTGCGCCCGAAGCCCGAGGCAGGGGACCACCCGTGGGCATTTATAGCTAAACTGCACCGGTACCGGGATAGGGAAGCAATCCTGCGCTGGGCCAGGCAAAACAGAACCTGCAAATGGGAAGGACTCTCCGTTAGAATTCACGAGGCATTGGGGCAGACCGAGCCAGGAGACGGGCAGAGTTCAATTGAGCGAAAGCAGCCCTTCACAAGTGCAATGTGCGTTTTGGTACCCAGCGAAACTCTGGGTCACATACCAAAAAGGAGAATACTTCATCACAGCCCCCGCCGAAGCAAACAGGTTTGTTGAGGATCACAGGCTGGAAAACCGCCAGCACGGGTAGGAATAAGAGGCCCCCAGCAAGGTGCAACAACACAACGACAGGGGGTAGGGGGAAAGGGATGAGGCAACACCAGGCCTCCCCGCTACCCCCTGCCACGGCGAGAGCACCCCTGAACAAAACTACACGAGGGACCGCTTCAGGTGGGAGACCCGGCCCCAGCACAAGGGAACGAGAGTGATGTGACCATCAATTCACACGACACGTGGACAGTGGTTTTAATGATCTTACAACGGAGCCTACCTGCGACGAGATGAACTGGCAGGCAGGCTCAGACTGCCAGGCTTTATACTTCCGGCTAGTGGGAGGAGCCATGGGCGGAGCCAAGGGTGGAGCCCAGTACAAACTCCTCATCTCCCCCTAGGGGCAGAGCCGTGCAACTGCTCGTATACCGAGCTTACACAGACACAGTACATCATATACAATAACAGTGTGAATTACACGGACTGTGATTCACCACAGAGAGTAGCGGAGAAGGGAGAGCAAGTGAGAGGAGTGCAGGGAAGGATGAGCGGGCAAAAAACCGCAGAGGCCGGGCAAGGGAGAAGTGACACAGTAACTCCCGAGAGGGGGAGGGTCACCGCACGAGCAGGAAAGCTAGCCCCGCTGCAACAAAGCAGGGCCGCAGCGCGCCCCCAACAGGGGGGAAGGCGCCAGGGGGGGGGGGGGGAGACCACTCAACAGAGGCAGGAGAGCAAACAGGGATAGGAACAGGGAAAAGAGGGACAAAAGAGAGGTATACGGGAGAGGGGTAAAAGAGGGGAAAGGGAGGGACCGGGGGGGGTTGAAACACAGGGAGGGACCGGCGGGGGGTCGTGAAACACAGGGAGGGAGGGACCGGGGTGGGGGGTGGTGAAACACAGGGAGGGAGGGACCGGGGTGGGGGGTGGTGAAACACAGGGAGGGAGGGACCGGGGGGTTGGATCACAGGGAGGGAGGGACCGGGGTGGGGGGTGGTGAAACACAGGGAGGGAGGGACCGGGGTGGGGGGTGGTGAAACACAGGGAGGGACGGACCGGGGTGGGGGGTGGTGAAACACAGGGAGGGAGGGACCGGGGTGGGGGGTGGTGAAACACAGGGAGGGAGGAACCGGGGAACCGGAGGGGGAGGGACCGGGAAGGAGGGTCAAACAAGGCTAGAAAGGGAATAACAATAGGGCTACAAAGTGCCACAATCAAGGTCTTAGAACAAGAAATCGCTGCAAGCACTCGCCCAGTACGATCTCTGGGCGAAGGGAGACCCCAGAGTGTAGCGGACTACCCGCGTAGCGGACGCACAGTGGGCGGCCAGGTTGGGTGCCCCCTGGACAAAGGGAAACCCCGGAGCGCAGGGACCCGACCGCATGGGGAGAGCAGTGACAGCGGAAATCCTGACAAAGCCCCCTTGACAAAGGGAAACCTCGGAGCGCAGGGACCCGACCGCATGGGGAGAGCAGTGACAGCGGCAATCCTGGACAGCCCCCTAACAAAGAGAAACCCCGGAGGGCAGGGGCATGTACAAAAGGTAAGTCCCACAGGAGCAAGCCCCCCCCACCAGGATAGTCACCTGGAACGTAAGGGGACCGAACAGCCCAGTGAAAAGATCCAGAGTCCTCACCCACCTAAGAAACATGAAAGCCGACATAGTCTTCATCCAAGAGACACACCTGAGAGAGCAGAACCGACTGCGGGTAAGAAAGGGCTGGGTGGGACAGACTTACCATTCCTGCTACGGGACGAGAGCCGGGGGGGGGGGGGGGATGACAATACTGGTCTGCAAGAGGACGATGTTTAGGGCGACAAAGACGGTTACGGACCCCGGGGGGACGGTACGTCATAGTCAGCGGGCGCTGGATCGGGCACCGGTGGTACTAGTTAACGTGTACGCGCCCAACTGGGATGACACGAGCTTTATCAAGAAGACCATGGCGGAAATCACGGACATAGCGACGCACCGACTAATCATGAGGGGGGGGGGACTTCAACTGTGTACAGGATCCAACGACTGACAGATCAAGCCCCAAAATGGGGAAAACCTCAAGCATGGCAAGGGAACTCAGTCACTTTATGGAATGGATGGGAGTGGTGGGCCCCTGGAGGTTCGCCCACCCAGGGGAGAAGGAGTTTTCCTTCTTCTCCCCAGCACACAACGTTTTCACCAGAATTGACTTCTTTGTGGTGGGGAAAACGGTGCTTCCGGGTATAGACAAAGTGGAATACTCCGGAATTGTGATATCCAACCACGCTCCACACTATTTGGATGTGAGGCTGCAGAGAGGCAGGGCCCAATGCCCCACATGGAGGTTGGACATTGCCCTACTAGCTGACAAGGCCTTCAACGAAAAGATATCGTGGTCCATAGCAGAGTACACGGAGAGCAACCAGAACGGGGAGGTCTCACCCTAGCGCATTCTGGGAAGAACTAAAGCCCGTAGTAAGGGGAAATTATCGCTTTCAAAGTGCAAAGAGATAGGGAGGAAAAGGCGGCTCAGCAGCAGCTGGTCGACTCCATACTGGAGGTAGACCGTAAATACTCTAAGGCCCCGACTCTAGAGCTCCTGGTGGAGAGGAAAGAACTACAAAGGAACTTTGACCTGCTCTCCACCAGGAAAGCAGTGCACCAACTCCGCCAGGCATGACACACCAACACACACACACCAACACACACACACCAACACACACACACCAACACACACACACCAGCACACACACACCAACACACACACACAAACACACACACGCCAACACTCACACACACACACACACCAACACACACACACCAACACACACACCAACACACACACACCAACACTCACACACGCCAACACACACACACCAGCACACACACACGCCAACACACACACACCAGCACACACACACGCCAACACACACACACCAACACACACACACGCCAACACACACACACCAGCACACACACACCAACACACACACACCAACACACACACACCAGCACACACACACCAACACACACACACCAACACACACACGCCAACACTCACACACACACACACACCAACACACACACACCAACACACACACACCAACACACACACACCAACACTCACACACGCCAACACTCACACAAACACTCACACACATACACACATCAACACACGCACACACACCAACACACACATACACACACCAACACACACACACGCCAACACTCACACAAACACTCACACACATACACACATCAACACACGCACACACACCAACACACACACAGACCAACACATACACACACCAACACACACACACCAACGCACACACACCAACACACACACCAATGCACACACACCAACACACACACCAACACACACACACCAATGCACACACCAACACACACACACACCAACGCACACACACCAACACACACACACCAACACTCACACACGCCAACACTCACACAAACACTCACACACATACACACATCAACACACGCACACACACCAACACACACACAGACCAACACATACACACACCAACACACACACACACCAACGCACACACACCAACACACACACACCAATGCACACACACCAACACACACACCAACACACACACCAACACACACACACCAATGCACACACCAACACACACACACACCAACGCACACACACCAACACACACACACCAACACACACACCAACACACACACACCAATGCACACACCAACACGCACACACACCAACGCACACACACCAACACTCACACACATCAACACACGCACACACACCAACACACACACACCAACGCACACACACCAACACTCACACACATCAACACACGCACACACACCAACACACACACACCAACACACACACACCAACGCACACACACCAACACTCACACACATCAACACACGCACACACACCAACACACACACACCAACGCACACACACCAACACTCACACACATCAACACACGCACACACACCAACACACACACACCAACGCACACACACCAACACTCACACACATCAACACACGCACACACACCAACACACACACACCAACACACACACCAACACACACACACACCAACGCACACACACCAACACTCACACACGCCAACGCTCACACAAACACTCACACACACACACCAACACTCACACACATCAACACACCAACACACACACATACCAACACACACACCAACATTCACACACATCAACACACGCACACACCAACACACACACACCAACGCACACACACCAACGCACACACACCAACACACACCAATGCACACACACCAACACACACACACCAACGCACACAACCAACACTCACACACGCCAACGCTCACATAAATACTCACACACACACACACCAACACTCACACACATCAACACACGCACACACACCAACACACACACATACCAACACACACCAACATTCACACACATCAACACATGCACACACACCAACACACACACACCAACGCACACACACCAACACACACCAATGCACACACACCAACACACACCAATGCACACACACCAACACACACACACCAACGCACACAACCAACACTCACACACGCCAACGCTCACATAAATACTCACACACACACACACCAACACTCACACACATCAACACACGCACACACACCAACACACACACATACCAACACACACACCAACATTCACACACATCAACACATGCACACACACCAACACACACACCAACGCACACGCACACCAACACACACACACCAACGCACACACACGCCAACACTCACACATGCCAACCCTCACACAAACACTCACACACACATCAACACACGCGCACACACCAACACTCACACACATCAACACACACACACACAGACCAACACACACACAGACCAACACACACACACACCAACACTCACACACACCAACACTCACACACACCAACACACACACACACCAACACTCATACACATGCTAACACTCACACAAACACTCACACACACACACACAACACACGCACACACCAACATGCACACACACACACACACACCAACACACACCAACACTCACACACACATCAACACTCACACACACCAGCACTGACACATGCGAACACTCACACACGCGCCAACACTCACACACACCACACTCACACACACATCAACACTCACACACACACAACACTCACACACACACCAACACACACACCAACACACACGCGCACCAACACACACACACACACCAACACACCGACACACACACACCAGCACTCTCACACACCACCGCTCACACACACAGCAACACTCATACACACACCAACACACATGCCAACACACACACACACACTCACCCAAGCTCACACTCACACACATTCCTCCAGCAGGGTAGCAATCTATCAGCTAGGACTCGAAGCTGAGTTCTTCGTCCTTTCTCCAGGCACGGAGGCTCACTTCAGGTCACCCCCTGGCTGCTATCAGAAGAGGCCTGAATTCCAACCCCAGTCCCTGCCTGGCTGGATTGCACATTTAACCCGTCCAGGCCCCCACCGTGTAATTGGAGAGAAGCTGCCTATCCGCCTGATCTTGTTTGTTTCTTACCGGAGCCGTGTTGAGGATTCCAGTGGGCACAGATTCAATAAATTTACATGGTTTCAAGAAAAAGACCGGGCAGAGAAATATTTTCCACAGTTGCTGGAACATGACTGTGTAAAAAAAATATCAGCACTTTCCAAATTGGACAATTCCCAGATTGACAGCCTTCAGAGTGGACACCAAGTTCTGGATTCCGAGTTCTGAACTCCTTTATGTTGTGTTGTATAGACAGGAGGCCAATTATTAACCGCATTTCCCAATCAGATTGAGCCACGCTGCAGAGGGGCAATCAGGAGGAAATAATGTTCCTCAGTGAGGAATGGTCTGTGTGGGCCAATCTCCCATTTTCCACACCAAACCCGCACATCCCATTCTTCACCAGCTTCCGGGCCGGGTCCGGGAGGTGTACAGCGGACCAGTGACCAGTGCTGTAGGTGGCTGGATGGCCACAGCGGGTGGGCTGGACCTGTGTCCATGTCCAAGTCCGTGTGCCAGTCTCATGATACGGCATCCGGCAGTTCAGCTTCCTGGCCTTCGACGAGTGGAGGTGACGGCGACCCAGTTGGTGTCGGGGACCGAGGGCAGACCTGGACTGGCGTATCCAGTGCAGATGTGGTCCAGGTGGCGGCTGGCATCATGTCCCTGCGTCCAGACCGAATAGGAAACTGGCGCAGTGTCCCGGAGTACCAGGCCCAGGACCCATGTGGCATTGGAATTACGCAGATGGACAGCGTCTCCCCAATTTGAACTCACGCCGTTGCGAGCGTCGTCCTGTGTCCGGAGCAGTCCTGTCGCTGGCCGATCCGAGCACCAATGTCCAGGATGACCAGACGGAAGCGGGTCTGGAGTCGATGCCCCATCAGCAACTCTGCTGGAGCCACACCCTCAGTGGCATGAGGGCTCGTCTGGTAACTGAAGAGGAAATGGGCCTCGCCCAAGGTTCCCTGGTCAGTTTCCTCATTGCCCTGGTGAAAAGTTGGACCGTCCTCTCAGCAGTGAAATGGGTCTGTATGTTCCATGACCTTTCACATCGTCCTTCCAGCTCCCTCCATCTATCGCCCCCTACGACTGGCATGTCCAGTCCATGTTTTATCCCGAGTCCCCGTGAAGGGGCATATTTCAGCAAGATAGCTAGTTTCATTACGATGTGCAGATTCCCGAGGTACATAAGACATGGGATCTCACATGGCCTCACGGTAGCATGGTGGTTAGCATCAATGCTTCACAGCTCTAGAGTCCCAGGTTCGATTCCCGTCTGGGTCACTGTCTGTGTGGAGTCTGCACGTCCTCCCCGTGTGTGCGTGGGTTTCCTCCGGGTGCTCCGGTTTCCTCCCACAGTCCAAAGATGTGCGGGTTAGGTAGATTGGCCATGCTAAATTGCCCGTAGTGTAAGGTTAATGGGGGGGCTTGTTGGGTTACAGGTATACGGGTTACGTGGGTTTGAGTAGGGTGATCATTGTTCGGCACAACATTGAGGGCCGAAGGGCCTGTTCTGTGCTGTACTGTTCTATGTTCTATGTTCTATGTTCTATGTATGTTCCTTTGCCTCGGAGATCTTGGGTGAGTGCCATTCAGTACTGGTGTCTACAAATGGACTGGCACTTGTGTGGGTGTCTCAGGGAATCAGAGGCTCCCAGGTGTATTCTCTTTGGGAAGGGTGATACTAGTGCCATCTGGAACCCTGGCATTGCCAGCCTGGACCCCTGGCATTGCCAGCCTGGACCCCTGGCATTGCCAGCCTGGACCCCTGGCATTTCCAGCCTGGCACCCCTGGCATTGCCAGCCTGGACCCCGGCATTGCCAGCCTGGACCCCTGGCATTGCCAGCCTGGACCCCTGGCATTGCCAGCCTGGCACCCCCGGCATTGCCAGCCTGGCACCCCCGGCATTGCCAGCCTGGACCCCCGGCATTGCCAGCCTGGCACCCCTGGCATTGCCAGCCTGGACCCCTGGCATTGCCAGCCTGGACCCCCGGCATTGCCAGCCTGGACCCCCGGCATTGCCAGCCTGGACCCCTGGCATTGCCAGCCTGCACCCCTGGCATTGCCAGCCTGGACCCCTGGCATTGCCAGCCTGGACCCCTGGCATTTCCAGCCTGGCACCCCTGGCATTGCCAGCCTGGACCCCGGCATTGCCAGCCTGGACCCCTGGCATTGCCAGCCTGGACCCCTGGCATTGCCAGCCTGGCACCCCCGGCATTGCCAGCCTGGCACCCCTGGCATTGCCAGCCTGGACCCCTGGCATTGCCAGCCTGGACCCCCGGCATTGCCAGCCTGGACCCCTGGCATTGCCAGCCTGGACCCCTGGCATTGCCAGCCTGGCACCCCTGGCATTGCCAGCCTGCACCCCTGGCATTGCCAGCCTGGCACCCCTGGCATTGCCAGCCTGGCACCCCTGGCATTGCCAGCCTGGCACCCCTGGCATTGCCAGCCTGAAACCCTGGCAGAACTACCTGGTGCCAGGCTGTTGCCATGGGGATGCCATTTAAAAATGGTGCCCTGATCTCTTGCTACACTGAGGATTTCCGGCGAGCAGTGTTCCTCGGTGCATTGTACATTTCCCGCTGAGGCCCCTATCTAACCGGGGGCGAGTTAAATAGCGGGATTTTTCTCAGCGCTGCAAGCGTCAGGAAACACGCAGCTAAACATGCCCGATGTGGGAATTTGATCCCATATGTTTAAATCGGGCCCACAATCTCCACTTTTCCCTTTCCCTAACACCTGAGCCAACAATCCAACTCAGTAAGCCGTTCCTGCCATATCCTCCCATATCCCACGATCTCCTCAGCTCCAAAAGCTACATCGAATGGTTTCTTGAAAACATACAGTGCGGGATTCTCCGCCCGGCGTGCCCTCGCCGGCACCTGCCAATGGGATTTCCCATTGTGGACCCCCCACACCTTCGGGAATACCAGCGCTGTGAGCGCGCTGCCAGCACAATGGAGAATCCCGTCGATGGAGATTCCGGCCCATCAACTGCTCCCTGTGTGATTGGTTGACACCCCATTCAATCCAACGGACTGGCGTGAAGAGACAGGAGGAACATGGCCATGTCTCGCTGCCTTGACTTTATTCCCTCTGGAATCTGGTGGCAATTAAAGTGGCTCGGGCACGTCTTCCACATTGTTGTTCCTCGATGGCGTTGTCATGTGGTGGCTGACCCTCTACACACTCTTCACGTTCCTGGCCCGCCTGATCCTCACTCTCCAATGAGCTCTCATCCTCCTCCATTTCTCCCTCTGGGGAGAGATCTCCCCTGTGCAGCACCAGGCTGTGAAGGGAACAACAGACAGCGATGATGTGGAATACCCCACCTGGACTGTATCCCAAACATCGGAAGAGGCGCATCTTCAGAATGCCAATGATCTGCTCGATGAGGGATTGTGTGGAGCTATGAGCTGCATTGTATCTCTCCTCTGAACCACCCTGAGGATAATTACCGGTGGCATGAGCCACTGATTCTGTGGACACCCCTTATCTCCAAGCAGCCATCCACGTCCACATTCAGGCCCTTCGAGTAGCTGAGGGACCTGGGAGTAATTCAGGATGTATGATTCAGGGCAACTTCCAGGCTTCCGATGTTCACAGACCACTTGAAAACTGAAAGAATGAAAGCCTTTACAATTGATAAACATCGGGAGCTGCTACTGTGGAACGTCACGATGTGAAAGTAGCGCCCCCTCCTGTTATTCTCCAGCCTCCCCCAGTAATACTGGATCTCATTGATGCTGTTGTCAATATTACTACCCTCTCCCCTCAGCCCATCACTGGTGATGTGCCCATGCCCCATGTGGACTTCTATCCTCCCCATCGGGAGGCTGTGTGAACAGAGGAGGTCACCCACCCGCCCAAAGAAGCTTTCTATACCACCCCTCCTCCATTCTTCAATATATTTCGTTACTGTGAAAAGCCCCTAGTCGCCACATTCCGACGCCTGTTCGGGTCAGCCGGGACGGGAATTGAACCCACGCTGCTGACCTTGTTCTGCATTACAAACCAGCTGTCTAGCCCACTGAGCGAAACCGTGTGGAATCATGGGCAGGCTTCTCCGGTTCGGTTGCTGCGAATGGACATCTGGCTGAACGCCAACATTTCCGTTGTCGTTGCCAGCGGCAGTGAGCTAGACCCACAATGGAGAATCCTGGAGCATATCCTGGGGCCGATTGCGGCCAGAAATTCGGTTTGTACCTGCTGAGTACCTGGGCCAGATTGATGGGAAATTGAGGCCTTAATCTCCGATCTCACTGTAAACTCTCTCTCTGAATGGTCAAATGTGGAATCTGTCTCAGTGACTCTCGCAAGTAACCCAGGGGTGTCTGGGTCCTGGGAGTCACCCAAAACAGTCAATCTTAATATTGTTTTAAACCTTTCTCTTGTCCCAGGGCCTGACGTTTGCTTTGTGCCCGGCGAGTACGTGTGCCAGAGAAATGGGAAACTCAGGCCTGAATCACTGTAAACACTCACCATCCGTTCACAATCACTGTATATCTCATCACACTCACTGCACGTGCACACTCACTGTTCACAATCACTCTTCACACTGACTGCCCATTCACAATAAGTCTGTTCACACATGCTCTGTCTGTTCACAATCACTTTTCACACTCATGGCCTGTTCACAATCACTGTTCACACCAGCTATCCATTTACCCTCAGTCTGTTCACAATCACTGTTGAAACTCACTGTCCACAAGCACTGTTCACACTGACTTTCCATTTACACCCAGTCTGTTCATAATCACTGTTCAGACACTATTTTTTCATACTCACTGTTCACACTCACTTACACTTTAGCCCATTTACACTTAGTCTGTTCACACTCACTCACTGTCACAACCACTGTTCACATTGACTGTCCATTTACAGTCAATCTGTTCACACTCACTGCTCATGCTGACTGTACATTTACACTCAGTCTGTTCACGATCACTGTGCACACTCACTGTCTCTCTTTTCACTCTCACTGTGTGACCACACTGTCTGTTCATACTTACTGCAAGTTCACACTCACCTTCTGTTCACAACCACTGTTCACTCCCATTTTCTGTCTGTTCATAATCACTTCACACCAACTGTCATTTATATTCAGTCCGTTCACAATCACTGTTCACACTCACTGGCTGTTTTCTCGAAATGCAATTGGGCGGAGAAACGGTTCCAATGCCAGAATCACTGCGGGCGACGATTTCACGCCAAATCGCAATTCTCCGTGGCCTTGACAGCGGCGTCGATGCGTTCCAAAATGCGCGTACAGTAAATACCGTTTGCATATAATTAGCAGGCCCGACCCGGTATTCTCCGGGGCCTCCATGATTATCCGCCTGCGATGGGCCAAATTCTCGACGGCGTGGTTCACTTGTGCTTTTAAAAATTGTGACACCGGCATCGTGGCTGATGAAGGAGAGAGAGGGGGGATAAGGAAAGTGTCCAACGTGACCATAGTGTGCTGACTGTTGTACCTCTGGCCCGGGGGCTTCTGCCAGGACCAGGGGGAGTAGGGGGTGTGTGGTCAGGAGGTGGGCTGTGGGGTCGGGGTGGATGGGCATGGAGCACTATTGCCGCAGCCGGCAAGACAGCCATACAGCTGCGCACGCCGCTGACTGCCTACTGTGCATTTCGGGGCCACAGGACTTATGGGTCTCCCCCCCCCCCCCCCCCCCCCCCCCCCAGTGCAGTCATGGGCAAAAGAAAATTACTGCGAATTCTCGAATCTGAAACAAAAACAGAAAATGCTGGAACCTTTCAGACGGTCTGATCCCAACTGTGGAGAGAGATCAGAGCTAATGTTGCGAGTCGGAATGATTCTTCGTTAGAGCTGGTCATTGGACCCTTTCTGTTACTGCAACAAAGCACTGAAGCCGATGAGTTAAACAGAGAGAGTACAGACTGTGCTTGGACTCAGATTCAGGATTGAGAGAGCACAGACTGTTCTGGGGCCCGCAGTCAGGAGTAGAGAGAGAATAGACATTCTGGGGTGCAGTGGGCAACACTACAATGCTGTTTACAACACCCATGTTATGGTCCTGCCCCAGGGAAGGGCAAGTGCTCAATGGGATAATGCACAGCTTGGCCTGCAGGGCGTGTTAATATTGGGTGTCCAATGGCTTGCCTGTCTCTGCACTGGTCTGCAGATTGGATGGAACGCAGTGGTTATGGGAGGCTGCTGCGGCCTGGATTTGGAGAAAATATATTGAAGAATGGAGGGGTGGTATAGAAAGCTTCTTTGGGCGGGTGGGTGACCTCCTCTGTTCACACAGCCTCCCGATGGGGAGGATAGAAGTCCACATGGGGCATGGGCACATCACCAGTGATGGGCTGAGGGGAGAGGGTAGTAATATTGACAACAGCATCAATGAGATCCAGTATTACTGGGGGAGGCTGGAGAATAACAGGAGGGGGCGCTACTT
Source organism: Scyliorhinus canicula (assembly GCF_902713615.1). NCBI lineage: Eukaryota > Metazoa > Chordata > Chondrichthyes > Carcharhiniformes > Scyliorhinidae > Scyliorhinus > Scyliorhinus canicula. The sequence goes on along the minus strand of NC_052158.1, from coordinate 14,569,469 downwards.
TCACATCGTGACGTTCCACAGTAGCAGCTCCCGATGTTTATCAATTGTAAAGGCTTTCATTCTTTCAGTTTTCAAGTGGTCTGTGAACATCGGAAGCCTGGAAGTTGCCCTGAATCATACATCCTGAATTACTCCCAGGTCCCTCAGCTACTCGAAGGGCCTGAATGTGGACGTGGATGGCTGCTTGGAGATAAGGGGTGTCCACAGAATCAGTGGCTCATGCCACCGGTAATTATCCTCAGGGTGGTTCAGAGGAGAGATGCAATGCAGCTCATAGCTCCACACAATCCCTCATCGAGCACATCATTGGCATTCTGAAGATGCGCCTCTTCCGATGTTTGGGGTATAGTCCAGGTGGGGTATTCCACATCATCGCTGTCTGTTGTTCCCTTCACAGCCTGGTGCTGCACAGGGGAGATCTCTCCCCAGAGGGAGAAATGGAGGAGGATGAGAGCTCATTGGAGAGTGAGGATCAGGCGGGCCAGGAACGTGAAGAGTGTGTAGAGGGTCAGCCACCACATGACAACGCCATCGAGGAACAACAATGTGGAAGACGTGCCCGAGCCACTTTAATTGCCACCAGATTCCAGAGGGAATAAAGTCAAGGCAGCGAGACATGGCTATGTTCCTCCTGTCTCTTCACGCCAGTCCGTTGGATTGAATGGGGTGTCAACCAATCACACAGGGAGCAGTTGATGGACCGGAATCTCCATCGACGGGATTCTCCATTGTGCTGGCAGCGCGCTCACAGCGCTGGTATTCCCGAAGGTGTGGGGGGTCTACAATGGGAAATCCCATTGGCAGGTGCCGGCGAGGGCACGCCGGGCGGAGAATCCCGCACTGTATGTTTTCAAGAAATCATTTGATGTAGCTTTTGGAGCTGAGGAGATCGTGGGATATGGGAGGAAATGGCAGGAACGGCTTACTGAGTTGGATTGTTGGCTCAGGTGTTAGGGAAAGGGAAAAGTGGAGATTGTGGGCCCGATTTAAACAAATGGGATCAAATTCCCACATCGGGCATGTTTAGCTGCGTGTTTCCTGGCGCTTGCAGCCCTGAGAAAAATCCCGCTATTTAACTCGCCCCCGGTTAGATAGGGGCCTCAGCGGGAAATGTACAATGCACCGAGGAACACTGCTCGCCGGAAATCCTCAGTGTAGCAAGAGATCAGGGCACCATTTTTAAATGGCATCCCCATGGCAACAGCCTGGCACCAGGTAGTTCTGCCAGGGTTTCAGGCTGGCAATGCCAGGGGTGCCAGGCTGGCAATGCCAGGGTCCAGGCTGGCAATGCCAGGGGTGCCAGGCTGGCAATGCCAGGGGTGCCAGGCTGGCAATGCCAGGGGTCCAATCTGGCAATGCCAGGGGTGCCAGGCTGGCAATGCCAGGGGTGCCAGGCTGGAAATGCCAGGGGTCCAGGCTGGCAATGCCAGGGGTCCAGGCTGGCAATGCCAGGGGTGCCAGGCTGGCAATGCCAGGGGTGCCAGGCTGGAAATGCCAGGGGTCCAGGCTGGCAATGCCAGGGGTCCAGGCTGGCAATGCCAGGGGTCCAGGCTGGCAATGCCGGGGTCCAGGCTGGCAATGCCAGGGGTCCAGGCTGGCAATGCCAGGGGTCCAGGCTGGCAATGCCAGGGGTGCCAGGCTGGCAGTGCCAGGGGTGCCAGGCTGGCAATGCCAGGGCTCCAGATGGCACTAGTATCACCCTTCCCAAAGAGAATACACCTGGGAGCCTCTGATTCCCTGAGACACCCACACAAGTGCCAGTCCATTTGTAGACACCAGTACTGAATGGCACTCACCCAAGATCTCCGAGGCAAAGGAGATAGATCCCATGTCTTATGTACCTCGGGAATCTGCACATCGTAATGAAACTAGCTATCTTGCTGTAATATGCCCCTTCACGGGGACTCGGGGATAAAACATGGACTGGACATGCCAGTCGTAGGGGGCGATAGATGGAGGGAGCTGGAAGGACGATGTGAAAGGTCATGGAACATACAGACCCATTTCACTGCTGAGAGGACGGTCCAACTTTTCACCAGGGCAATGAGGAAACTGACCAGGGAACCTTGGGCGAGGCCCATTTCCTCTTCAGTTACAAGACGAGCCCTCATGCCACTGAGGGTGTGGCTCCAGCAGAGTTGCTGATGGGGCATTGACTCCAGACCCGCTTCCGTCTGGTCATCCTGGACATTGGTGCTCGGATCGGCCAGCGACAGGACTGCTCCGGACACAGGACGACGCTCGCAATGGCGTGAGTTCAAATTGGGGAGACGCTGTCCATCTGCGTAATTCCAATGCCACATGGGTCCTGGGCCTGGTACTCCGGGACACTGCGCCAGTTTCCTATTCGGTTTGGACGCAGGGACATGATGCCAGCCGCCACCTGGACAACATCTGCACTGGATACGCCAGTCCAGGTCTGCCCTCGGTCCCCGACACCAACTGGGTCGCCGTCACCTCCACTCGTCGAAGGCCAGGAAGCTGAACTGCCTGATGCCGTATCATGAGACTGGCACACGGACTTGGACATGGACACAGGTCCAGCCCACCCGCTGTGGCCATCCAGCCACCTACAGCACTGGTCACTGGTCCGCTGTACACCTCCCGGACCCGGCCCGGAAGCTGGTGAAGAACGGGATGTGCGGGTTTGGTATGGAAAATGGGAGATTGGCCCACACAGACCATTCCTCACTGAGGAACATTATTTCCTCCTGATTGCCCCTCTGCAGCGTGGCTCAATCTGATTGGGAAATGCGGTTAATAATTGGCCTCCTGTCTATACAACACAACATAAAGGAGTTCAGAACTCGGAATCCAGAACTTGGTGTCCACTCTAAAGGCTGTCAATCTGGGAATTGTCCAATTTGGAAAGTGCTGATATTTTTTTTACACAGTCATGTTCCAGCAACTGTGGGAAATATTTCTCTGCCCGGTCTTTTTCTTGCAACCATGTAAATTTATTGAATCTGTGCCCACTGGAATCCTCAACACGGCTCCGGTAAGAAACAAACAAGATCAGGCGGATAGGCAGCTTCTCTCCAATTACACGGTGGGGGCCTGGACGGGTTTAATGTGCAATCCAGCCAGGCAGGGACTGGGGTTGGAATTCAGGCCTCTTCTGACAGCAGCCAGGGGGTGACCTGAAGTGAGCCTCTGTGCCTGGAGAAAGGATGGAGAACTCAGCTTCGAGTCCTAGTTGATAGATTGCTACCCTGCTGGAGGAATGTGTGTGTGTGTGTGTGTGTTGGCATGTGTGTTGGTGTGTGTATGAGTGTTGCTGTGTGTGTGAGCGGTGGTGTGTGAGAGTGCTGGTGTGTATGTGTCGGTGTGTTGGTGTGTGTGTGTGTGAGTTGGTGCGCGTGTGTGTTGGTGTGTGTGTGAGTGTTGTTGTGTGTGTGAGTGTTGATGTGTGTGTGACTGTGTGTGTGTGAGTGTTGGCGTGTGTGTGAGTGTTCGCATGTGTCAGTGCTGGTGTGTGAGTGTTGATGTGTGTGTGAGTGTTGGTGTGTGTGCATGTTGGTGTGTGCGTGTGTGTGAGTGTTTGTGTGAGTGTTAGCATGTGTGTGAGTGTTGGTGTGTGTGTGTGTTGGTGTGTGTGAGTGTTGGTGTGTGTGAGTGTTGGTGTGTGTGTGTGTTGGTCTGTGTGTGTGTTGGTCTGTGTGTGTTGGTGTGTGTGTGTGTGTTGATGTGTGTGAGTGTTGGTGTGTGCGCGTGTGTTGATGTGTGTGTGTGTTTGTGTGAGGGTTGGCGTGTGTGAGTGTTGGCGTGTGTGTGCGTTGGTGTGTGTGTGTTGGTGTGCGTGTGCGTTGGTGTGTGTGCATGTGTTGATGTGTGTGAATGTTGGTGTGTGTGTTGGTATGTGTGTGTGTTGGTGTGTGTGCGTGTGTTGATGTGTGTGAGTGTTGGTGTGTGTGTGTGAGTATTTGTGTGAGCGTTGGCGTGTGTGACTGTTGGTGTGTGTGCGTTGGTGTGTGTGTGTGTTGGTGTGTGTGCATTGGTGTGTGTTGGTGTGTGTGCGTTGGTGTGTGTGCGTGTGTTGATGTGTGTGAGTGTTGGTGTGTGTGTGTGTGTGAGTATTTGTGTGAGCGTTGGCGTGTGTGAGTGTTGGTGTGTGTGCGTTGGTGTGTGTGTGTGTTGGTGTGTGTGCATTGGTGTGTGTTGGTGTGTGTGCGTTGGTGTGTGTGTTGGTGTGTGTGCGTGTGTTGATGTGTGTGAGTGTTGGTGTGTGTGTGAGTGTTTGTGTGAGCGTTGGCGTGTGTGAGTGTTGGTGTGTGTGCGTTGGTGTGTGTGTGTTGGTGTGTGCATTGGTGTGTGTGTGTTGGTGTGTGTATTGGTGTGTGTGTTGGTGTGTGTGCATTGGTGTGTGTGTGTAGGTGTGTGTGCGTTGGTGCGTGTGTGTCGGTGTGTGTATGTGTTGGTCTGTGTATGTTGGTGTGTGTGTGTGTGTCGATGTGTGTGAGTGTTGGTGTGTGCGCGTGTGTTGATATGTGTGTGTGTTTGTGTGAGGGTTGGCGTGTGTGAGTGTTGGCGTGTGTGTGCGTTGGTGTGTGTGTGTTGGTGTGCGTGTGCGTTGGTGTGCGTGTGCGTTGGTGTGTGTGCATGTGTTGATGTGTGTGAATGTTGGTGTGTGTGTTGGTGTGTGTGTGTGTTGGTGTGTGTGCATTGGTGTGTGTTGGTGTGTGTGCGTTGGTGTGTGTGTTGGTGTGTGTGCGTGTGTTGATGTGTGTGAGTGTTGGTGTGTGTGTGTGTGAGTATTTGTGTGAGCGTTGGCGTGTGTGAGTGTTGGTGTGTGTGCGTTGGTGTGTGTGTGTGTTGGTGTGTGTGCATTGGTGTGTGTTGGTGTGTGTGCGTTGGTGTGTGTGTTGGTGTGTGTGCGTGTGTTGATGTGTGTGAGTGTTGGTGTGTGTGTGAGTGTTTGTGTGAGCGTTGGCGTGTGTGAGTGTTGGTGTGTGTGCGTTGGTGTGTGTGTGTTGGTGTGTGCATTGGTGTGTGTGTGTTGGTGTGTGTATTGGTGTGTGTGTGTTGGTGTGTGTGCATTGGTGTGTGTGTGTAGGTGTGTGTGCGTTGGTGCGTGTGTATCGGTGTGTGTATGTGTTGGTCTGTGTATGTGTTGGTGTGTGTGCGTGTGTTGATGTGTGTATGTGTGTGAGTGTTTGTGTGAGTGTTGGCGTGTGTGAGTGTTGGTGTGTGTGTGTTGGTGTGTGTGTTGGTGTGTGTGTGTTGGTGTGTGTGTGTGTGTGAGTGTTGGCGTGTGTGTGTTTGTGTGTGTGTGTTGGTGTGTGTGTGCTGGTGTGTGTGTGTTGGTGTGTGTGTGTTGGTGTGTGTGTGTTGGTGTGTGTGTGTTGGTGTGTCATGCCTGGCGGAGTTGGTGCACTGCTTTCCTGGTGGAGAGCAGGTCAAAGATCCTTTGTAGTTCTTTCCTCTCCACCAGGAGCTCTAGAGTCGGGGCCTTAGAGTATTTATGGTCTACCTCCAAGATGGAGTCGACCAGCTGCTGCTGAGCCGCCTTTTCCTCCCTATCTCTTTGCACTTTGAAAGCGATAATTTCCCCTTACTACGGGCTTTAGTTCTTCCCAGAATGCGCTAGGGCGAGACCTCCCCGTTCTGGTTGCTCTCCGTGTACTCTGCTATGGCCCACGATATCTTTTCGTTGAAGGCCTTGTCAGCTAGTAGGGCAATGTCCAACCTCCATGTGGGGCATTGGGCCCTGCCTCTCTGCAGCCTCACATCCAAATAGTGTGGAGCGTGGTTGGATATCACAATTCCGGAGTATTCCACTTTGTCTATACCCGGAAGCACCGTTTTCCCCACCATAAAGAAGTCAATTCTGGTGAAAACGTTGTGTGCTGGGGAGAAGAAGGAAAACTCCTTCTCCCCTGGGTGGGCGAACCTCCAGGGGCCCACCACTCCCATCTGTTCCATAAAGTGACTGAGTTCCCTTGCCATGCTTGAGGTTTTCCCCATTTTGGGGCTTGATCTGTCAGTCGTTGGATCCTGTACACAGTTGAAGTCCCCCCCCTCCCCCTCATGATTAGTCGGTGCGTCGCAATGTCCATGATTTCCGCCATGGTCTTCTTGATAAAGCTCGTGTCATCCCAGTTGGGCGCATACACGTTAACTAGTACCACCGGTGCCCGATCCAGCGCCCGCTGACTATGACGTACCGTCCCCCGGGGTCCGTAACCGTCTTTGTCGCCCTAAATATCGTCCTCTTGCAGACCAGTATTGTCACCCCCTCCCCCACCCGGCTCTCGTCCCGTAGCAGGAATGGTAAGTCTGTCCCACCCAGCCCTTTCTTCCCCGGCTCTCGTCCCGTAGCAGGAATGGTAAGTCTGTCCCACCCAGCCCTTTCTTCCCCGGCTCTCGTCCCGTAGCAGGAATGGTAAGTCTGTCCCACCCAGCCCTTTCTTCCCCGGCTCTCGTCCCGTAGCAGGAATGGTAAGTCTGTCCCACCCAGCCCTTTCTTACCCGCAGTCGGTTCTGCTCTCTCAGGTGTGTCTCTTGGATGAAGACGATGTCGGCTTTCATGTTTCTTTGGTGGGTGAGGACTCTGGATCTTTTCACTGGGCTGTTCAGTCCCCTTACGTTCCAGGTGACTATCCTGGTGGGGGGGGCTTCTGTCCCCTTGCTCCTGTGGGACTTACCTTTTGTACATGCCCCTGCCCTCCGAGGTTTCCCTTTGTTAGGGGGCCGTCCAGGATGGCCGCTGTCACTGCTCTCCCCATGCGGTCGGGTCCCTGCGCTCCGGGGTTTCCCTTTGTTAGGGGGCCGTCCAGGATGGCTGCTGTCACTGCTCTCCCCATGCGGTCGGGTCCCTGCGCTCCGAGGTTTCCCTTTGTCCAGGGGGCACCCAACCTGGCCGCCCACTGTGCGTCCGCTACGCGGGCAGTCCGCTGCACTCTGGGGTCTCCCTTCACCCAGAGATCGTACTGGGTGAGTGCTTGCAGCGATTTCTTGTTCTAAGACCTTGATTGTGGCACTTTGTAGCCCTATTGTTATTCCCTTTCTGACCCTCCTTCCCGGTCCCTCCCCCCCCCCCGGTTCCCCGGTTCCTCCCTCCCTGTGTTTCACCACCCCCCACCCCGGTCCCTCCCTCCCTGTGTTTCAACCCCCCCCACCCCGGTCCCTCCCTCCCTGTGATCCAACCCCCCGGTCCCTCCCTCCCTGTGTTTCACCACCCCCCACCCCGGTCCCTCCCTCCCTGTGTTTCACCACCCCCCACCCCGGTCCCTCCCTCCCTGTGTTTCACGACCCCCCCCGGTCCCTCCCTGTGTTTCACCCCCCCGGTCCCTCCCTTTCACCTTTTTTACCCCTCTCCCGTATACCCCTCTTGTCCCTCTTTCCCCTGTTCCTATCCCTGTTTGCTCTCCTGCCTCTGTTGAGTGGTTTCCCCCCCCCCCACCCCTAACGTGGCGCCTTCCCCCCTGTTGGGGGCGCGCTGCGGCCCTGCTTTGTTGCAGCGGGGCTAGCTTTCCTGCTCGTGCAGTGGCCTCCCTCTCGGGAGTTACTGTGTTGCTTCTCCCTTGCCCGGCCTCTGCGGTTTTTTGCCCGCTCATCCTTCCCTGCACTCCTCTCACTTGCTCTCCCTTCTCCGCTACTCTCTGTGGTGAATCACAGTCTGTGTTATTCACACTGTTATTGTATATGATGTACTGTGTCTGTGTAAGCTCGGTATACGAGCAGTTGCACGGCTCTGCCCCTAGGGGGAGATGAGGAGTTTGTACTGGGCTCTGTCCATGGCTCCGCCCATGGCTCCTCCCACTAGCCGGAAGTATAAAGCCTGGCAGTCTGAGCCTGCCTGCCAGTTCATCTCGTCGCAGGTAGGCTCCGTTGTAAGATCATTAAAACCACTGTCCACTTCCAACCACGTGTCGTGTGAATTGATGGTCACATCACTCTCGTTCCCTTGTGCTGGGGCCGGGTCTCCCACCTGAAGCGGTCCCTCGTGTAGTTTTGTTCAGGTGTGCTCTCGCCGTGGCAGGGGGTAGCGGGGTGGCCTGGTGTTGCCTCATCCCTTCCCCCCCACCCCCTGTCGTTGTGTTGTTGCACCTTGCCGGGGGCTTCTTATTCCTACTCGTGCTGGCGGCTTTCCAGCTGTGATCCTCAACAAACCTGTTTGCTTTGGCGGGGGCTGTGATGAAGTATTCTCCTTTTTGGTATGTGACCCAGAGTTTCGCTGGGTACCAAAACGCACATTGCACTTGTGAAGGGCTGCTTTCGCTTAATTGAACTCTGCCCGTCTCCTGGCTCGGTCTGCCCCAATGCCTTGTGAATTCTAACGAAGAGACCTTCCCATTTGCAGGTTCTGTTTTGCCTGGCCTAGCGCAGGATTGTCTCCCTATCCCGGTACCGGTGCAGTTTAGCTATAACTGCCCGCGGGTGGTCCCCTGCCTTGGGCATCGGGCGCAGCGACCGGTGCGCTCTGTCCATTTCTGGTGGGTTAGGGACTCCCCACTAAGTTGCCCAGCATCTTGGCCACGTAGACCGTAGGGTTTCTACCCTCGATCCCCTCTGGCAGGCCCACTATCCTGACATTTTGCTTTCTCGAGCGGTTTTCCTGATCGTCCACTCTGCCCTTCAGTGTCCCCTGTGTTGGGCTCAGTCTCGCCACCTCCTTCTCCAGGGCTGTGATCCGGTCGCTCTCGTCAGTCACTGCTTTCTCCAGCTCCTTAATGGTCGCCCCTTGGGCTTCCAGTTTCTCCTCTTGGGCTTCCAGTTTCTCCTCTTGGGCTTCCAGTTTCTCCTCTTGGGCTTCCAGTTTCTCCTCTTGGGCTTCCAGTTTCTCCTCTGCTCTGCCCAGGGCGATCTGCACCTCCGCCTGGGCCTTGGCCATTGCTGCCTGAACTGCGGCCTCCATGTCTGCTCTGGCCTCTGCCTTGTTTTCCTGCTGATGTTCCCTCAGCGCCTCGGCAAAGCCTGCCTTCCATTACTCCCCTGGCCCAGGGGGAAAATGCTCCTGTCTGTCGAGTTCTTTTTGTTGCGGCGAGCCTTCCGTTCTGCCGCTTCGTGCGCCGATTAGCTCGTCTGAACGGACTCGCCCATTGCCCCGTCTGCGTTTGGTTCCCTTTCTCCCTCTGCTTTGACTTCCTTCTGGCACTTTTCTTTTTTTACCCCTCCCCCCCCCCCCCCCCCCCCCCCCCCCACTCTTCTCCCCTTTAACACTGTTTTTTTTATACATTAAAAAAGGGGAAAGTTCTTTTTTTTCCCCCTCACTCACCCACATACCGGGTCAGGAGAGTCGAGAGAGAGAGAGAGGCTTCTGGCCAGGCCTGAAGTCCTCCTCTGTTCCGCCGTCCGCCTCGTGGTCACTGCCGGGGGGGGGGGGGGGGGGGTCTCTGTCGCTTGCTCTGCTCAGTCCCGGTCCCGACTTTGGTCTGGGCCGCCGCTCTTCTTGCCCCACGTTCTCCTGCCGTGTGGCGGGGTGGTGGGGGGTGGGGAGGGGCAGTCCGGCCGGTTTGCACGCTTTGGCACAAGTTTTTTCTGGGGAACGGGACGTGACTGCGTCCCCTCCTCCGGAGCTCCGTTGCCCACGACCGCTCCCTGCCGCCGCTGGAAGTCAAGTCCGCAAGTCAGTCTTTAATGTTGAAAGATAAGGAGATATGTGGTTTGGAAGGCACATTGTTGGAAAAGGCAGCAATATGTGGGATTGATGGTGAGATCAGTAGGGTGCCATTATGTAAGGTTAGAGAGTCCGTTAAAAAGTGGTGAAGTAGCAGTAGGAACAGCAGAAGAAATACCATTGTCAGAGATGCCAATTCTCCTGGGGAATTATGTCACTGGGTCACAGGTGGGAGTGCAGCCTACTGTAGTTGAAAAGCCAGTGGAAAGTCAAACAACAGAGATGTCACAGGAAGTACATCCAAGAATGTTTCCTGATTGTTTAATAACCCGATCACCAAGCCACAGACTGAGACAGGAGGAAGAGAACTTGAGGAGTACCGATAGGGAGGCTGGGACTGAAATGATAGAAACCATATTTGATCAGATGGTTAGTAAAGAACAAGAGCAGGTGGTGGGTGAATTGTCAGAAGCCGCGGGGAGCGATCCAACGGCGAAGCTGCGCCCGAAAAGCAGCTGGCCAAGGCTGATAAATACCGGGACACCACACTCCGGGGATCTACCCGTCTCGCAACATCTCGCGAGAAATTGTGATGTAAATCCTGCCCATTGTGGACACAGCCACCTTTTAGCAAGTCCGCATATTAGAGCAAGACAGCTAGTCTGACTTTAATGTGCAGATTCCTGCGGTACCTGACATGTGGGATCTGTCACCTTTGCCTTGGAGATTTCAGGTTGAATGCGGTTCAGTGCTGGTCTCCACAAATGGGGACCAGATGCAACGGTACTTGTGGGGTTCCCCAGGATGTCGGAGGCCCCCAGGTGCAGGCCCTATGTGCATGGTGGTACCTTGGCACTGCTGGTGCTACCTGGGTGCCCTGGCAGTGCCACCTGGCACTTTGGCAGTGCTAACCTGGCACCCTGTCAGTGCCACCTGGGTGCCAGCCTGGTGCTGTCCAGATGCCAGCTGGCTGGGGAACTGCCATGGTGCCAAGCTGGCATTTTTTGTGTGCTGGTGATTGGGCTGCCAGATGTGGGTGTTTTGGGAGGTGCAGGACCCTGAGGATCCTTGAGTTGAGGGCCTCTTGTTATCTGAGGAGCTCCTCGCTGTAGAAAATGGGGTTATCTACGACCTTGGCTGCAAGTTCCCCACCGAGGCCCCTTATTTAATGTGAGAGGTGTTGTATAGCCATGTGTTTCTCGATGTTAGCGAGAGCCGGTAAACATGTGGCTAAAGGCGCTCACCATGGGGCTTTGTTCTCTTTTAGTTGAATCGGGCCCCATGTTTGATCAGATGGAAAATCAACTTGACCTGAAGAGTCATTAGTCACATGGAGCTGTGTGGTGGGAAAACTTGGGATGTACAAAAGTAATTAAGCAGGATGTAGGAAATTCCCATTAAAGAAAATCCATGCAAAATCCATCCGTTAGCAACAGCACAGGTACAAACTGAAATGACTGATGTACGGAAATGAAAAATAGAACTCCTTGACAGAGTGAATGGAGAAAGGAAGGTTTAAGAAGCATGGGAACTCCAGCCTGCAAGCGGTACCAGTGATGGTGACACGGAAGAGAACGTGGGTCTGGAAAGACAGATTAGGAGGAAAGCTGACATCCAACATCAGATTGCAAAAGGACCTACCAGCAATCGCCTGCATGAGATTGGAGAGGAGGGAAGGCATCTACACCAAGTGGGAGAGCTATTCACAAGGCAGCAGGTTGTAATGAAAGAATCTTCAGGGACTGTCGAGCTCCCAAGAGCAGCCAAATTGCTATCATAATGGGGAAGTGAAGACACTAGGATGTGGTGACGGACGAGGAACAGATGAAGGATTAAAGCTGTCTCAGCATTTCACAGAGAGCATCATCCATGGTGAGCTGTGGAATCTGGAGGCTGAAGAGCTGCTACAAATGTAGCCAGAATAGTCAACAGGAAATGGTGGCTGTTTAACCCTGTCCAAATGCACCACTGTCACCAATTAATCTGGCTCTCCTCATCAGACAGCAAAAGAAGCAGGATGCAAAACCATTGGTGACTGTGATGAACTGACGATGAATGCTGCAACAAAGATCCAACAAGTCTGTCATACAACTAAGTCTAGGGGTAGCATGGTGGTTAGCATAGATGCTTCACAGCTCCAGGGTCCCAGGTTCGATTCCCGGCTGGGTCACTGTCTGTGTGGAGTCTGCACGTCTTCCCCCTGTGTGCGTGGGTTTCCTCCGGGTGCTCCGGTTTCCTCCCACAGTCCAAAGATGTGCGGGTTAGGTGGATTGGCCATGCTAAATTGCCCGTAGTGTCCTAATAAAAGTAAGGTTAAGGGGGGGGGTTGTTGGGTTACGGGTATAGGGTGGATACGTGGGTTTGAGTAGGGTGATCATTGCTCGGCACAACATCGAGGACGGAAGGGCCTGTTCTGTGCTGTACTGTTCTATGTTCTATGTTCTAAGTGGAAAACTCTGCTGGTAAAACCAGCCAACTGCACGTAACTGAATTATTGATGAAATTCTGTTGTGTAAAAGTATGGAGGTTGACACTGAGACCATTTGGAGATCTGATAATAACAGGACTACTTGGACAGGGTTAATGTCAAAGTATTGGAAAGAAAAGATGATTGCTGGCGCACTGTCTTGGCCGTGACATGCGGAAAGCCAGCAATGGACTACATTCATGTTTGCTTGTATAAAAATGAAAAATATATGTACTGTTTAGCATGTAAACTGTATGTAATCATTAATAATGTCTAGATTGAAAAGGGTTCAGAAAATGAAGCCATCTGTGTCTATTGATGGCTTTTTTTTTGGAAGGGAATTGTCACGATGGGGAGATACTAGGAACTTGGGTGCGGAAATGGGGTCCAAGATGTGGCCGGCAATTTAGGGGTTCAAAGGACTGCCAGCAGCAGAGTCAGAGGGATACACCCATCGCCCCAGTTAGCTTGTCCAATTCAGACTTAACGGGTGTGATTCTCCCAAAAGAACAAAGTCCCCCAGCGAGTGGGTTTAGCTGCATGTGTCTGCCACTCGCAGCTCCTGGAACTACATGGCTATTTAACACGATTTACATTGAATAAGGGGCCTTAATGGGGAATGCACAGTCGAGGCCGCAATAGCCCCATTTTGTATAGTAGGAAGCTCTGCTCGCCTGAACGCCCCATTGCCACGAGCGATGGCGTTCCGATCTCTGAGGCCCCCAAAACGGTGCCTGACCTCACCCCCAGCCCGAACTCAGCATAGGAGGGTCCCTGCATCCCCCCATCCACGCTGGGCAACCCTGGCCTGATTGCGCAAGAATTGCCAGCTTGGCACCCTGGCAGTGCCCCTGCCAGCACCACCTGGGCACCTTGGCAGTGCCAAATTGGCACCCTGCCAGCACCACCTTGGAAGTGCCAGCTGGAACCCATGTGGCATTGCCAGCGTGCCAAACCAGCGCTGCCATGATACCTGGGTGGCACCAGCAGTGCCAGGGTACCACCCTTCCCAAAGGGCATGCAGCTGAGGGGGGTGGAGGCGACCCCCGTGGAGACCCCCGTCTGGTCCCTGTTTGTGGGGACCAGTGTTGAACGACCCTTGCCCAAGGCCTCTGAGGTGAAGAGATTGAATCTCAAAACCAGATACATCGGGAATCTGCACATTAGAGTGAGATTAGGCACGGGATTCTCCGGAATCTAAGTGTGGGAGGAGTGGGAATTGTCACGAGCTTCCTGGCGCTCGGCCCAGCGAGACCGGCAACGCAATTCAACGTTAATTGGTCCACTTAATGAGGCCTCGCAGCCTTCTCGCCGCAAATGAAGGCTCGGATGCTGATTCGCCAGCCCTCCGCTAATAAGGTAGCCATGATGTGGAGATGCCGGCGTTGGACTGGGGTGAGCACAGTAAGAAGTCTTACAACACCAGGTTAAAGTCCAACAGGTTTGTTTCAAACACGAGCTTTCGGAGCACGGCTCCTTCTTCAGGTAGAGCAGCCCTTCAGCTGCACTCGTTCTGCACCCCCAGCCAGCTCACAATAATGGGCCGAGAACACGGGCTCCAAGAGTCAGAGATGCTGACCTAGGGAGGCTCCTGAACGCGGTGGAGTCCAGGAGGGATGTCCGAGGGTTCTGGTGGGGGGTTGGGTGGGGGGTTGGGGGGGGGGGGGGGCGGTGGGGGGGGGGGGGGGGGGCGGGGTTAGCCATAGGGCAGCCAGTGCTGCCTTGGACGAGGGGGCAGCAGCTGTGAGCTCGGTGTGACCTTGAGGACTGGCCTCCAATGCCGAAAAAAGGTCAACGGCCTACAGCGGGCAGCACGAGTGAGTAGACAACAACCCCCCCCCCCCCCCCCCCCACAAGGGAGCATCCACCCCCCTCCCCCTTCAACCCTTCCTTCACACACCCCTCCTACCGCTGTGATCCACGCGTGTGGCTAACAATGCCCTCCTCAGGAAAAGCTCTCCCATAATCGTCAGGAGCGGCGTCGGACTTAAGAATCTTTACCTCCTTCGAGGAGTGGGCCCGGGAGGTGACGGGTGTGGCCGAGGCCAGCACGGTAATTCACGCGGAGACTGGCAGACGCTGCAGAGGTGAGGAACCACCAGGCTCCACACGGGGGACCTGTCAGAGGTGAGTTATGATTGCCATACTGACTGACCCATCCCTCCCACTGACCAGAGATCCATTCACCCACACGTCCTCCAGCTGATGGAGCTGGCCCATCCCAGGCGGTACCCTTTCCTGCCTCCCATGAGACCACCTCGGATGAGAACTCCGAGGTTGCCAGCGTAATAATCTTGGCACGGCTGTCATCCCCACCCTCCACCAGCACAGGTACACATATCTCGGTGGGACATGTTAATGGACGGGCTTTGGGGGCACAATCTGGTGAGCACCACACTGCTGCTGATGTACATCAGGTGGAGGCAGGAACCCCCCAGGCAAGAGAGGAGTCAGAGGCCTGCGAGATCCCAGCCTGACGTTGAGCCTGTGGTACACAGTTTCGGAACTGATGGAGACGATAGGGAGCAGCCGGAACATTCAGAGGCAGATGTCAGCGTCACTCCAGCAGATCCACATACGCTTGGAGGAGTCCCAGAGGCTACGGGCACAGGAGATGGCGCCGGCAACGCGTGGCACTGAGGCCAACACTGCGAGGGTGGCGACTGCAGTGGAAAGCTTGGTGCACCATTGTACCATGGTACTTTGGCACCATTGGTGAAGGTGTCCAAGGCGTCGGGCAGTCGGTGGCAGCCAAGGCTAAGGGTCTCGGCAGAATGTCTGTCTCGCTGGTGGATGTCACCCAGTACCAGGCTAAACTTGATGAGGTTCTGCGGGACATGTCCCGCTCTCCGATGGGAATGGCCGAGATGCTGCGGAGCTTGTCCCAGTCACAGCTGGGCATTGCCTTGGTGCTGCAGAGCATGTCCCAGTCACTTGGCCTATTGGGTGGGGTTGCGGGGTAGGGTGGAGGTGTGGACTTAGGTAGGGTGCTCTTTCCAAGTGCCGAAGCAGGTGCAATAGGCCAAATGGCCTCCTTCTGCACTGTAAATTCTATGATACCACACAGAACCCGGGAATGATCCCGAGGCAGCATCGCCTACCAGCAGCATCATTGGGGTAACATCTGCATCCAATAACCCTGTCTGGGCGTTTATTATTTGTAAGGAATTGGGAGAGGGTGTCAGACTGACAAACAGCGGTGGCTCCCATCCCGTGACTCTCCATTCCCCCATTGACCTTCTGCAAGCCCCTGGAACGCCCTGCCCACGCACTGCAGCCGCAGCGGGCCCCCTTCACCGGACCCCAGGCCCTGTACCTCGGACACCCAGTCATAATGTCACCTGGGCCAGCGCTGGTCCCCTCTCTTCGCATTCACCCAGCCTCCAGCCGTGAACATGTCCGGGAGCTATGTCCCATCCCCTGGGTGTTAGGGTGTTGGCCTCTGCATGTGTGGTGTTGTCTCCCGCAGTGTTCAGGTATATTGTCCAGGCATCAAGGTCTGATTGGGATGCAAGACAATGACTCACACATGCTACATGGCCCGCCCACTCATGGGAATCCTCTTGGGTTGTGTGAAGTGCTGGGGTGGCTGCTGAAAGACTGGAGGCCATTGGATATCGGGTTTTTCTCATTAATTATATGGAAACGGGGCTTAAGTGGAGATAATTGGTTTCTCGCCTCGCAATGGAGAGATCCTGATTTCCCCTATGGGAGCAGGCCAGTTGCATCGCAAGGTGTTTGGTGCCTGGTGCGGTTCTCATTTTTGGCCCCTCCCGCTATTCACCAACCTCATTACATTTGAGCGAGAGCATAACAAAGCCAGAGAATCATGCCCTATCTGTCTCGTTTGAATGAGCAGATTTGCTAAAAAGTGATTCCGCCTACAATGGGCGGGATTCACATCGCAACAGCTCGTGAGATTGCGTTGAATCTTGCAAGGCGTGGCGAGCCGGGTAGATCCTGTGAGCGGGGTCTCCCAGCTTTCAAAGGCCATGTTGCCCTGTGGCGAGCTGCGTTTTGGGCACAGCATGGCTGCTGGATCGCACCCATCCTCATTGGTGGGAATAAACAGGATGCCCCGGTTCAGCCAGGATGACTCACTCTAGATCCATTGTCATTCAGGACAACCTTGTTTGACCAGTAATTATCCCATCACAGAGTCTGATGATCTATTTGCCAGCATAGCACTTATTTTGTATAAATATGAGTGAGAAATCAGCCATTATAACAATAAAGGATTCAAGTCTGGCCACCTCAGGGGAGAACCTTTTTTTGAGTGGATGGGCGGAGCTTAGAAAGAGAGAGAGAGAGAGGGAAGAAGAAATGCTGTTTTGAAAGGTTACAGCAGAAGGCTGTGAAAACCGAGCAGAGAGGTCACGAAAGTTGACACAAAGGCAGGCTTTGGAAAAGGGTTCAGAATGAATGTCCGTACCCAAAAAGAAAGTTGGATCAGAAATTCAAGTATTGATTTTTTTCTGTCTGTAAATTGGAAGGAGAGCTGAAGGTTCTGTTATTGTATTGTCTAATGGAAACTAGTGTGTTAAGGTTAAGAAACTGCATGCACTCTGCTTTAACAAAGGTTCATTTGGACTCAAAACGTTAGCTCCTTTCTCTCCCTATAGATGCTACCAGACCTGCTGAGATTTTCCAGCAATTTGCTCTTTGGTACTTTATTAATATTTGAGCTGAAGTAAAGTTTAGATATTGTTTACTTTTCTTCTGTTTTAATAAAGTTTGTTTGTAAACTAACCAAGCGTTACTTCTTATATTATCATTACTGGAACACGCAGTCTTCAAATTGAAAAATGTTACGCATCTGGTTCGGTATCTTAGCCATTATTGACCTGACTAGCCGTCCATAACAGGAGTGAGTTACAGAATAGAATCTAATCGAGCGGTTCAGATTGTTTATATATAGAATAATGGATACCTGGGAGTGAGTTACAGATTGGAATCTAATCGAGGGGTTCAGATGGTTTATATATAGAATAATAGATACCTGGGAGTGAGTTACAGACTGGAATCTAATCGAGGGGTTCAGATGGTTTATATATAGAATAATAGATACCTGGGAGTGAGTTACAGATTGGAATCTAATCCAGGGGTTCAGATGGTTTATATATAGAATAATGGATACCTGGGAGTGAGTTACAGACTGGAATCTAATCGAGGGGTTCAGATGGTTTATAAACAGAATAATAGATACCTGGGAGTGAGTTACAGACTGGAATCTAATCGAGGGGTTCAGATTGTTTATATATAGAATAATGGATGACTAGGAGTGAGTTACAGACTGGAATCTAATCGAGAGGATATCAAACGGTTTATATACAGAATAAGTTCTTATCAATATTATGACACCATCTCATCTTTTAGAACCCCTCCCCCCACCACCACCATCACCACCACCAACTCCCCCACCATCTCGCCTGAAGATACTATACACTGAATAATTGAGCTGCCAGTCCTACCCCTCCCTCACCCATATCTCTGTGATAGCAATAATATCTTTCTCTCATGTGTTAATCAACACTCTCTCAGTTCACCAGCCTTCCCCTTAAGACACCTTGCATTAAAGTAAATGTCATCCAGGCATATTCCATTGTACAAACATGTCTATCTTTGCTCTGCCTTCTCGGCTGACACAATTTTTTTTCTTCTATATTTAGCTGTGTATGGTACCTCCACTCAGCAACCCACCTCCCCCCCCCAAATTAGTTAAACCCTCCCCACCACCAACATCCTGAGCGAACTTACCCGTTACGATATTGACCCCATTCCTACTGTCTAATCACCTTCCATTAATCTAAATGCCCTGCTATGACATCTTTAATATTACTTTCTAATATTTCCCCTGTGACAGATGTTCAGCTCACTGGCCGATAGTTTCCTGTTTTCAGTTCACTTCCTTTTTGAAAAAAAGGAGCTCTGTTAGCTATTTTCCAATCGAATGCAACCTTCCCCAAATCTCGAAGATTAAAACCAATAAATGAATTATATCACCAGCTTCTTCTTTTCACACACGAAGATGAAATTCATCAGGTCCCAGTCAACCCACAGTTCCCTTCTTATTTTTGTAACGTTTAGTCTCATCTGTTGATTTGCTCTGTGTCTGCAATGGAGACACCTTCTAATGCTTTGTAACCTCTGTTAGCCAAGATAACTTTGTCTGCAATCTCCTTGGAGTTTTGCTGATGGGTTTTGTTTTTCTTTTTCCTTCTGCAGTACTCGGGAAGATGGTTAATTATCGGGGTGGCTGCAGACACAACATCCCTGGTGGCTAAATACTTGGAAATGGACAGCGCAGTCTTCGTGTTCACGCCCATAGAGGGAAAGCAGATGTTGCAGATGCAAGGAGCTCTTCGTCTCAGCCAGTATGTACTTCACTGCTTAAATGGGGTTGTGTTGACCACACTCTTAGCACAAGCAGGATGGACCAAATGGACTCCTCCCTTTGTGCTGTACATACAAACAAACATACGAATGAGCAGGTTGAGTCAGCCATTCAGTCCCTCACACCAGCTCCGCCATTCAATAGGATCAAGGCTGAGCTGATTGTTGCTTCAACTCCACTTTCATTCCTACCTCCTATACCCTAAGTCTTCCTTATCAATAAACAATCTATCCAATTCGATGTTAAAAATATTCAATGACTCCTCTTCCAATGTTTCCTGGGGAAGAGAGTTCCAAAGACTCACAACCCTGTGAGAGAAAAAAAATCTCCTCTTCAAACTGAGACTTCTTATTTTTAAACTGTGTTTCCCAGTTCTATTCTCTCCCACAAGGGAAATCCTTTCAGTGTCCACTCTGTCAGGTCCCCTCAGGCTCTTCTGGCCAGGGTTTTTGGGATGGTATAGTTCCCGATGTCTGTTCCAGAGAGATTTCAGGCTCCAATGAGCATTAAGTGACCGCATGGTGGTGGGGGGTGTCAAAGTTAAAAGGGGGTTTCTGATGGATGTCTCCCCTACCACCAGAGGTCAGGAGAGGCAGGAACCCAGCATGATGCTCACTACCGACCCCCGACCCCCACCGTCTACAAACATGCCAGTTGAGATACGTAAACTTTATGCCCATGTGTATCAATAAGATTGCATCATATTCTTCCAAACTCCAATGGATATCGTTTGCAATATCCAATCTGGCCAATCTTTCCTCATTGGATAACTTCCTTATTCCAGGAACCAGTCGAGTGAACCTTCTCTGAACTGCTTCGAATGCAATTATATTCTTTCTCAAATAAGGAGACTAAACTGTACACAGTACTCCAGGTGTAGTCTCACCAAGGTCTGACACAACTGCAGCAATTCATCCCTACTTTAAATTCCATTCCCTTTGTAATGAACAAGGGGCACAATTCTCCCATTTTGAGTCTAAGTGCTCCCACCAGCGGGAAAACCCATTCCCACTGGGAGCGCTGCTCACAAACCATTCAATGGCGCTCAGAATCATTTTTTCAGAAGGTCGGCTTTTACGTTGGACTTGCGAGGGGGGGGGCCTAAACTCACTAACAGGTTACGCTCCTCGGAGATTGATCTCTGAATAATGCTGCAGCCCTCAACCCCAAGCCCCACCGATCGCTGGCAAGGAAACCCCCAAGTGAGCGACACCCCATTATGGGCTCCCCAAATGCAGCCCTCTCTTTAGATCGCCCCTCCTTAGTTCCGTCTGTCAGGCACCCCTCAGACCCCCCCCCCCTCCATTAAGGGCCTCTCCCCCATCTCCCCTTCAGACCACCACCCCGTGGCAGTACAATCCTAGCACCTTGGACTCTGGTGGGGGAGGGGGTGTGGTTGCAATGGGGTAAGTACCTTTCCGACACGTATCTGCAGGATTCTCAGGGGTGTTCCTTCTGGGGAGTTGGGGGTCTGCTGGGCTTGGGCTGGGATGGAGGGACTCAGGTCCGGGGTCTTTCCCGGAATGGGGATCGTGTGGCAGTTCCTCCCATCTGTAAGGTGAAAATCATCAACCTGTCTTTCAGCATGTTACGTCTCAGTTTAAAGTCTTCCCTCTGAAGTGTTGGAAGTCTTTGATGTTCCTCCCAGCATGTCCACTTCACATAGAACATAGAACATAGAGCGACACAGCGCAGTACAGGCCCTTCGGCCCACGATGTTGCACCGACATGGGAAGTCAAAAACTAAAGGCCATCTAACCTACACTATGCCATTATCATCCATATGCTTATCCAATAAACTTTTAAATGCCCTCAATGTTGGCGAGTTCACTACTGTTGCAGGTAGGGCATTCCACGGCCTCACCACTCTTTGCGTAAAAAACCTACCTCTGACGTCTGTCCTATATCTATTACCCCTCAATTTAAGGCTATGCCCCCTCGTGCTAGCCACCTCCATCCGCGGGAGAAGGCTCTCACTGTCCACCCTATCTAACCCTCTGATCATTTTGTATGCCTCTATTAAGTCACCTCTTAACCTTCTTCTCTCTAACGAGAACAACCTCAAGTCCATCAGCCTTTCCTCATAAGATTTTCCCTCCATACCAGGCAACATCCTGGTAAATCTCCCCTGCACCCGTTCCAAAGCTTCCACGTCCTTCCTATAATGAGGCGACCAGAACTGTACGCAATACTCCAAATGCGGCCGTACCAGAGTTTTGTACAACTGCAACGTGACCTCATGGCTCCGGAACTCAATCCCTCTACCAATAAAGTGGAGATGCCGGCGTTGGACTGGGGTGAGCACAGTAAGAAGTCTTACAACACCAGGTTAAAGTCCAACAGGTTTGTTTCAAACACGAGCTTTCGGAGCACGGCTCCTTCTTCAGGTGAATGGAAAGGCTTGTTCCAGAAATGTTTATATAGACACAGTCAGAGATGCCCCGGAATGCGAGCACCTGCAGGCAATCAAATCATCAAAGATGCAGAGAGAGAGGTATGAATTGTCCCAAGCCAGTTCAGTCGGTAGGCCTCTGCAAGTCCAGGCTTGTTGGGGGCCAAATGTAATGCGACATGAATCCCAGATCCCGGTTGAGTCCGCATTCATGCGTGCGGAACTTAGCTATAAGTTTTTGCTCAGCAATTTTGCGTTGTCGCGTCTCCTGAAGGCCTCCTTGTAGAATGCTGACCCGGAGATCAGAGGCTGAATGTCCTTGACTGCTGAAGTGTTCCCCAACTGGAAGGGAACAGTCCTGCCTGTTGATAGTCGCACGATGCCCGTTTATTCGTTGTCGCAGTGTCTGCATGGTCTTGCCAATGTACCACGCTTCGGGACATCCTTTCCTGCAGCGTATGAGGTAGACTACATTGGTCGAGTCGCACGAGTATGCGCCGCGTACCTGGTGGGTGGTGTTTCCACGTGTAATGGTGGTGTCCATGTCGATGATCTGGCATGTCTTGCAGAGATTACCCTGGCAGGGTTTTGTGGTGTTGTGGTTGCTGTTCTGAAGGCTGGGTAATTTGCTGCAAACAATGGTTTGTTTGAGGTTGCGCGGTTGTTTGAAGGCCAGTAGTGGGGGTGTGGGGATGACCTTGGCAAGATGTCCATCCTCGCTGATGATGTGTTGGAGGCTGCGAAGAAGATGTCGTAGTTTCTCCGCCCCAGGAAAGTACTGGACGACGAAGGGTACTCTGTCAGTGGTGTCCCGTGTTTGTCTTCTGAGGAGGTCGGTGCGGTTTTTTGCTGTGGCGCGGTGGAACTGTCGATCAATGAGTCGAGCGCCATATCCCGTTCGTACGAGGGCATCTTTCAGCATCTGTAGGTGTCTGTTGCGCTCCTCCTTGTCTGAGCAGATCCTGTGTATACGGAGGGCTTGTCCATAGGGGATGGCTTCTTTAATGTGTTTCGGGTGAAAGCTGGAGAAGTGGAGCATCGTGAGATTATCTGTGGGCTTGCGGTAAAGCGAGGTGCTGAGGTGACCGTCCTTGATGGAGACGAGTGTGTCCAAGAATGGAACTGAATTTGGAGAATAGTCCATGGTGAGTTTGATGGTGGGATGGAACTTATTGATGTCATCGTGTAGTCGTTTCAGTGATGTCTCGCCGTGGGTCCAAAGGAAAAAAATGTCATCGATGTATCTGGTGTATAGCATCGGTTGAAAGTCCTGTGTGGTGAGGAAGTCCTGTTCAAACTTGTGCATGAAGATGTTGGCATATTGAGGTGCAAATTTGGTCCCCATGGCTGTTCCGTGCGTCTGGATGAAGAATTTGTTGTCGAAGGTGAAGACGTTGTGGTCTAGAATGAAACGGATGAGTTGCAGAATTGCGTCTGGAGATTGGCAGTTGTCGGTGTTGAGGACTGAGGCTGTTGCAGCAATGCCGTCGTCATGGGGGATGCTGGTGTAGAGTGCCGAGACATCCATTGTGACGAGGAATGTTCCTGGTTCAACTGGTCCATGGGTGCTGAGTTTCTGTAGGAAGTCCGTCGTGTCGCGACAGAAGCTGGGTGTACCTTGTACGATGGGTTTCAAGATGCCCTCGATGTGGCCAGAGAGGTTCTCACACAGACATCACTGAAACGACTACACGATGACATCAATAAGTTCCATCCCACCATCAAACTCACCATGGACTATTCTCCAAATTCAGTTCCATTCTTGGACACACTCGTCTCCATCAAGGACGGTCACCTCAGCACCTCGCTTTACCGCAAGCCCACAGATAATCTCACGATGCTCCACTTCTCCAGCTTTCACCCGAAACACATTAAAGAAGCCATCCCCTATGGACAAGCCCTCCGTATACACAGGATCTGCTCAGACAAGGAGGAGCGCAACAGACACCTACAGATGCTGAAAGATGCCCTCGTACGAACGGGATATGGCGCTCGACTCATTGATCGACAGTTCCACCGCGCCACAGCAAAAAACCGCACCGACCTCCTCAGAAGACAAACACGGGACACCACTGACAGAGTACCCTTCGTCGTCCAGTACTTTCCTGGGGCGGAGAAACTACGACATCTTCTTCGCAGCCTCCAATACATCATCAGCGAGGATGGACATCTTGCCAAGGTCATCCCCACACCCCCACTACTGGCCTTCAAACAACCGCGCAACCTCAAACAAACCATTGTTTGCAGCAAATTACCCAGCCTTCAGAACAGCAACCACAACACCACAAAACCCTGCCAGGGTAATCTCTGCAAGACATGCCAGATCATCGACATGGACACCACCATTACACGTGGAAACACCACCCACCAGGTACGCGGCGCATACTCGTGCGACTCGACCAATGTAGTCTACCTCATACGCTGCAGGAAAGGATGTCCCGAAGCGTGGTACATTGGCGAGACCATGCGGACACTGCGACAACGAATAAACGGGCATCGTGCGACTATCAACAGGCAGGACTGTTCCCTTCCAGTTGGGGAACACTTCAGCAGTCAAGGACATTCAGCCTCTGATCTCCGGGTCAGCATTCTACAAGGAGGCCTTCAGGAGACGCGACAACGCAAAATTGCTGAGCAAAAACTTATAGCTAAGTTCCGCACGCATGAATGCGGACTCAACCGGGATCTGGCATTCATGTCGCATTACATTTGGCCCCCAACAAGCCTGGACTTGCAGAGGCCTACCGACTGAACTGGCTTGGGACAATTCACACCTCTTTAACCTGGAGTTACCTCTCTCTCTGCATCTTTGATGATTTGATTGCCTGCAGGTGCTCGCATTCCGGGGCATCTCTGACTGTGTCTATATAAACATTTCTGGAACAAGCCTTTCCATTCACCTGAAGAAGGAGCCGTGCTCCGAAAGCTCGTGTTTGAAACAAACCTGTTGGACTTTAACCTGGTGTTGTAAGACTTCTTACTGTGCTCTACCAATAAAGGCCAACACACTATAGGCCTTCTTCACAACCCTATCAACCTGGGTGGCAACTTTCAGGGATCTATGTACATGGACACCGAGATCCCTCTGCTCATCCACACTACCAAGAATTTTACCATTAGCCAAATATTCCGCATTCCTGTTTTTCTTTCCAAAGTGAATCACCTCACACTTCTCTACATTAAACTCCATTTGCCACCTCTCAGCCCAGCTCTGCAGCTTATCTATGTACCTCTGTAACCTGCAACATCCTTCCACACTGTCTACAACTCCACCGACTTTAGTGTCGTCTGCAAATTTACTCACCCAACCTTCTGTGCCCTCCTCTAGGTCATTTATAAAAATGACAAACAGCAACGGCCCCAGAACAGATCCTTGTGGTACACCACTCGTAACTGAACTCCATTCTGAACATTTGCCATCAACCACCACCCTCTGTCTTCTTTCAACTAGCCAATTTCTGATCCACATCTCTAAATCACCCTCAATCCCCAGCCTCCGTATTTTCTGCAATAGCCGACCGTGGGGAACCTTATTAAACGCTTTACTGAAATCCATATACACCACATTAACTGCTCTACCCTCGTCTACCTGTTCAGTCACCTTCTCAAAGAACTCGATAAGGTTTGTGAGGCATGACCTACCCTTCACAAAACCATGCTGACTATCCCTAATCATATTATTCCTATCTAGATGATTATAAATCGTATCTCTTATAATCCTCTCCAAGACTTTACCCACAACAGACGTGAGGCTCACCGGCCTATAGTTACCGGGGTTATCTCTACTCCCCTTCTTGAACAAAGGGACCACATTTGCTACCCTCCAGTCCTCTGGCACTATTCCTGTAGCCAATGATGACATAAAAATCAAAGCCAAAGGCTCAGCAATCTCTTCCCTGGCTTCCCAGAGAATCCTAGGATAAATCCCATCAGGCCCCGGGGACTTATCTATTTTCACCTTGTCCAGAATTGCCAACACTTCTTCTCTACGCACCTCAATGCCATCTATTCTAATAGCCTGGGTCTCAGCATTCTCCTCCACAACATTATCTTTTTCCTGAGTGAATACTGACGAAAAGTATTCATTTAGTATCTCGCTTAAATCCTCAACCTCCACACACAACTTCCCACCACTGTCCTTGACTGGCCCTACTCTTACCCTAGTCATTCTTTTATTCCTGACATACCTATAGAAAGCTTTTGGGTTTTCCTTGATCCTACCTGCCAAAGACTTCTCATGTCCCCTCCTTGCTCGTCTTAGCTCTCTCTTTAGATCCTTCCTCGCTTCCTTGTAACTATCAAGCGCCCCAACTGAAACTTCACGCCTCATCTTCACATAGGCCTCCTTCTTCCTCTTAACAAGAGATTCCACTTCTTTGGTAAACCACGGTACCCTCGCTCTACGCCTTCCTCCCTGCCTGACTGGTACTTACTTATCAAGAACACGCAATAGCTGTTCCTTGAACAAGCTCCACATATCCAGTGTGCCCAACCCTTGCAGCCTACTTCTCCAACCTACACATCCTAAGTCACATTCACAGATCTGTCAGAAGTAAGTGAAAGCGTTTCCTCTGCAGCCTTGGGACCTCTAAACTCTCTCCCAGCATGTCCAGGTCAAAAGAAAAACCGTGCAAATCCCAATGGCTGTTCTGGAGCGATTGCCATCGCAATTCACCAACACTTGGTGACTTTTCTTTTGGAGCTTGGAGAAGTTCTCACTGATTCCTCCACACCTGCGGTTTTCTTCTGGAGTAGGGTGAGCTAAAGACGCCGGCAAGTCTGGCTCAGAGCTCAGGGTGCCCAGATCTTTGAGTTAATTGGAAGGTTCCCCCACCCGTGGAGATCGCAACCCCCCCCCCCCCACCCTCACGACAGAAGTGGTCAACAATCCCAACCCTTGACCTGGAAGGGCAACTTCACCCAATCACTAAAGGTCCATGTGCCCCCCCTCCCCCCCCCCCCTCCCTCCCCCCCCCCCCCCCCCCCTCCCTCCAGCCATCCTGGCTTGGCTGGAATCGGGGCATTGCTGACCACCACCCTTCCAAGTGAGCACTCTCCATTGTGGGATTGCTGAGGGTCCCAGCATCTTAAAGGTCCCTCTGCTTTACAATCCCCTTCCTCTCTCAGGATCCATCCCCATGCATTCCCTTCATGCCCCCTCTTTCATGCCCACCCTCTCCAGGCCTCCCCCCCCCCCCTCAATTCCCCACCCTTTCATGGCTTTGGTCCCTCTCAATGCCCATCTCTGGCACTCTGGCAGTGACAACCCTCCATCCCTGTGTCCGCCCACCTGGGGCTCCAATGGCCTCCAAGCCCTCCCGCTACCCCCCTCCAGAGATACCATCATGTCTGGTTTCCATTTAGGAAACCAGCACTGATTTGCGCCGGCCTCGCGGTTACCGATGGGACTGCTGAATCCCGGATACCGGGAGACACCGGCCTCAAACGGGCTGAGCATATTTGCATGTGCAGTTTAAAGATTCATTTAAATATGTAAGTGTGGTTCATTCCCAGTGAGGGCGCGATCCAGATCATGCCAGGTGTCGTGAGCTGGGCGCATGGTGCTCCAATCGGTAGCCGGTCGCTAACCGGGGGCTGGATTCTTTGCAACCCCGCGCCGAAATCTCGTCTTGCGCGGAGAATCAAATTTCACGCCGGAATCGGGCCTGGTGCCGGTCAGTCGATTCTCCGAGACCCGAGAATCGGCATAATCACGGAGCACGCCGCGTGGCTGGGGGACCATTGCCAGTGGCTCGCCCAGCGATCCTCCATCCGCAGCCACCCTGGTGGGGGGCGGGGGGGGAATCGGGCACTTGGGGGGGAGGGGGAGGGGGCCTTATGGGCAGCCGGGGTACAGATTGGGCCGGTCGGATGCAAGGGCACGCGGCCGATCAGGGGGGACCTACATTTCGAAGCTGCCTCCACGGTCCGAGTCCGCCATGGCGCTCGGCGCGGCTATTGGTG
The DNA here is from genome assembly GCF_902713615.1 of Scyliorhinus canicula. Taxonomy (NCBI): domain Eukaryota; kingdom Metazoa; phylum Chordata; class Chondrichthyes; order Carcharhiniformes; family Scyliorhinidae; genus Scyliorhinus; species Scyliorhinus canicula. The sequence continues at coordinate 14,542,693 of NC_052158.1, read as the reverse complement.
CATATGCAGACTCAAAACCGGAAGTGTGGGAACCCGTATCCACAGCTAAACCTGCGTGAATCACTCCGGGTCCCTGCTCGCCCCCTGAAGGTGAGTGAATTGGCTTATTTGTTTTTTGAGGAAATTCCGGAGTGAAACGTCAGCACTTTTACACAGGCGTGGTGACATAGTCCCATTTTCGGAGAATCCATCCCCACGTTTAAGGCTTCTCCTGCTATTTTTCAGGAGTAGCGGGAGGTGATCCAGCACAACGTGGAGTTAGAATTGCCCCATGAATCAGACAGGATAAACTTCTACAAGCAGTTAAAAAGGAAAAGAGCGAATAAACTGTGCATTGGCTCCTTAGAAGATGAGAGGGCAGCACGGTAGCACAAGTTGCTAGCACTGTGGCTTCACAGTGCCAGGGTCCCAGGTTCGATTCCCCACTGGGTCACTGCCTGTGCGGAGCCTGCACGCTCTCCCCGTGCCTGCGTGGGTTTCCTCCGGGTGCTCCGGTTTTCTCCCACAGTCCAAAGATGTGCAGGTTAGGTGGATTGGCCATGATAAATTGCCCTTAGTGACCAAATAAAAAGAATATGAGGGGATATTTGGTTACGGGGATAGGGTCGAAGTGAGGGCTTAAGTGGGTCCGTGCAGACTCGATGGGCCGAATGGCCTTCTGCACTGTATGTTCTATGGGACTCTGGAATTAACGGGAAGCAAGGAAATAGCAGAGACTTTGAACAAGCATTTTGTATCTGTCTTCACGGTAAACACCTCAAGAATAGTAGAAAATCAGGAGGCGGGAGGAACTTAAACCCATTGACAATTACTGGAAAAAAGGTGCTCGGAAAAGCATTGGGGCTGTGAAGAGTGAGTTCAGTCAAGGAGCTGGGAGAGTGAACAAGAATATGATTTTCTGTTGTTGGTTCACAGATCGATGGAATGTATGACTATGGAATGGACCTATCATGTCAACGAAACGACCCAGAAACTGGACGGTGAGCTCACAACAGGGAGGGTTCCACGGCTCAAACCATTCACTGTGCAGGGACACACCCACAAACGGAATATATTTTATATAGGCAGGAGCTTTCTCCCTCAATGTCCCTCAGTATTATCTTGTGGGTTGATCTATTATATGATGTGGAGATGCTGGCTTTGGACTGGGGTGAGCACAGTAAGAGGTCTTAGAACACCAGGTTAAAGTCCAACAGGTTTGTTTCAAACACTAGCTTTCGGAGTACTGCTTGATTCACCTGAGGAAGGAGCAGTGCTCCGAAAGCTAGTGTTTGAAACAAACATGTTGGACTTTAACCTGCTGTTGTAAGACTTCTTACTGTAATCTATTATATACATGGGAGCAATCCACATTGGAGCAGGAGGGGCCAATTCATTGAATGAGATCACAGTTACTCTGTATCCACTCAGCTTGGTTCCTCAATCATAGATTCATGGGAGCCCTACAATGCAGAAGGAGGCCATTCGGCCTATCAAGTCTGCACTGATCACCCGTAACCTCAGCTAATTTTGAACACCAAGGGATAATTTCAGTATGGCCAATCCATCCAACCTGCCATCTTTGAACTGTGGGTGGAAAGCAGAACACTCGGAGGAAACCATAAGACCATAAGACCACAAGACATAGGAGCCGAATTCGGCCATTCCGCCCAACAAGTCTGCTCTGCCATTCAATTATGGCTGGTACGTTTCTCATCCTCATTCTCCTGCCTTCTCCCCATAACCCCTGATTCCCTAATTAATCAAGAACCTATCTATCTCTGTCTTAAAGACACTCAGTGACTCGGCCTCCACAGCCTTCTGCGGCAATGACTTCCACAGATTCACCACACTGGCGGAAGAAATTCCTCCTCATCTCTGTTTTAAAGGATTGTCCCTTCAGTCTGAGGCTGTGGCCTTGGGTTATAGTTTTTCCGACTAGGGGAAACATCCTCTCCACGTCCACTCTCTCCAGGCCTCTCAGTATCCTGTAAGTTTCAATAAGATTCCCCATCATCCTTCTAAACTCCAACGAATAAAGACCGAGAGTCCTCAACCGCTCCTCGCATTACAAGCTCTTCATTCCAGGGATCATTCGTGTGAACCTCCTCTGGACCCTTTACAAGGCATCTTCCTTCGATACTGGACTCAAAACTGCTCACAATATTCCAAATGGGGTCTGACCAGAGCCTTATACAGCCTCAGAAATATATCCCTGCCCTCTCGACATGAATGCTAACATTGCATTTGCCAGGGGCAACACGGTGGCGCAGTGGTTAGCATTGCTGTCTCATGGTGCTGAGGTCCCAGGTTCGATCCCAGCCCTGGGTCACTGTTGGTGTGGAGTTTGCACATTCTCCCTGTGTTTGCGTGGGTTTCGCCCAAAGATGTGCAGAGCAGGTGGATTGGCTGCACTAAATTGCCCTTTAATTGGAAAAATGAATTGGGTACTCTAAATTTATTTTTAAAAAAACATTGCATTTGCCTTCCTAACTGTCGACTGTACCTGCATGTTTTCATTCCATCGATCTGTGAACCAACAACAGAATCTTTTTTTTTAAATTTAGAGTACCCCATTCATTTTTCCAATTCAGGGACAATTGAGCATGGCCAATCCATCTACCCTGCACATCTTTGGGTTGTGGGGTCGAAACCCACGCAAACATGGGGAAAAGGTGCAAACTCCACACGAACAGTGATCCAGAGGCAGGATCGAACCTTGGTCCTCGGCGACGTGAGGCAGCAGTGCTAACCACTGTGCCACCGTGCTGCCCCTCCTTAAGAGAATCTTGAACTGGGACTCCTAAGTCCCTTTGTGCTTCTGATTTTCTAAACCTTTTCTCATTTAGAAAATAGTCCATGTCTCTATTCTTCCAACCAAAGTTCATAACCTTACAGTTTTCTACATTGTATTCCATCTGACACATTTTTTACCCACTCTCCGAGTCTGCCCAAGTCCTTCTGCAGCCCCCCTGTTTCCTCAATACTACCTGTCCCTCTGCATATCTTTGTGTAATCTGCAAACTTAGCAACAGTGCCTTCAGTTCCTTTTTCCAGAACATTAATGTATATTGTGAAAAGTTGTGGTCCCAACACCTACCCCTGAGGCACAGCACTAGTCACCGGCTGCCATCCTGAAAAAGACCCCTTTATCCCCACTCTCTGCCTTCTGCCAGTCAGCCAATCCTCTATCCATGCCAGTATCTTACCCTTAACACCATGGGCTCTTAACTTATTTAACAGTCTCCTATGCGGCACCTTGTCAAAGACCTAAATCTAAATAGATCACGTCCACTGGTTCTCCTTTGTCTAACTTCCTTGTTACTTCCTCAAAGAATTCTAACAGATTTGTCAGACATGACCCCCCCTTTGCGAAGCTGTGCTGACTCAGTCCTATTTAATCTGCACTTCGAAGTACTCCGCGATCTCATCTTTAATAATGGACTCTAAAATCTAACCAATGACCAAGTCAGCCTAACGGCCTATAATTTCCTATTCTGTCTCCCTTCCTTCTTAAACAGCAGTCTTACATTAGCCACTTTTCCAGTCCTCTGGGACCCTCCCTGCCTCCAGTGATTCCTGAAATATCACTGCCAATGTCTCCACAATCTCCCCAGCTATCTCTTTTATGACCCTGGGGTGTAGTCCATCTGGTCCAGATGATTTATCCACCTTCAGACCTTTCAGTTTCCCCAGAACCTTCTCCTTAATGATGGTCACTGCACTCACCTCTGCCCCTTGATTCTCCTGGAGTTCTGGTATCCCACTGGTGTCTTCCACCGTGAAGACTGATGCAGAGTAACTAGTTAGTTCCTCTGTCATTTCTTTGTTTCCTATTACTACTTCTCCAGCCTAATTTTCCAATGGTCCAATGTCTATTCCTGCCTCTCAAGTTTCAAATATCAAATCTCTTGCTATCTTCTTTTATATTACTAGCTAGCTTGCACTCATCTTTCATCTTCTCTGCCTCCCCCATCCTCCTTATAACCATTTTAGATGTCCTCTGCTCACTTTTTTTAAATAAATGTTTTTATTGGTTTTTCGAACATGGTATATATACAGGTGTACACAAAGAAGAGGGAGGGGGGAAAAGAGAGAAGATAATACAAACAAGGTAAAAACAACAATGCTATATAATTAGCAAGATCATGTAAATAAACAGTAAAGAAATGGGTGTGGGGAAGTAAAAACTGGGGAGGTGCATCATTCCAAACGTACGTGCTCCACAGGCCATGAGCCTGGTCGGTGCTCATTCTCTGTGATATTACTGGAGGTACTCGAGAAACAATTATATTATACCTGTATACATGTGAATAAAGTCAAATCACCGTTTAAAAAAACCTAGAACAGTGCATTTATTAATTACAAAATTTAGATATGGCTGTGTAAAACTAGTGTTCATCCTCTCCAGCCCCCCCCCCCTTTCTTTTCCAATCTCCCAATCCCCTAGCTTCCCATTAATCCTTGCCACCTTCTATTCCTTTTCCTTTTCTTTTTCTGTCTCATAACTTCCTTTGTCAGCCATGGATGCCTTGTCCTCCTGTTCGCATGTTTCCCCCTCCTTGGGATGAATTTCTGTTCTGCATGGGATATAGGGTGTGGGGATGATTGTTTTCCCCATGCTCTTTAGGAGTACAAGCTCCCCCTCTTGTGGAGGGATAGCTTATCCGTACTTGTATAAAAGGCGGGCCAGTCTGGAACCGACTGACAGGAGAGTGTACCTGGTGAGAGTCTATCGGTACTCACGTATATAATTGTGAAATAAATGCTGTTTACCTTTGCTTTCTTTGGACTCCTCAAGCATTAATAAATGGCGACGAGGGTAAATCTGGTGCTGCTGACGTGTAACCTATCCCGCTGAGCCATCTCCCCAAGTTGATTTTTCTTTCTTCTGGCAAGGTTGGGTGATTGGCGATGTCTCTGTTTGGATGCCTTTGACCCTGGTATGGAAGCTTGGAATCAGCGCGCAGAGTGAATATGGTACTTCTTCAGAGCCAATAATATCGCAGAGAATGAGCGCCAGATCGTAATATTGCTGATGGCCTGTGGAGCGCTTATTTTTTGAATGATCCAGGGCCTCATATTTCCGGCGGCGCCCAATTCGATGATGTCGAACCTGCTCGTCGCTATGGGACAGCATTTCAACCCAACCCCGTCTATCATCGTTCACCGATACAGGTTCAATACAGCGAGAGGTCCACAGGGCAGGCCGTTGTGGGATTTGTTTAGCGACTTCGGAAGATCACCGAATACTGTGAGTAGGGCCCCATTTTAGCGGGTGCCCCGCAGGGGTGTTTAGTCTGTGGGATAAACGACAATGAACCTCAGAAGAAATTCCTGGGTGACAGTTCCCTCACGTTTCAACAAGCGATGCAAATCTCCCTTTCTCAAGGAAGCGCCGCAAGGGGCCTTCAAGAGTTACAGGGTATGGAAGTGAGTGCTCTCCGGTGCTGCTGCCACATGGTTCCTCTATGGCTCGGACGGAACACCGCAGCGGTTCCAACCTTTGGTCACGGGGCCAGGTTCCACACCGCACACTGTTCCTGGACTCCTCTGACAACAATTCCGCCCCCTGCGTGACGTGCAGACATTAGGTCAGACGTAGCCACCGGAGGCAGGAGAGCGGACGCCCCAGGGTAAGGCCCATATTTGGGGGCAGCACAGTAGCATGGTGGTTAGCATAAATGCTTCACAGCTCCAGGGTCCCAGGTTCGATTCCTGGCTGGGTCACTGTCTGTGCGGAGTCTGCACGTCCTCCCCGTGTGTGCGTGGGTTTCCTCCGGGTGCTCCGGTTTCCTCCCACAGTCCAAAGATGTGCGGGTTAGGTGGATTGGCCATGATAAATTGCCCGTAGTGTCCTAAAAAGTAAGGTTAAGGGGGGGAAGGGGGGGGGGGGGGGGTTGTTGGGTTACGGGTATAGGGTGGATACGTGGGTTTGAGTAGGGTGATCATTGCTCGGCACAACATTAAGGGCCGAAGGGCCTGTTCTGTGCTGTACTGTTCTATGTGCTATGTTCTATATGTTTGGCCGACCTGGAAGAGGCTGAGGATGAGGTCAAAGTGCATCTCAATTGTGTGTTGGCTCCCTGTACAGCCCCGATCCGTATTCTGGTGCGAGCCAATGGACATTTGCTCCGGATGCAGTTTGACACAGGCTGTTTTGGTAGTGACGTAACGCAGCTTCAACTTTGATCACAGGGGCCACGGAGGAGCTTCAAGTCTGTGCTATAGAAGTTCTCTGGGGTCTGCCTGTGCAGGGAGTAATGCGTCTTTCATGCCAAGGATATGGTTTATTTGGGCTACCGGATTGTTTGGGAAGGGCTACAAATGGTAGCGGATAAATTACAGGCGATAAAGAGACGTCAGAGAGCTCTGTTCTTCTTTAGGTCTCAAAAATTATTCTGGGAGTTTTGTCCCTAACCTGGCTACTATCGACAAAGTGCCACCGCTGGGTTTGGGGCCCAACCCAGGGTTGGTGCCACCGCTGGGTTTGGGGCCCAACCCAGGGTTGGTGCCACCGCTGGGTTTGGGGCCCAACCCAGGGTTGGTGCCACCGCTGGGTTTGGGGCCCAACCCAGGGTTGGTGCCACCGCTGGGTTTGGGGCCCAACCCAGCTGACAGCCTTTAAGGTAGTATAGCACCTCTTTGAAGCTGCTGACTAATTTCGACTTCGGCACGGTGGCACAGTGGTTAGCACTGCTGCCTCACAGCGCCAGGGACCCAGGTTCAATTCCGGGTTCTTCCTGGGTTTGTATGTTCTTCTTGTGTCTGTGTGGGTTTCTTCCAGGTGCTCCGGTTTCCTCCCACAGTCTAAAGGTGTATGGGGTAGATGGATTGGCCATGATGAATTGCCCCTTATTGTCCAGGCATGTGTAGGTTTGGTAATGGGGTTGCAGGGATGGGGTAGTTCGAGTGCTCACTTGAAGGGTCAGTGCAGACTTGATGGGCTGAATGGACTCCTTCTGCACTGTAGGGATTCTATGACTCGTCCAAACCTTTGTTTATGACATGCGATGCATTGCCATTTGGCATAAGCTGCCATTTCAGATGTGTGAAGGCCGTGATCGTCCAATCATGTTTGCCTCCCAGACACTGGGTCTCTGTTGTTTTCCACATATGAGTACTCTTCTGAACACCGTCCAGGGACACAAATTGCGATGCGTTGAGTTGAGTTGTCTTCCCCTTGCCTGTTGCGGCCACTGACCCGCACACTGCGGACGAAGCCATTGCAGTGCTCAGCTTTATGCACTCTTTGCCTGTGACTGCGTCCTCTGTCCGCGAGTGGACGCAGACCGACCCTTGTGCTGGCTAAGGTACGTCGGCTGGTGTTGTTCGGTGGGCAGTGCCAACAGCTTCCAGGAGAGTTGTAGACACTTTCTCCCAAATTCTCAGAAGTGACCATGGAGGGCGGTATCGTCCAATGGGACATGAGGGTCATCATCCCTGCAGGCTTTGGTTTTGAAGGATCTCCACGCGTTGCATCCTGGAGACTTCCAAGATTAAGATGTTGGCCGAAGCTATGTTTGGTGGCCAGGATTGAACGCAGATATCGAGGCACTAGCCCAGGACTGCCCCATATATCAGGAACATCAGAAGCTCCCTTACATCCCTGGGAGTGGTTGAGTCACCTTTAGGATGGCGTTCATGCGGATTTTGATGGCCCTTTTTTTAGGGTTGATGTTCCTGATCATGGTGAACACCCACTCCAAGTGGCTGGAGGTCCACAGGATGACGTCCATCAGATCCCGGGAGACTATAGAGTACCTACGTGCTTCTTTATCAGTCCTTGGCACACCCGAGGTGCTCATCACTGATAATTGAGCCTCATTTATGAGGGTAGAGTTTGCCGCTTTTGCGAAGTGCAACGGCATTTGCCATGTCCTCACCGCCCCTTATCACCGAATGGTTTAGCCAAGAGAGCATGTGCTCTCAAGGGGGTGGAAGAAGGAATGGAAGAATCAGACTGTGGGCTCGATGGATACCCGGCTGACAAGATTCTTGTTTTCATTTAGGACCAGTCCTCACCTGGTGACTGGGATGGTCCCTGCTGAGCTGTTAATGGGTTGACAGCTTCGGACGCGTCTGTGTTTGCTGATGCCAGACATTGGCACTAAGGTGCGCCGTAACCAAGAATCGTTTTCGGATCGACATCGACCTCTTTGATGCTTTGCGCCTGACAATGCAGTCAACGTTCGTAACTTTACCGAAGGCGCACACTTGTTCTCTGGCATCATCGTCCATCAATCGGGTCCTGTGTCTTACCAGGTTTGTGTTTGTAGGCAGCTTATAAGGTGACATGGATTGGATTGGATTTGTTTATTGTCACGTGTACCGAGGTACAGTGAAAAGGATTTTTCTGCGAGCAGCTCAACAGATCATTAAGTATATGGGAAGAAAAGGGAATAAAAGAAAATACATAATAGGGCAACACAAGGTATACAATGTAACTATATAAGCACCGGCATCAGATGAAGCTTACAGGGTGTAGTGTTAATGAGGTCAGTCCATATGAGGGCCGTTTAGGAGTCTGGTAAAAGTGGGGAAGAAGCTGTTTGAATCTGTTCGTGCGTGTTCTCAGGATTTTGTATCTCCTGCACGATGGAAGAAATTGAAAGAGTGAGTAAGCCGGGTGGGAGGGGTCTTTGATTATGCTGCCCGCTTTCCCCAGGCAGCGGGAGGTGTAGATGGAGTCCATGGATGGGAGGCAGGTCCGTGTGATGGACTGGGCGGTGTTCACGACTCTCTGAAGTTTCTTGCGGTCCTGGGCCGAGCAGTTGCCGTACCAGGCTGTGATGCAGCCAGATAGGATGCTTGGATAGAAACATGGATGATATCCGTTCCCGGCGGTCTCTTCTTTGTCAGGTACCGCAGCAGACCTCTTCCTCAGATACTCCGGTTCCATTGCCGGGACGACTGGCTGCTGCGACACCTGCATTTTCCCGCGATGCTGACATGCCTGATGTTCTCCGGTTTGGAGATGTAAACATCTGGGATCTCCGACAACGACGTCATTATCCCCCCACCCCCCGACCAATGATCGGCCTAGGCGTTCCGGCCATAAATGTCGTTTGCCGACAAGGTACACGCCGGCCCACCCTGCACCTCCTCTCGACGGCGACCTGCAGGAGCTGAAACGTCTTTGTCATCCGACTGCTGTTGGTGCTGCTCCGGTTCTTCTTCCTCTTCCTCAATGATCTTCGCAACTTCATCATCTTCTCCTCAGCATCGTCCTTTGAAGGTGTCTATGGACTTTGCTGGGGGGAGGAGGAATATAATAACCTGCGTGGGACATGCGTAGTGGGGATGATCCTGTGTTCCTTGAGGAGTATGAGCTCCCCTCTGGGGGTGGGGTAGGTTACCCCTGCTGGTATAAAAGGTCAGCACTCATGTAAATAATTGTAAACTAAATGCCATTTACTATGTCTTACTTTGGACTCTCTGAGCCTTATCAAAGTAGGGATGATTGACTACCTCGTGGTTCTTCCAGAATATGAGCTCCCAATTCGGGGTCAGGGACCCTTAACAATGTTCACGTTATATAAATAGGGTCCACTAGTTAGGCGTCAACTGGAGAAGACTCAGTAGTGAACTACAGGAGCTGTACATAATAGTTTTGTAAAATAAAGTAAATTTTGTTTCTCCAGCAGCTTAGTGGGGGGTCTTTGTTGTCCTTACAAACCTGGCAATGTGGATAAAGACTAGTTAGCTATCAATGCTGCTGAGCCACCTCCTCATCTTTATCACATACAGATTGGAATTTGCCTACAATTATGCCTCTATTCAGATGGTTGGACGCGTTTGATGCTGGGCTGGAAGCTCCCTGCCTGTGGCACACACACTTTGAGAGAGATACGGAGCCGTATCAACCCAGAGGCCCCAGACACTAAACCTTTGGATGAACGTGTTGCATTAGTGGGGCAACGTTTTAATCCCACCCGGTCGGTAATAGCACCACGGTAACGGTTTAATACCGCTGAAAGAACCCCGGGTGAGTCCATCAATGAGTTTTTAATCAAGGTCATGAAACCTTGCGGAATTCTGGGAATATAGCACTGCTTTGTCGAAAATGTTACGTGACTGCTAGGTTTGCGGCCTAAACAACGGGGCCTCACAGAAGAAGGTGCTGACTGAACCCCTAACTTTGCAACATGTCGTCCAGATTGCGCTGAGTGAGAGTGAGGAGATACAGGGAAAGGAGGTGAAGGCCTTAGGGCATGCCCTCTCCCGTCCTGGGGCCTCGGCCCTTCCCTGGACCGAGCATTGTAAAGGCCTGACCCATCGGCCGAAGGACGAGCCTCAGTGTGAATGTCCCCCGGAGTCGGTAGAAGGGGAGCCAGGCCGATGTGGGGCTTGTGGTCGCTGATCCCGCGGGGTATGAGCAAACCACGGGTGAAGCAGAGAGCCAGATGCCCTGGTAGGAGCCGCTGCCAGCAAAGCGCCCGTTCTTTCTATTTAGATGAGCCAGGAGGAGGACGACCGCAAGCAGTTGCATTGTGGAGCAGCCCCTGAGTGGCCCCCATTAATGTTGCGGTATGTGTGAATGGACACCTGCTGGATATGGAGTTCAGACCCTGGATTTGACAAATACCCAGACCAGACTGGAAAACCATTGGCTATCGCAGTTACTGCCAGGACCACGGTGGTTTATGGTGCCAGTTCATTGTGGTAAAATTGCATGGGGGGTGGGGTGGAGGGGGTGGGGGGGGGGGGGGGGGGGGGGGGTAGGGGGGGTGCAAATGGCCATGGGCCCAGCCTGTTGGGCAGTGAGTGGCTGTGTCACCTGCAGCTGCACTGGCAGCACATTCTTCATCAGGTTCCAGAGGATTGGGCGAGGTTTCAGGAGAACACCCCAAAGTGTTCTAACCCAGATTGGGGAAGATAAAAGGGGCTGTAGCCCGCATACGGGAAAACCTGGAAGTCCCGCCATGATATTCCCGGGCACGCTCGGTTCCCGATGCCTTGTTTGAAGAGGTGGAGACTGAACTTGGCCGGTTGGAATCCGTGGGGAATCAGTAAGCCCGTCCGATTCACAAATTGGGCAGCATCGCTGGCACTGGGCGTGAAGCCATGCGAAGCGGGTTGTTTATGCGGGAATGATAAATTAACAGTGAACACGGCTTTGTGGTTGACCGGCTTCTCCATGTCCCACATTGAGGATCTCCACGCGAAGCTTACAGGGGGAGGGAGATATTCATTCACAAAGCTCGATAGGAACCACGCCTATTTTCAGCTTGAGTTGGATCCTGTTTCTGGCAAGCAGGGTCACCATCAATACACACAGGGGCCTTTTTCAAAAGGAGGTGTCAGGGAGCAAATGTGGTAGCCACGTTCTCATAATAGTTCACGAGACTGAGGAAAGATCGAAGATCTGAGGCATTCGTCGGGGTGAGGGCCTGCTGGATGGCATGTACCTTCTCTGCAAAGGGGTGTAGACAGGGGCCTATAAGAGTATATGGGGCCACCTTCCGGAGCGTCCTCCACCTGTGTTATTTTCCATCAGGTAATGGAGAACATCCTGCGGGGGCTCCCATATGTTTATTTAGATGACGTGCTGGTCACAGGGGCCCCTGAGCAAGGGCACTTGGATAACCTGGAGGCTGTGTTGGAGCAGTTTGCTGAAGCGTGTCCGCCGAGGGAGAGCCAAGTGTATGTTTTATTCAAAGTCGGTAGTCTACCTCAGATATCGGAAGGACTGTGAAACTCTATACCCCATTGAGGATCACCTCTGGACCCAGGGACATCTCGGCGATGGTGGCGAACCCCGCTGCCCGTGCATCCTTGTGGGCTCGGTCCATATTGAAATCGATGTATTGTGCCGATTGGGCACATAGGGCCTCGGAGATGGTACGGATGCACCTGTGCACCGAGCTCTGTGAGATCCCGGTGCCTGGAAGGGCCCCGTGGTGTAACGGTTCAGCGCAACCGCCACCTTGACAGTCACCGCGAGTGGGTGTCCTCCCCCATTCCCCCATGGTGCCACGAGCACCATGATCTGCGTATGGCCTCCCTGCTCAGCCGAAGTCTTCGGCTTGAGGTCTGGCAGGTCCTCAAATGTCAGGCGCTGCCGATATGAACGAGGCCTTGTGCTACTTGTGCACTTCCTCCTCCTCCTCGGCCTGTTGGGCGGCCGGCTGTCCATCATCAGCGACTGGCTCCTGTTCCTCTGGGGCAGGCTCCAGAAGCTACCTTCCCATCGAGCAGATCCAGCTCGTACGGCCGCAGGGCATCCCCCAGGGCTGCGGGGATCTGCAGGAAGGCCACCATTTCTGGTTGTATTCCAATATACATTGACTGCAGGGGGCAAAAGGTCGACACGTTAGCATGCGTACCCCCCCGTGCCCCACCAGGTCCACTGGGTTACATGGTGGCCCCGGTTGGTACTGCGGACTATGCCCCCACTGTGTTCCACCCTCTCCCCCATCCCCGGAGATGGTGAGGTGGGGGCAGCCATAAGGGGGCCAGTGGAACTCTGCAGATCCAGGGGCAAGCTGGGTAGTCAGTGGGATACAGAGCAAGATGGCTGCCTTGCAGGCCGCAGCAATGTTGCAGAATCTGCACATACTGCTCGATGATGGCTTCTGAGAATAAGTTGTGAGGTTCAGAACCCCAGTAGAAGATTGCAAAGGCTTTGTTAACCCTTTCTGCCGTGGTGACTAGCCTATCACTACCGTCCTGAACCTGGGCTATTTCCCTCGTGGCTGCCTGCTTTCTCAGCTGGTGGACCAGCAGGTGGCTGGCTTTGTCCCATGTTCATGTCTGGGGGAGCTCGTGTACTGCTTCCCCAGTGGAGAGCAGGTCAAAGGCCACCTGTAGCTTTTTTCTCTCCGCTATTAGTTCCACAGTCGGGGTCGAGGAACACCGCCATGGAGTCGACTAGCTGCTGCCTGGCCGCCCTCTCTTTCCTATAATTGTACACAATAAATTCCCACCATCTTCAGCACCTCCCAGAACGTGGCAGGTGAGACCTCCCCATATTGGTTATTGGTAAGGTACCCATCTATGGTCTGTGATAGCCGTTTTCAGAATGCCTTATTGGCCATGTCCAGCCTCCATAGGAGGGCGCTGTTCCCGGCCCGAGTCCAGCTTCACATCCACGTAGTGTGGAGTGTGGTCGGAGGTTACGATTGCGTACTCCACTCCTACTACCCCTGGAAGCACCGCATTCCCCACTGCCAAAATGGCGATCCTAGTATATACCCTGCGTACCTGGGAGAAAACAGAGAACTCCTTTTCCCCTGGGTGTGTGAAACGCCATGTGTCCTCTGTTCCTTGAAAGCATTCAATTCCTTTGCCATATTTGATTTTCTCTGTCTGTCCGTGGGTTCTGTATGCAGTTAAACCCCCCACCCCCGCATGATGGGTTGGTGTGTGTCTGTGTCGTAGATGTCCGCCATGGTTTTCTGCATAAATTCCGCATTGTCCCAGTTGGGAGTGAACACGTTTACCAGGACCACTGGTCCCCTCCAGGACACCACTAACCATGACGTGCCGTTCTCCCTTGGTCCGTAGCCGGCTTCGTCGCTGTAAATGCTGTCCTCTTATTGAGCAACATGGCCACCCCTCCAGCCCTGGTCCTGTAGCAGGAATGGTAGGTATGTCCCACCCTGCTCTTTCTTACCCGCAGTCAGTCCTTCTCCCTCAGGAAGATGATATCGGCTCTCAGACCTTTCAGACGGATAAAGACTTTGGATCTTGTCACCGGGCATTCCAGGGCAGAAGGGCAGCACAGTGGTTAGCACGGTTGCTTCACAGCTCAAGGGTCCCAGGTTCGATTCCCGGCTTGGGTCACTGTCTGTGCGGAGTCTGCATGTTCCCCCCTTGTGTGCGTGGGTTTCCTCCGGGTGCTCCGGTTTCCTCCCAGAGTCCAAAGATGTGCAGGTTAGGTGGATTGACTGTGCTAAATTGCCCTTCGTGGCCAAAAAAGGTTGGGTGGGTTACAGGGATAGGGTGGAGGTGTGGGCTTGGGTAAGATGCTCTTTCCAAGGGCCAGTGCAGACTCGATGGGCCGAATGGCCTCCTTCTGCACTGTAAATCCTTTGAGGTGACTGATTGCGGATTTCTGTTCCCTTCCCTCCTGTAGGGGCAACTGTACTCATCAAGTGGCTCTACCCCTGTCTTCCAGGGTTTTGCTCCATCCAGGGGCCAACCAAGATGGCTGCCATCATTGTGTACGCCATGTGGATGCGCCCCAGCACTCTGGGATTTCCTTTTGTTTGAGGACCCTCCAAAATGGCTGTTTGCAGTGAACTTGTTTCTGTTGTCACCATGTGCAATCTGTCATAGCCAGGCTTCTACCCCCACCTCCACCACCCCTCAACATTCCCCCCTGGGCATATCCGCACCCCTGACCCACACCCCTATGGGCTCCCCCTCCACCCCAGCTTTTCGTCCCCTTGCAGAATTTTCTCCCCCCCCCCCCCCACTACTGCCAGGCACTCTCCCGCCCCCCCCCCCCCAATTCTCCCCCCCCCCCCACCCCCTCCCATCGCTAGTACCTTCTCTGTGCTAGCTCACCTGCTAGTATGGTGCCCCCCCCCCGGGATCAATCCACACCTTCCCCTGACCATTGACTTTCTCTTCTCCCCCCCCCCTCCCCCTCCTGCGTCCTACTGCTCTCACCCCCTCCTTTCCTAGACTCATCGACAGATCAAAGACGAGACAGATCAGTCCCGCACAAACAGTCTCTCCGTTTTTGTTTTGCCCAATTAGACTAGAGTTCTGGTTCTCTGCTGGTGTCGTTGCTTCCCAGCCCGTGCTTGCCCAAGAATTTGTCTGCTTCTGTCGGTGCAATAGTACTCCCTATCCGGGAAAGTCACCCGGAATTTGGTGGGACACAGCATTCCAAACCACACGTTGTTCTTGTAACGGGCCTGACTGTGTTAAATCCCGCCCGGCATTTGGCCAGGACTGCCCCAATAGCCTGGTACACATGGATTGAGTGTTCTTCCCATTTACAGGATGGTGTGTGTCTTTCCCAGTTCAGGATATTTTCCCGGTTTTGATACTGGTGCAGTTTTCCGATGGTGGTCCGTGGCTGTTCCCCGGCCTTGGGCTTTGGCCGGAGTGGCCTGTGGGCTCTGAGCACTTCTGGGGCTTGGGGAAGCTTTCCCCTCCAACACGTTTGACCAGCATCTGTGCCATGTACTCCGTTCCTGTCCTCAGTGTCCTCCGTTGGGCCCAAAATGTGGAGTTATTGGCGACGTGACCGGTTCTCTTGGTCCTCGAATTGCCTCCCTTACATCGCCACCAACCTTGCCAGCTCCGTCTCCGGTGCGGCGTCCCGCTTGCTTTGGTTGATCATGGCCTTCTGTGTCTCCAGATGCCGTTTTCTCTTCCACCGCTGCTTGAAGGGAGAACCAGCGTCTCCACGATGGCCACTTTCACTGTCGCCATCATTTGATGGCATCTTTGAGCACTTGGAGTTCCTGTGTTAGGCGGTCTCTCCATTTATTAATAGGGGTGTATCCCAGCATCCATCCTGGCGGCCATCCCATTCGGGTGTGACCAGATCCTTGTTACCTTCCGTATTTGCCATTGCCTCAATCTTCCTCTCCAGACTTTTACTGGCACTGCCACCTTTTCGCTCCTCCTCAGGCTGTTGCCTGGCATGCCTCGTTCATTGTGATGTTGTTGGAGGAGTGTAGGGGGTTTAACAATGTGTTTTTGGACTAAAAGTGCCTAATTTCAAGTTTTGAGGAGGAGAGCCACCTTTTATGCATCCGCTCAGCTCATCCCCATCACCGGAAGCCGGCGCTGGATCCTCTTGATGCTTAACTGGCAGTCGGATGGTGTACATCTCGAAGGCCTCCACCGCCTCAGGCTTGAATGTCGCGGCGGTTGCTGTTCCTGAGGCTGTGGATCTGAGGTCTCCCCATCGGAGATCGCCCTTGTTTCCATCCCCAAACTAGAGTCCACCACCTCAGGCATCTCCGCAACGTGACTCCCTGAGGGTTCCGCAGAGGCCTGAATAGGCCGCAAATGTGGTTCTAGAAGAGGTCGCTGAGGACGAAGTGCTACTGTGGCTTCATCAGGGAGAAGGTACGGTTTTTGGAGGAAGTTTCCGAGAACGAGGAACCGTCTAAAGAGCGGTGACCAGGATTTAATATGGTCAAGGTGCTTTCTCACAATACAATCCTGGGCTTGCACTTCGTAAGAGTCTGGCCTTGTCTGGCGAAGGGTAATGGTGGCAGGGATCCAATGGGCACTCTCGGCGAAGTTGTGAACAAACAGCGAGTCACCTGGTATGAAGTGCCCGGAAGGTTGACTTAGAGAGGGGCAATGCCTTTGCTGCTCCTGGTTGTGGCGCACTTTTGCACCTATGTCTTGAAAAATCATACTCAGGTGAGTACAAGGTCTCCGGCCCATCTAGAATCCCGTGAGGGCTACTTTGTCATTGCGTGCAGAGTGCTCCTGGAGCTAAACAAGAAACAAGCCAGTCTTGTGGCCATCGAACCCAAAGATTGTTTCTTAAAGCCCCTTTTAAATGTTTGAACCGGTGACTCCGCTAGCCCATACGAAGCCGGATGGAGTGGGACAGATATGCTGCAGACCTTCGGAAACCTGGAGAACTCCTCATTTATGAAAGGAGTGATCTTACTAGTGACAAGTATTTCAGGAAAGCTGTGCTTTAAAACGATAAGTGCAATTAGAACATAGAACATAGAACAGTACAGCACAGAACAGGCCCTTCGGCCCTCAATGTTGTGCCGAGCCATGATCACCCTACTCAATCCCACGTATCCACCCTATACCTGTAACCCAACAACCCCCCTTAACCTTACTTTTATTGGGACACTACGGGCAATTTAGCAGGGCCAATCCACCTAACCCGCACATCTTTGGACTGTGGGAGGAAACCGGAGCACCCGGAGGAAACCCACGCACACAGGGGGAGGACGTGCAGACTCCGCACAGGCAGTGACCCAGCCGGGAATCGAACCTGGGACCCTGGAGCTGTGAAGCATTTATGCTAACCACCATGCTACCCTGCTGCCCCAATTCCTTGATGGCCGTCCGGGACGTGGTTCCCGCACCTCAAGGGGAGGTGGTGGCAGTGATATTGTCATTGGACTCGTAATCCAGACACCCAGAGTACTACTCTGGGCCCCCAGGTTCAAATCCCACCTCGGCAGATGGTGAAATATGAATTCAATACAAATCAGGACTTAAAAGTCGAATGTCGTAAAAACCCATCTGGTTCACTAATGTCCTTTAGGGAAGGAAATCTGCCATCCTTACCTGGTCTGGCCTACATGTGACTCCAGACCCACAGCAATGTGGTTGACTCTTAAATGCCACCTCAAGGGTAATAAAGGCTGGCCCAGCCTGCGACGCCCACGTCCCATGAACGAATAAAGAAAAAGCCACTTTGAATGTGTGGCAATCACTGAATGGAACATAGAGCCCTGAAAAAGCCAGCATGCAACCTCGCCCATGATGGAGAGGGAGGTGGCGCAGTCACTGGCTGATGTGGTACAGACCCAGAAGGTGGTGGCGCAGTCATAGATGGAGATGGTGCACTCCTTGTGCTCCGTGGCCGCAAGCATGTTGTGCGGCCTCCTGTGCCCAATGTCCTGTCCATTCTTCCCCCCCCACCCCCTCCACCCCACATCCTCAATGTTGGACGAAGTCTGGCTTTCATCCTCCTCCCCCAACATCTGCTGCGCGATGGGAGTGACCCTCCGATCGGTCCGGGAAACTGAACCACATCTTCAGGAGACCGAGGTACCGTTCAATCACGCTCCTGGTTGCTGCATGGGCTTTGCATCGGTCTGTGGCCTCCGGATAGATGCCATCACCCATGGCCACAGCGGATAGCCCCTGTCGCCCAGGAACCAAACCCCCAGAGAGGGGGGCACCTCGAAGAGGCGGGGAATCATCCAGGATGAAAGTGTCGTGCACACTGCCCGGGTATTGGGTGCAGACGTGTATCTGAAGGTCACACACCAGCTACACGTTCATTGAGTGGAACCCCTTTCTGTTTGTGTAGAGCAGCCTGTCATCGGTAGGAGCTTGGAGGGTGGCAGGCATCCCATCGATCACCCCCTGGACCCGGGGTGTCTCAAACCCTCTAGCCGGGCATCCTGATGGGCTCGGTCCACATCGAAGTTCATATATTGATCCGCCTGGGCATATAGTACCTCCGTGACAGCGCGGACGCACCTGTGCCCCGAGGTCTGTGAGATCCTGACCAGGTCCATACTCGGCGCCTGGAAAGACTCTGTGACGTAAATGCTCAGGGCGACCGTCACCTTGACGTCCGCCGGTAGCGGGTGTCCTCCCCAATTCCCCCCGCGGTACAGCTATGCAATGTTCAGGCAGATTGTTGAACTGACCCCCTGCTCAGCCGGAGTCTTCAACGGCATGCCAACGGCACCTCCTCTTCCTTCTCCTCGACCTGTTGGCCGGCTCTCCATCCTCAGTGGTTGCCTCCTGTTCCTCTGCTGCCTGCTCCGCTGCTGCCTGCTCCGCTGTTGCACACTTCCTCCTCTTCCTCGATTAGCTCCAGCTCGTACAGCCGCCGGGCATTCCCCAGGGCTGCGGCGACCAGCAGGAAGGCCACCATTGCTGGTTGAATTCCAATATCCATTGTCTGCAGGGGGTGAAAGGTCGACATGTCAGCATGGTGCGTACCCTCATGGCCAATCAGGTACACCGGGCAACACGATGACCCCGTTTGGCACTGTGGACTCTGCCCTCGAATGGCCCGTCCCCATCCCTGTACTCCTGGTCCCATCGGTGCCCAACGCGGTGGTGGGGGGGCCTCTGGCCTCGGCATCTGTCCCTCTCTGGCCTGGGCACCCATCCCCCCTTTGGCCTGGGCACCCGTCCCCCTTTGGCCTGGGCACCCGTCCCCCTCTGGCCTGGGCACCCATCCCCCCCTGGCCTGGGCACCCGTCCCCCTTTGGCCTGGGCACCCGTCCCCCTCTGGCCTGGGCACCCATCCCCCCTGGCCTGGGCACCCATCCCCCTTTGGCCTGGGCACCCGTCCCCCTCTGGCCTGGGCACCCATCCTCCTCTGGCCTGGACACCCGTCCGCCTCTGGCCTGGGCACCCGTCCCCCTCTGGCCTGGGCACCCGTCCCCCCTCTGGCCTGGGCACCCGTCCCCCTCTGGCCTGGGCACTCGTCCCCCTTTGGCCTGGGCACCCATCCCCCCCCTGGCCTGGGCACCCATCCCCCTTTGGCCTGGGCACCCGTCCCCCTCTGGCCTGGGCATCCGTCCCCCTCTGGCCTGGGCACCCGTCCCCCTCTGGCCTGGGCACCCGTCCTCCTCTGGCCTGGACACCTGTCCGCCTCTGGCCTGGGCACCTGTCCTCCTCTGGCCTGGGCACCCGTCCCCCTTTGGCCTGGGCACCCGTCCCCCTCTGGCCTGGGCACCCGTCCTCCTCTGGCCTGGACACCCGTCCCCCTCTGGCCTGGGCACCCGTCCCCCTCTGGCCTGGGCACCCGTCCCCCTCTGGCCTGGGCACCCGTCCCCCTCTGGCCTGGGCACCCGTCCCCCTTTGGCCTGGGTACCCGTCCCCCTCTGGCCTGGGCACCCGTCCCCCTCTGGCCTGGGCACCCGTCCCCTTCTGGCCTGGGCACCCGTCCTCCTCTGGCCTGGGCACCCTTCCCCCTCTGGCCTGGACACCCGTCCCCCTCTGGCCTGGGCACCCTTCCCCCTCTGGCCTGGGCACCCGTCCCCCTCTGGCTGGGCACCCGTCCCCCTCTGGCCTGGGCACCCATCCCCCTTTGGCCTGGGTACCCGTCCCTGCTGCCAGGGGTACCGTCGGTTTCCGCTGCCCATGAAGGCAGTACATTCCGCAGCCCCATCTGGCCGCCTTCTGTAGGGGCTACTGTTGACATTGCCCTTGGATGGGCCGTGTGATGGCTCGCGGGCAGGTGGCAGCCTGTTGGAGGGGAGGATGGCAAAGGGTGGGGGCTGGGCTGCAGGGTGATGGGGTGGGGGCACCCATCTGGCTGGTCTCACTCTGCAGAACCAGGGGACAAGGTCAGTGGGGTTCGCAGCAAGATGGTTGCCTTGCAGGCCTCGGCAATGGTGATCCGTGACTGGACATTGCCCCAGTCCCGTGAAGAGTCGCTTTGTCCCCCAGGCCCCCACCCCGGCCCTGGCAGGGCCCCCCCCCCCATTCCGGCCAGCCCTGCTAGTGCCTGGACTGGCAGCCCAGGGTCGTGCCTCTCTGTGTCCTATCACCTTTCTCTCCCTCATCAGCCGCGGCGCCAAGTTTCTCAATGTTTAAAAGCACAAGTCATCCTCGCCGTAGGGAAGTCCCCCGTGGAGGCGGAGAATTGCGGAGACCCCAGAGAATACTAGGTCAGGCCCGCTATTGATATGCCAACGGCGTTTGACGTGCGTGTGGAGTGGAACGCATTGACGCCGCTGTCGAAGTGACGCTGAATTGGAAAATGGCGTGAAACTGGCCATGATTTTGGTGTCGAACCGATTCTCCGCCCAATCGCGTTCCCCGATTCCGGCAACAGTTGATGGAAAATCCTGCCCATTTTCTCCGGAACAGAATTCCACCGAAGAGGTGAAAATCCAAAAAAACACTTCTTTAAAAAAAAAAGAGAGTCCAGCGTCCTCCTTCACAACGGTCTTCAGGGGATTCTTCTGACTTGGGTCTTACGGGGTGGGAATTATTCACTACTCCATGGATGTTGCAGAATATGAGCTTCCCCGATAAAAGGGCAGGGGACACTTAACAATGTTCGCTGAGTACAAATAGAGTCGGCCAGTAAGGCACCAACTGGAGAAGAAACAGCAGGGAGTTACTGGAGCTGTAAATAATAGTCGAGTGTAAAATAAAGAAAGTTTTGATTCCCCACCAACTCCGTGTCAACTGCTTGTTGCCCTTACAAATGTCAGACACTGTCCTTTCCCACTCTGGGACTGGGTGGGACAGTATGTCAGACACTGTCCTTTCCCCTCTGGGACTGGGTGGGACAGTGGGCCAGACACTGTCCTATCCCCCTCTGGGACAGGGTGGGACAGTGGGCCAGACACTGTCCTTTCCCCCTCTGGGACTGGGTGGGACAGTGGGTCAGACACTGTCCTTTCCCCCTCTGGGACTGGGTGGGACAGTGGGTCAGACACTGTCCTTTCCCACTCTGGGACTGGGTGGGACAGTATGTCAGACACTGTCCTTTCCCCTCTGGGACAGGGTGGGACAGTGGGTCAGACACTGTCCTATCCCCCTCTGGGACAGGGTGGGACAGTGGGTCAGACACTGTGCTTCCCTCCTTTGGGACTGGGTGGGACAGTGGGTCAGACACTGTCCTTTCCCCCTCTGGGACTGGGTGGGACAGTGGGTCAGACACTGTCCTTTCCCCCTCTGTGACAGGGTGGGACAGTGGGTCAGACACTGTCCTTTCCCCCTCTGGGACTGGGTGGGACAGTGGGTCAGACACTGTCCTTTCCCCCTCTGGGACTGGGTGGGACAGTGGGTCAGACACTGTCCTTTCCCCCTCTGGGACTGGGTGGGACAGTGGGTCAGACACTGTCCTTTCCCCCTCTGGGACTGGGTGGGACAGTGGGTCAGACACTGTGCTTCCCCCCTTTGGGACTGGGTGGGACAGTGGGTCAGACACTGTCCTTTCCCCCTCTGGGACTGGGTGGGACAGTGGTTCAGACACTGTGCTTCCCCCCTTTGGGACTGGGTGGGACAGTGGGTCAGACACTGTCCTTTCCCCCTCTGGGACTGGGTGGGACAGTGGGTCAGACACTGTCCTTGCCCACTCTGGGACTGGGTGGGACAGTGGGTCAGACACTGTCCTTTCCCCCTCTGGGGCTGGGTGGGACAGTGGGTCAGACACTGTACTTTCCCCCTCTGGGACTGGGTGGTCACAGTGAGTCTGGGACTGGGTGGGCACAGTGGGTCTGGGACTAGGTGGGCACAGTGGGTCTGGGACTGGGTGGGCACAGTGGGTCTGGGATTAGGTGAGAACAGTGGGTCTGGGACTGGGCGGGCACAGTGGGTCTGGGACTAGGTGGGCACAGTGGGTCTGGGACTGGGTGGGCACAGTGCCTCAGACACTGTCCTTTCCCCCTCTGGGACTAAGTTGGACAGTGGGTGAGACAGGCAATCAGTAGAAGAGCCTCTGTTCCTGTCAATGTCCTAGATAAACTGGTTTGATCATTACACATCTTTTCCATTTGTCTCTTTATCCCAGACGAATTGCTCCGGACATCGTATGTCATTGAGATGAATCCTGATAAATGTTTCATGCTGCTGCAGTTCAAGGAATATGGATCGGTGACTTTCAAAAGGCTGATTCTTTATGGTAGGTGCAAACTCATTGGCACAGACGTTGGACCATTTCAATATTTTGGAGAGAGATCCGAACAAGCTTGGGTGTTAACTTAAAATTAGAGCGAGTTTGTTCAGGGCTTATATCTCGAAGCGTTTCTTCGTATGTAGGTCTCTCTTTCTCTCCCTCTGTCTCTCTCTCGCTCTCTCTCTGTCTCTCTCTGTCTGCTCTCTCTCTCTCTCTCTATCACTCTCTCTCTCTCTCACTCTCTGTTGAGGCCGGGGGTTAATTGAACATTTCAGAACTGTAATTGACATTGGACAAAGGGCTCAAAGAAATCACTGCTTCGGCCTTAGCTGGAGGATTCTGCCTAATTCCGGGCACCGCATCTCAGGAAGGATGGCAAGACCTTGTCCAGGGCACAGACGGGGTTGATAGGAGATTACATCAAGGATGAGAAACTTTACCTGCACAGGTTAGAATACATAAGCTTGACCCCCCCTCACAGCAGAGGAGGTCAAGGACACACCCAATAGAGGTTTGCAAAATTACGAGGGACTTCTGTGGTAAGTCCACAGAAGCAGAAGTCCCTTTACCAGAATTCCTTTTATTTACACCAACAGCAATACGACCCAGTGTAGACAGCATGCTGAATGCACATGAGCGTAGAGGATCTGACACTCCCTGTTATATATAGACAAAGGGGTTCTCTGATTGGGCCACTAAACAGGGTACTCGTATTCTAATTGGCCAATCTCAAAGGCCTGGTCTAAATCATTACACCTCCCCCCCTCAAAGTCCCAGGAGCCCCCCCGTGGTCCTCGTGACTCACGGTCTCTTTGTTTCCGCGCCGAGTCC
Source organism: Scyliorhinus canicula (assembly GCF_902713615.1). Taxonomy (NCBI): domain Eukaryota; kingdom Metazoa; phylum Chordata; class Chondrichthyes; order Carcharhiniformes; family Scyliorhinidae; genus Scyliorhinus; species Scyliorhinus canicula. The sequence goes on along the minus strand of NC_052158.1, from coordinate 14,519,607 downwards.
GGGTCCTCCATTTCGGCCTCCGACGTAGTGGGGGGGGGGGGGGGGGGGGGGGGGGGGGGGGGGGGGGTATAATGGCTAGATGCCCGCCTTTTCCGATGAGAGTGCCTGAGGGGCAGCTGCGGTGTCATCTATGGTGTCCATATCAGAGTGCAATGTCCTCACCAGTGGTGTCGGAGGGATGTGATTAGTCTGTCGGGGAGGACTCTCCACGGTGCTTGGTATGCTAGTCTGAGTCACGTCCTATGGTAGGAAACGAATCCGAGGCCTGAACCTGGTCCAGGTGCTTTTGTTATGATGTCTTCTCCCACACCTATCTCACACGACACAGGTTCTGTCCTGGCCTTGACCATTCCTGCTATCTCCCACACCTATCTCACACGACACAGGTTCTGTCCTGGCCTTGACCATTCCTGCTATATCCCACACCTATCTCACACGACACAGGTTCTGTCCTAGCCTTGACCTTTCCTGCTATCTCCTACATGTATCTGATACACACAGGTTCTGTCCAGCCTTGACCGTTCCTGCTATCTCCTACATGTATCTGATACACACAGGTTCTGTCCAGCCTTGACCATTCCTGCTATCTCCTACATGTATCTGATACACACAGGTTCTGTCCAGCCTTGACCGTTCCTGCTATCTCCTACATGTATCTGATACACACAGGTTCTGTCCAGCCTTGACCGTTCCTGCTATCTCCCACACGTATCTCACACGACACAGGTCCTGTCCTGGCCTTGACCATTCCTGCTATCTCCTACATGTATCTGATACACACAGGTTCTGTCCAGCCTTGACCATTCCTGCTATCTCCAACATGTATCTGATACGACACAGGTTCTGTCCTGGCCTTGACCGTTCCTGCTATCTCCCACATGTATCTGATACGACACAGGTTCTGTCCTGGCCTTGACCGTTCCTGCTATCTCCCACATGTATCTGATACGACACAGGTCCTGTCCTGGCCTTGACCGTTCCTGCTATCTCCCACACGTATCTCACACGACACAGGTCCTGTCCTGGCCTTGACCATTCCTGCTACCCATGTGGGGCCATTTGCATAATTTCTGACCCATACCTTTTCACCCGCGTTGAACTGCCTTTCTTGGCGAGTGCTGTCGTGGCCCCTGCATTGGGTCTCTTGGTGACTTTCTACTCTTAAGCCTAAATTTGGGAATAGTAGGCACAGCCTGGATTGGAATTGTCAACCATGAGTAGCTCCACCGGTGCTAATCCAATTGTGGCGTGTGGAGTTGTCCTATAGTCGAATAGACAGCGCGATAGTTTAGTGTCTACTGATGCTGCCGACTGTTTTTTCAACTCGACTTTTAGGGTCTGGACGGCTCTCTCCGCCAACCCATTTGATGCCAGGTGGTATGGTGCCGTCCTTATGTGCCGAATGACTTCCTGGCTGGTGAAAACCGCTCCATTGTCTGAAGGAAAACGTCCGGCGTATGTGTTGCAAATGAGATACAAAGTTTTTCGATTGCTGCTGTTGTATTTGCCAAGTTTATTTTGGAGACATCCAGCCGTTTGGAATGGGCGTCTACTATCTCAAAAGACATTGAACCCATAAACGGGCCTGCAAAATCGACATGAATTGGCGACCTTGGTCTACCTGGCCATTCCCAAGGACTGCCGGTGGCACCTCCTGCCGTTGACGGCATACTTGGCACCGACCTACCAATGCTGCTATGTCTGTGTCAAGGCCCGGTCACCAGACATAGCTCCTGGCCTCCTTCATTTTTGAGGCTCGACGGTCTTGACTTGGAACTACTACTCGTGCCCCCCCTCCCATAACAGTATCCCGTCTTCCACAGTGATCTGCTCTCTCCTGCTTCAGTAAGGGTGGAATTCCGCCTGGATTGGCCTTTCCAGCTTCCCTGTTAGCACCATGTGTTTTACTTTTGCTAAAATTGGGTCCCTTTGTCTCCACAAACGAATGTTTTGCTCGACCACCGGAAGGGTATCCAGGAAATGTAGTGTCATCACCATTTCTTCTATTCTGGGTACCAATGGCAGCCTGCTTAGTGTGTCGGCGTTTGACAGCCGGGTTCCCGGCCGATGCTCCAATTGATATTGGTATGCTGCCAGTAGCAGGGCCCAGCGTTGGGTTCGGGCCGAAGCTATTGGTGACACCAGTCTGTCTTCTTTCAGCAAGTCCAGCAATGGCTTGTGGTCTGTGATTATCGTGAATTTCCGCCCGTACAAATACTGGCACAATTTCTTCACTGTGAAGATCGCAGCCAGTCCATCCTTTTCGATTTGGGCGTACTTTCATTGCCAGCGTCTTGGAGGCAAACACAAGAGGTCATTCCTGTCCGTTTTGCTCTCTGTGTGCCGCAGCTGCACCAACACCATATGGAGATGCATCGCAAGTGAACACCAACTCTTTTCTGGGGTCATAGTGTGCCAAAAGGTTTTCTGAGGAGAGCTGTTCTTTGACCTTCTTGAAAGCGGACACTCCCAGGCTAGCCCCTTTTTTAGTTATTGGTGTAGAGGGTCCAAGATGGAAGTCCTGCTCGGTATCAACTTTCCGTAGTACGCCACCAGTCCTAAAAAAGATCTTAACTCCTGGATTGTGGTGGGTGCCGGGGCATCTACAATCACTCTCACCCGATCCTCCAAAGGGTGCAGCCCTGATTTGTCAACCTTGTCAACCAGATAGGTTACTTAAGATGCTAGAAAAACACATTTCTCCCTCTTTAGGCGTACGCCTGCTGCTGAAAACCTCCTCAGGACTTCCTCCAGGTTTTTCCCGTAATGAGGACGTCGTCCAGGTATATGGCCACCTGTGGTAACCCTTGTAATATATTCTCCATCGTCCTCTAGAATACCGCACAGGCTGACGATACGCCGTAGGGTAATCTTGTGTAGTGACAAAGGCCCTTTAGTGCGTTGATCGTTGAGAATTTTTGGGACTCTGTCCAACTTCAGCTGTAGATACGCGTGGCTCATATCCAGCTTTGAGAATAGGAGTCCTCCAGCCAGCTTTGCACAAAAATCCTCAATCCGGGGAATTGGGTATTTGTCCAATTGTGAGTAGCGATTAATCGTTTGTTTGAAATCTCCACAGACAACTGAGCCGTCCAGCTTAAGAATAGGCACGACGGGTGCCGCCCATTCTGCAAACTGGACTGGTTTTATTATTCCTTCACACTCCAATCTCTTGATTTCAGTATCGACTTTCTCCCTTAATGTGAAAGGTACCGGTCGGGCCTTGTAGAACTTTGGGACTGCCTCTGGATCTACATGTAATGTCGCCTTCTCCCCCTTTATTGTTCTGAGCCCTTCTCGGAAAACCTCTGGTGATCTGCACAGGACTTCGCTCAGGCAACCATTTTCCAGCTGGAAAATGTTCACCCAATCCAGCTAGGTCTCTTTTAGCCAGTTTCGTCCCAATACGCTTGGCCACTACCATTAAAGGCAGCCTAATCAGTTGCTCTCCATAAGCCACAGGTACATGCGTTGTGCCCAACACTCTCAGTCGTTCCCCTGTGTATGTCCTCAGTTTTGCCAAGGTCCTGGTTAGGGATAAGGGTTGGAGTCCAGTGCGAATTTTATTAAATACTGTTTCTCCTATCACTGATACAGCTGCTCCCGTCTTGACCTCTATTAATGTTGGACGTCCGTTCAGCTTTATGGTTAATTTTATGGGTCTTGATTTAATCATCGTTACACAATTTAGTTGTTCCTCATCGGAGGTAGGTGGCTTCCATGGGTGTGCATTCTATTGTACCCTGGCCTACATGTCCTTCTCTGAAATGTTGGTTTTTGACTTCTATTTTCCTTACTGGCTCTGAATTCGGGCAACAACTATAATTTCTTGCCAGGCATAAGTCTGTATGGTCCTAATATTCCCTTTTTGGGGAGTGGTTCGGCAAGTGGGCCCGGGTTCCCTAGTATCCAAGTCGTTCCTGAGGGTGGCTATGCAATTGCCTTTTCCCCCAGTGGTAGTCCCTTAACTCAGTTTCACTGGTGTTGGCGTCTACCTCCATTGGAGTACCCTGGAACTCATGTGCTCCGCTCACCACTTTTTCCAAGGACAAAAACTGCAATGCTTGTTTGCAATCCAGCTTGGCCTCGGCTAACAGAATTTTTTGTATTGCTAAATTATTTATTCCGCACACCAATCGGTCTCGGGCCATCTCATTTAGCGTCAGGACAAATTCGTAAGCGTCTGCTAATCGTCATAATCATTTAAAAAAATTAGTGATTGACTTCCCCGTGTCTCGGAATATGGAGTAAAACCGTTACCTTTGCAGGATCAGAGGTGGCTTAGGGTCATAGTACTTTTTTATTAAGTCCGTCAATTGTTGGAAATTTTTTGTGTCCTGTGCCTCCTGAACTGCACAAAATGGCAAAAGCTGTTGGCCCACATGCGGTCAGCAGAATGACCCACTTGTTTTCATCCGGAACTATATTGTTCGCCCTGAAAAAGCACTTAATCGGCTCTACATATTGAGCCCAGTCTTCCACTGGAGTGTCAAAAGAATCCAACTTCCCAAATAAAGGCATTTTGCCTGTCAATGGCTTACCCTCAATATGTGGTGGCTGATAATGAGCAGGTTCCTTCAGTCATTGCATTTTCCTCGTTGCCACTGTAAGAAGTCCACGGAGGCAGAACTCCCTTCACCAGAATCCATTTTATTAACAAAAACAACAGCAGTGCGACCAGGTGCATTCAGCTTGCTGTCCATACTGGGAGTGCAGAGGTACTGACACTCCCTGTGATATACAAAGTAGAGGTTCTCTGCTTGGCCCACAAATCAGGGAACTCGTATTCCAATTGGTCAATCTCAAAGGCCTGGTCTAAGTCATTACAGTTTCGATAGAGGCAAATAGGAAGAAACTGTTTCCTCTGGAAAGCAGGTCAGCCATGGGAGGTCACAGATTTAAAATAATGGGCAAAAGAACTGGAGAGGAAATTAGGTTTTCATTCAATGCTGAGGTTTGTTCAGATCTGGGACGCACCACCTGAAAGGGTGGCCTGATTTGCAGGGTTACGGGATAACTTCTGGGGAGTACGATTAAATTAGACTGTTGTTTCAAAGAGCTAGCACAGGGATGATGGGCTGAATGGTCTCCACTGTTGAAAGATTCTATCATTCCAAGCAAGCCAGTAAATCAGGTTAAGCCCGCCAACCTTGCAAACCTGGACTGGGCAGGTCTCAAGGGGCCGAAAGATATCTTCCTGTTCCTATTCCTATATATTGGGTTTGTAAAAAGACTGGTTTTGTTTTGCCTTCTTCCGATTGCTGAACTTTCAACTCTAGGGTATTGATTCCACTGGCCTTGCCCCCCCCCCCCCCCCCCCCCACCCTCCCCCCACTTACGCTACAGACGGTGTGGTGGAGAATCCAGCCCAATAATTTCCAAATCTTCTCTCTCCAGAGATGAGGTCCGAGTGGACTGGAGGTCAGCCCACAGTGGTTAGCACTGCTGCCGCACAGCACCAGGGACCCAGGTTCAATTCCGGCCTTGGATGATGTCTGTGTGGAGTTTGTAGTGTCCAAAGATGGGCAGCGAAGGTGGAGTTATGCTTTTAGAGTGGGGGAGTGGGCATGGAAAGGCTGCTCATTCGTAGAGACAGTGCAAATGTGCTGAGCTGAATTGCCTCCTTCTGCACTCTAGGCATTCTATGATTCTAATGTGGTTCCATTATTCAATATCGTCACAGCGATAAACCTGGAAATTACAGCTCAGTTAGTCTAATTGTAGTGGGAGGGAAATTATTGGGGAGGCAAGGATTAATCAAGGATAGTCAGCATGGCTGTGTGAAAGGGATCTCATGGCTTACAAATTTGATTGAATATTTCAAGGAGGTGACTCAGTGTGTAGATAAGGACAGTGCAGTTGATGTAGTCTACACGGACTTCAATAAGTCTTTTGAAACAATCTTACATGGGAAAATGGTCAAGAAGGTAAGAGCCAATGGGATCCAGGGCAATTTAGTGAATTAGATTGTAAATTGGCTTAGTTGCAGGAGGCAGAAGGTGATGGTCGAAGGGTTCTTTAAATGACTGGGAGCCTATGTCCAGTGGTGTTCCACAGGGATTGGTGCTGGGTCCCTTGCTGTTGTAGTGTACATTAATGATCTGGATGTGAATGTGGAGGGTTGGAATCAGTAAGTTCACAGATGACACAAATATTGTTGGTATGGTAAATAGTGAGGAAGAAAGCCTTAGATTACAGGGTGATATGGGCGGGCTGGTTATCTGGCAGAACGGTGACGAATGGAATTTAACCCTTGAAAAGTGTGAGGTGATGCATTTTGGGAGGATGAACAAGGCAAGGGAATATACAATGAATGATGGGAATGATGACTAGGAAGGTGAGAGGACCAGAGGGACCTTGGTCTGCATGTCCATAAATCGCTGAAGGCAGAAGGACAGGTAGATAAGGTGATTAATGAGGCAGATGGGATATTTGCCTTTATTAGCTGAGGCATAGAATATAAGAGCAGGGAGGTTATGAATCAGTTGTAAAAAGCGCTGGTTAGGCCACAGCTGGAGTACTGTGTGTAGTTCTGGTCACCACATTATAGGAAGGAAATGATTGCACTCGGGAAGGTGCAGAGGAGATTCACCAGGGTGATGTCTGGGCTGGAGTGTTTCAGCTATCAAGAGGCACTGGTTAGGCTGGGGCTGTTTCCCTCCGAGCAGAGAAGGCTGAGGGGGGACCTGATTGAGGTGTATAAAATTCTGATGGACACAGATAGGGTCGATAGGAGGAAACCTTTCCCCTTAGACGAGGGGTCGGTAACCAGGGGGAATCGATTTAAGGTAAGGGGCAGGAGGTTTAGAGGGGATTTGAGGAAAAGCTTTTTCACCCAGAGGGTGCTTGGAATCTGGAACTCACTGCCTGAAAAAGGTGGTGGAGGCGGGAACCCTCACAACATTTAAGTAGTATTTAGACAAGCATACAAGGCTACAGGCCAAGAGCAGGAAAATGGGATGAGAGTAGATAGGTGCCTGATGGCCAGCCCAGACACGATGGGCTGGAAGACCTCTTTCTATGTTGTAAAAACTTTTAAGACTCTACAAACTGCGATATTAAAATGTTTGTGTGTCTCTCTTTCACTCCGATATTTTGTTCTTTTCTCCTCTTCCAATGCAGGCAGATATCCTAAGTTGCCTGTGTTCTATTACAGGCTATTTAAACAGACTACTGGAATATTGATGTTAGAGAACATTGTGGCTCTGAAACAGACCCGAGGTTAGTAATAAGTGCCATTTCCCCCTCTTCAAGCACTGTCCCTCCCTCTCTCTCCCCAGAGGATGCTAAAGTTTGTAAGAGTACATTATAACATTAATTATTCAATGAATGTGTTGAATAAAATGAACTAAAATAGATGGGGAAAGGACTGGGGACTTTTGCTGCTTCAGAGTGCTTTGAAAATGTAACAATTAGAATGAACAAAGGAGAACTGGTAGATGTAGTATATCTGGATGTAAAAAAGACATTTAATGGGGTGCACATAAAAGATTACCACATATGACATAATATGTTAGCATGGTTAGAGCTTTGGCCAACTAACATGGAACAAAGAGTCTGGATAAGTGGCTCATTTTCAGATTGGTGTACCATATCTAGTGTGACACAGGGATCAGTGTTGGGACCTCAACTGTTTAGTATATTGACAATTTGGTTGAATCGAGCAAGTATGTTGTAACCAAATCTGCTGACAATAAGAAGATCTGTCGGAAAGCAAACTGTGAGGACACAAAGAATCAGCAAAGTGATTTAGATAGATTCAGTGAGCGGGCAAGAAATTGGTAGATGGACAACAATGAGGGAAACTGTAAGATTGTCCACTTTGACAGGAAGAATGGGAAAGTAGAATACTATTTAAATGGAGAGAGACTGCAGCATGCTGCCATACAGAGAGAGCTGGGTGTCCTCGGACATGAAAGGTTAGCCTGCAGGTACAGCAAGCAATTAGAAGGCAAATGGGATGTTGGCCTTGATCACAAAGTGGATGGAGGATAAAAGTGGGAAGTGTTGCTACAAGCACACAGGGAGTTAGTGAGACCACACCGAGAGGACTGCTTTAGTCTCCTCACTCTAAAAGGAATATGCTTCAAGGTAGTTGACAGAAGGTTCACTCCGTTGATTCCTGCGATGAAGAGGTTTCCTTCTGAGGAAAGGTGGAGTAAGTTTGGTCCACACTTATTGAAGTTTAGAAGAATGAGAGGTGATCTTATAAGACACTTGACAGGGTAGCTGCTGAGGGAATGTTTCAACTCATTGTGGGAATCGCAAACTTTGGTTTGGGGGGGAGCACAATTTAAAAATAAAACTTGTCCCATTTAAGACCAGGATGAGGATGAATTTCTTTTCTCAGAGGCTTGTGAATGTTTGGAATTCTCTTCCGCAGGGAGCAGAGGAGACTCGGGTGTTGAATACATTCAAGGCTGAGTTAGGCAGATTGTTTACCTACAAGGGTGTTGGGATTTATGGGATACAGGCAGGAAAGTGAAGTCAGAGCCACAATCAAATCAGCCATGATCTTAATGAATGGCGGAGCAGTCTCAAGGGGCCAAGTGGGCTACACCAGCTTCTATTTCTTATGTTCTTAGCTACTTCATTTCTCGTAAAATAATTTTGGTGCAGTCACTGTTACAATATAGGTCATGTGGCAGCCAAATTATACCAACCATGATCCCACAATCAGTATTGAGTTATTGACCAAGATGGTTTGCTCTCGCAATATTGTCTGAGGGAAATAACTAAATCCGCACAGAGGAGAACTGCCCCATCTGTTCTTCGCATGATGCTCTGGGACTTTTTACACACTCAAGAGGACATTCTAGTGCTTCAGTTTAACATTTCAGTACCTCGGACAGTTCACCATCCACTCGGTCGGAGCTGCAGCCCAGGTTTTATGCTCAAGGGAGCGGAGTTTGAACCAACAACCTTCTAACTCAACTGTCCATACCTTTAAGATAGGAGGAGGAGCAGGGGGAGAGTAAATTAGTCAACTAAAACTAGGATAAGTATTGGAAAAAGTAGTTTTCATTCCACTTCTTCGTCTTTTGCAAACTGCAGTAATTATTTTCCCCTTCTTCCTGCAGAACCTTGTGAGGTTTGAGTTACAATCTCCAACCTTCAGCACCTTGTACATCAGGACCACATGGACACAATTTGTGACCGGCCTTCTCTGCACTTGTCCTTTCTAGAGTAAAAGATGCTGCCACATCTTGTCAGCTGATGATTACCTTGACTGTGCTGCGATTGATTCACTTTGGTTTCCATTGGCAACAGCCAAAGAAATGCCTTTCTTAGATAGGAGACTGGGGGGGGGGGGGGGGGGGGGGAGTGAGAGAAATGAATAGAAACCTCTCTCTCTTTCTCTTTCAGTTTATCCAGGGTTTTTTTTTGGGAAACGAGATAGATCACTTTTCCTGTACTGCAGTACCGACCTTCTGTCCATAGACAGCACTGCTGCACCTTGAAGAAGACTGGGCCAATTGCAGACAGAAATAATTATATAGAATTATAGGATTATAGAAATGTTCCTCCTGACCCACAGGAGCAAGGAAGAGTCCCACGTTTAGGTCACATTGTGTTGAGTTGGACATTTTCACCAGGGGTTGTGGAAGCAGAGACTACAGCCATTCACAATGTGCCGAGCCTACACTGCATAATAGGAGCAGTGAGGAAACACCATAAAGATACTCCGAATGCAGGTCCCCCTCCAACCTCGCCTGGTCTACAGCAGATTATTGTGTGTCTATGTACTCAATTCTGCACATCCTGGTCACCAGGGTTTGAGTTGACCAGGCTGACAAAGCCCTGTGGGTCAGTCACTTGTTGGTCCTCATGCATACAGTCCGTGTATTCCACAGAGCCGAGCAGTCACTTTACAGACGCGCCTCAATTCAAAGAATGGTTCAAAGAGGAAAACCACCAAAGGGGCTTCACACAGTTGCATTAGTGGAAGTGATCCAAAGAAGGAGGGGTGTAAGGGAGGGGCGGCTGTAATCCTGGTCAAGGGTTTCAAGGACAATCTGAAAGGAGGAGAACGAGGCGAGGGGATTTTAGATGGGAATTACATCGGGGCCTGGACCAGTGAAGGCATAGCTACCAAAGGTGGTTCGAGGAGGGGTGGGGGAATGCGTAACTGGGCACAGTGAAAGGATTGGGCTGTTTGGCGGCAGAGAGAGACATAGAACATAGAACATCACAGAGCAGTACGAGCCCTTCGGCCCTCGATGTTGCGCCGACCTGTGAAACCATCTGAAGCCTATCTGACCTACACTATTCCATTTTCACCCATATGTCTATCCAGTGACCACTTAAATGCCCTTAAAGTTGGCGAGTCTACTACTATTGCAGGCAGGGCATTTCACACCCCTACTACTCTCTGAGTAAAGAAACTGCCTCTGACATCTGTCCTATATCTACCACCCCTCAATTTAAAGCTATGTCCCCTCGTGTTGGTCATCACCATCCGAGGAAAGAGACTCTCACTGTCCACCCTATCTAACCCTCTGACTATCTTATATGTCTCTATTAAGTCACCTCTCAGCCTTCTCCTCTCTAACGAAAACAACCTCAAGTCCCTGAGCCTTTCCTCGTAAGACCTTCCCTCCAAACCAGGCAACATCCTAGTAAATCTCCTCTGAACCCTTTCCAAAGCTTCCACATCCTTCCTATAATGTGGTGACCAGAACTGCACGCAGTACTCCAGGAGCGGCCGCACCAGAGTTATGTACAGCTGCAGCATGACCTTGTGGCTCCGAAACTCAATCCCCCTACTGATAAAGGCTAGCACACCATATGTCTTCTTAACAGCCCTATTAACCTGGGTGGCAACTTTCAGGGATTTATGTACCTGGATGCCGAGATCTCTCTGTTCATCTACACTACCAAGAATCTTGCCATTAGCCCAGTACTCTGCATTCTTGTTACTCCTTCCAAAGTGAACAACCTCACACTTTTCCGCATTAAACTCCATCTGCCACCTCTCAGCCCAGCTCTGCAGCTTATCTATGTCCCTCTGTATCCTATAACATCATTCAGCACTATCCACAACTCCACCGACCTTCGTGTCATCTGCAAATTTACAAACCCATCCTTCTACACCCTCTTCCAGGTCATTTATAAAAATGACAAACAGCAGTGGCCCCAAAACAGATCCTTGCGGTACACCACTAGTCACTGAACTCCAGGATCAACATTTGCCATTAACCACCACCCTCTGTCTTCTTTCAGCTAGCCAATTACTGATCCAAACCGGTAAATCACCTTCAATCCCATACTTCCTTATTTTCTGCAATAGCCTACCGTGGGGAACCTTATCAAACGCCTTACTGAAATCCATATGCACCACATCAACCGCTTTACCCTCATCCACCTGTTTGGTCACCTTCTCAAAAAACTCAATAAGGTTTGTGAGGCATGACCTACCCTTCACAAAACCGTGTTGAGTATCGCTAATCAACTTGTTCTTTTCAAGGTGATTATAAACCCTATCTCTTATAACCTTTTCCAACATTTTACCCACAACCGAAGTAAGGCTCACAGGTCTATAATTACCAGGGTTGTCTCTACTCCCCTTCTTGAACAAGGGGACAACATTTGCTATCCTCCAGTCTTCCAGCACTATTCCTGTCGACAAAGTCAACATAAAGATCAAGGACAAAGGCTCTGCAATCTCCTCCCTGGCTTCCCAGAGAATCCTAGGGTAAATCCCATCTGGCCCAGAGGACTTATCTATTTTTACACTTTCCAAAATTGCTAACACCTCCTCCTTGTGAACCTCAATTCCATCTAGCCTGGTCGACTGAACCTGAGTATTATCCTCGACAACATTGTCTTTCTCCAGTGTAAACACTGACGAAAAATATCCATTTAAAGCTTCCCCTATCTCCTCTGATTCCACACACAACTTTCCACTACTATCCTTGATTGGCCCTAATCTTACTCTAGTCATTCTTTTGTTCCTGATATACCTATAGAAAGCCTTAGGGTTTTCCTTGATCCTATCCGCCAATGACTTTTCGTGTCCTCTCCTCGCTCTTCTTAACTCTCCCTTTAGGTCCTTCCTGGCTAACCTGTAACTCAAGTGCCCTAACTGAGCCTTCATGTCTCATCCTAACATAAGCCTTCTTCTTCCTCTTGACAAGTGCTTCAACTTCCTTAGTAAACCACGGTTCCCTTGCTCGACAACTTCCTCCCTGCCTGACAGGTACATACTTATCAAGGACACGCAGTAGCTGTTCCTTGAAAAAGCTCCACATTTCGATTGTACCCATCCCCTGCAGTTTCCTTCCCCATCCTATACATCCTAAATCTTGCCGAATATCATCATAATTGCCTTTCCCCCAGCTATAATTCTTGCCTTGTGGTATATACCTATCCCTGCCCATTGCTAAAGTAAACATAACCGAATTGTGATCACTATCACCAAAGTGCTCATCTACATCTAAATCTAACACCTGGCCGGGTTCGTTACCCAGTACCAAATCCAATGTGGCCTCGCCCCTTGTTGACCTGTTTACATTCTGTGTCAGAAAACCCTCCTGCACACACTGCACAAAAACTGACCCATCTATAGTACTCGAACTATAGTATTTCCAGTCAATATTTGGAAAGTTAAAGTCCCCCATAACAACTACCCTGTTACTCTCGCTCCTGTCGAGAATCATCTTTGCAATCCTTTCCTCTACATCTCTGGAACTATTCGGAGGTCTATAGACAACTCCCAACAGGGTGACCTCTCCTCTCCTGTTCCTAACCTCGGCCCATACTACCTCAGTAGACGAGTCCTCAAGCGTCCTTTCTACCGCCGTAATACTTTCCTTGATTAACAATGCCACACCCCCCCCTCTTTTACCATCTTCTCTGTTCTTACAGAAACATCTAAATCCTGGAACCTGCAACAACCATTCCTGTCCCTGCTCTACCCATGGAGAGAGAGAGCGACAATGGAGAGAGGGAGAGATGAGGCCATGAAGGGATTTAAACACAAGGATCAGAACTTTAATGTGAGGCACTGGGGAGCCAGGAGCTGTCAGTACAATGGGGTTAATCTCAGCAATAAAGTTACATCAGATATATGTGGGAGCTCAGGAAAGGAAGATAATCCAGCACAAAATATAAACTCCTCTTAAATCCTTATCCAAATTAAAAGATTCTCTCTTCTTTTGTCTCCGATTTCTTCTGCTGATCTCTAAATGTTGAGACATTTTTAGGGACTGATTTTCCTTTTCCAGGATCATCTGAACACAATGTTTTTATTTTGTGGGGACTTTGTACCATACCCTTCTGACAGAGCACAGGGGCAGCAGGGTAGCATGGTGGTTAGCATAAATGCTTCACAGCTCCAGGGTCCCAGGTTCGATTCCCGGCTGGGTCACTGTCTGTGTGGAGTCTGCACGTCCTGCCCCTGTGTGCGTGGGTTTCCTCCGGGTGCTCCGGTTTCCTCCCACAGTCCAAAGATGTGCGGGTTAGGTGGATTGGCCATGCTAAATTGCCCGTAGTGTCCTAATTAAAGTAAGGTTAAGGGGGGGGGGGGTTGTTGGGTTACGGGTATGGGGTGGATACGTGGGTTTGAGTAGGGTGATCATGGCTCGGTGTAGTATCTTAAGGATTTGATCCAGTTTTGTTTAAATTACGGTTGCCGGTTGTTGTTGAGACATTGCTGAAACTCAGTAGAAATTCAAGTTAAAAACTTGTCAGGTGCAAATAAGAATTGTTTTATTCAAGGTTCATTGGTTACAACTTGGAAATGATTTAAAAGGTAGTTTGTAGACAATTTGATTTTCTTCAAAGAATCACAGGAATTATCTTCTGAGACAATAGCCTGAACACAACTTTAAAAGTCAAAGGCTGAAGTCAAAGTATGAAAATGAAATAGGAATACAGAACTCTTTTCTAATTCTCTCTCTCTCTCTCTCTCTTTCTGTCTTGTTCTCTTTGTCTCTCTGACTTGTCTGTCTTCTTGCCTTTCTGACTTGTCTGTCTTCTTGCCTCTAGTCTTCTGTCTCTAGTCTTCTGTCTCTCGTCTCTGTCTCTAGTCTTTCTGACTTGTCTTTCTGTCGTCTCTCGTCTCTTCACTAAAAATGGTGGTCAAATCATCCATGGATATACTATTTGATATCTGTCTTAAGCGATCTGATCACACCCCAATATAATCCTAATTGGTTTAAGCTATATTCAAAACACATTTGATTTGATAAAAAGCCGTCCATCATGACAATGTAACGCCACTTCTAATTGTTGCTTATTGGTATGTTTCTCATGGGATATTGTGCTTTATCAAAACCAGCAAAAACTGGTCTAATGCTGACCTACCTATTGCCACCATGGAGACCTCATGTTATCTCATTATGCTAGGCTAGGCATAATTCAGAACATACAACTCAAACTGTCTTTTATAAGATTGTTTCACTGAGAATGTTGGAATCAAATATATACATATATATATTATATTTGAGTCGATGTTTTAACTGTCCATTTATTAAAAACAAGGCAATATAGTTCAAGATATTTTTTTTAGCTTGTATAATTTATGGGATATGATTCAACCTAATCTCGAGCTGCGTGAGAACCGTACAATCCTCCATCCTTATCCCTCGTTGCTATGGATTCCGCCCTTGCCCTTGGAAAAATGTGATGTTTTTATCAGTGGTTCTGTTTTTCCCAAACACATGTCTGAGTTTGGAAGTTGTATATTTCTTTCATTTTAAAACTGGGATTTAATATTTCTGTCTTAAACAGTCTTCTTACCTATATTAAGTGTATTTAAAATACCTGACTTCTACAGTCGCCCCTTTGATAAATCGAAAGATCAAGTGAGATATATCAGAATAAGATAAAAGATATCATTAAAGCGATAGGATAGGTAAAAGCGCAAAGAATAATTCATTCATATTGTCATTGCAGATTTAAACAATAGAATGGAAACTTAGTATTGCAACAAGTATTTCAACAATAATCATTAAAATTCTTAAAGAATCATTATTACAAAATAACAATTAATGAATTAGTCAAATTTGATGCTACAGATTCAGTATTAATAGATTATACAAATAATTGATTGATATTACGGTTAACATTTTAACAAAAGTATTTCACCTCAAATTCATCAATTGGGGGTGCTGTAGGGTTAGTGTGAATCATTCTGACAGTTGGCCCCCTGCGTCTAGCGAATAGTTCTTTGATGCACGTAGCACACTGGTATGTCATATAAATGATGAATCCAGCTGCACAGGAGAATAGGATTATTCTCATTATGGACATTCCTGTGTATCCAAACCACCCGCAAATTCTATCCCAGAGAGAGAGAACTTGGGATGGATCAAGTTTTTTTGATTTCTTTTTGGATATGTAATACCAAATCTTTAACTTCTTCAGAGTTATCAGGAATGAAAGTGCAACATTCTGCACCAATCAGGGCGCACGTGCCACCGGTTTTGGCTAGCACATAGTCAAGTGCCATTCGATTTTGCAGTACCACGGTTCGAATTGTTTGCATTTCGTCAGAGATTTTGTCTAGGGCAGTGGCAGTGTATTCTGCCACATCTTGTATGATGGTTGTTATTTTATTTAACTCATTCTCCATCCTTACTTCCCAATAGAAAGGAATGAATCTAGCAAAAATTGCATCTCAAAAGGTGATAGAACGTTTTTTTCTTTGAACAGTCATTTCTGAAATATGCAGGAGATTAGTCACATGACGAATGGCAGGTACCATGTATCCTAAATAGCAAGATCCTGACCAGGATCTTGGGAGCCAGGGATATGCTTTATCATCACAAATAAAATAAGTTCCATTATAAGCAGAATATGAGTAAATATATTCTAAGAGCCATTGGTCTTCGAATGTTTTATTATTTCTGAGGTTAGGTATGCCTGTTATCCTTGAGGACCGCATAACTCTTTCTAAGCGGTCGTTAGTACATTTAAAAGCTGTGTTAACATCTACATAGTTAGTACAATTACTATTACCCATTGGTATCCCTTTAGGGTCCTTACTGATGAGGCAAATTGATCCTTTTTGTTTAATATTAGTTGGGAGGTTAAGATGTTGAGGTTTGTTGTCAGGGTTAAATTGAAATTGGTGCCATCCTGAAAAGGTGTTTAGTGGATAGCCTGCAGATTTCCATAAGTTAATAGATTTTTGGATGTCAACCTGGTACCTCCCATTTTCACATGTATATGCTCCAGAACGGGTCACCACAGAGCGAGGGACACTTTGATAGATGTACCATTCTGCTGTTTCTGAAGCATTAAAGGGAATAGTTAGAAAGGGAATACCCTCCCCTGAGTTAGTAGGGGTTGCAATGCATACCCAACAATTAGAAATGTTAAAGTTTTCAGCATATATCTTAGATGTGTAAAGGAATGTGTTCTTATTCATTTCTGATACAACATTCACGAAGTCAATCAAATAACTGAAAATTAAAATTGCGGCAAACATTTTACTTGTACGCGCGCTTCACGTGCGATGCGTGAATCCAACTTTTCTTTCCTTTTAACTTAACAGCGGATTGGGTGGTGAGAAGGATTACGAAAGGACCTTCCCACTTTGATCCCAAAGGTTCCTTTTGCAGCTTTTTGACGTACACTTCTTCACCGGGCACCAGGTCGTGTCCACCCTCCGGAGGATCACCCCACGCAGCCAACACCTGTTGAGAAGCAGAGCTAACAGCATTTGTTAGATTTTGACAGTAAGACAGCAAAGCATCACTCATTAAATGACAGTCTGCTTTCCTCAAGTCAATAGTTCCTGGCAGAGACATTGGTCTGCCTGTGATGATTTCAAAAGGGCTCAGGCCTGTTGTTCCATTTGGTGTTGCTCTAATGCTGCATAATACTATTGGCAAAGCTTGGACCCAATTCATGCCTTCCTGGCTGTATTTAGACAGTCTTTCTTTCAAAGTTCGATTCATACGTTCCACTTGTCCTGATGATTGTGGATGATAAGGACAGTGTAAATTCCAGTTAATGTTTAGTAGTTTACAGACTTCCCTACAAACAGCTCCTGTAAAGTGGGTTCCATTGTCTGAGTCAATGCTAGCTGGTACTCCCCATCTGGGAATAAAGTCTTGGCATAGCACTTTGGCTGTATGGGCAGCTGTCCCTCTTCTAGCTGGAGCAGCTTCCACCCATCTGGAGAATTTATCCACTATTACAAGGACGTCATTGTACTGTTGACATTTAGGAAGAGTGATGTAATCTACTTGTAAGTCCTGGAATGGACCTGCAGGAGCAGGAGCTCTTAATTGAGGCATTGATGTTATAGGACCCAAGTTATTCTTTTGACAGGTTACACATCGGTTTGCTACCAATTGTGCATGTTTTTTGAATCCTTTACCACACCAACTTCTGTGGAATCGATCCATCATTTGTTGAGGTGATATGTGTCCCCATGAATGAATTTGTTGAGCTAAGAAGGGCATTAGTGATTGCGGTGCGGCTGGTTTACAAGTTTGAACTTCTCTCCAAATTTCATCATCATACGGTTGAATACCTGATTCTAACCATTTCCATTTTTCTTCCTTTGTACAATCACTCTGCATTTCACGTAAATCATGTAATAAGGTGGTTACTCCCAATTTGTAAATGTGACTGGATTGTTGATGCCAATGAGAGGCACAAAGGGAGGCAGCTTCCCTTGCTGCTTGGTCCGCAAGAGCATTTCCTCTTGCTTCCATAGTGTCCTCATGAGTATGGGCTTTACATTTTAGAACTGATACTTCTTTGGGCAAGGTCATAGCTTCTAGAAGATCTCGTACTTCCTTTCCATTTCGGATAGGTGTACCTGCTGTTGTGAGAAATCCTCTTTTTCTCCACAGTTGGCCAAAATCATGTGCTACTCCAAAACCATATCTGGAGTCAGTATAGATGTTAGCAGTTTTATCTCTTGCCACATGACATGCTTCTGTAAGTGCCTTTAATTCGGCCTGCTGAGCTGATGTAGCTGGGGGCAAACTTCCTTCAGCTAATACTTCGTATGGGCTTGTGACTGCCCACCCAGCTTTCCTGATACCCTTGTCAATAAAAGAGGAACCATCTGTGAATAGGATTAAATCTGGGTTGTGTAGTGGCTCTTCTTCTACTAAGCGTACTTCTTCCATTTCCTCTATTATTTTCACACAGTCATGCCCTTCTCTCTCTCCCTCCCCCTGCTCCTCGGGAAGCGGGAGCAAGGACGATGGATTTACAGGACTGGCTTTGTGAAAATATAGGTTGGGAGCTTCCAAAACTGCTGTCCATCTAGTCCATCTAGCTGATGTAACTTGTGACACTCTGTTCATGGATAGTAGAGAATGGACTGAATGTGGACATTTAATGATTAACTTTTGGTCTAGAACAAGTCCAGATGTAATCATTACAGCTCGACATGTGGCTTCCATGGCTCGTAAGCAACTGCCAAATGCTAGTGCCACATTGTCAAGTTTAAGGGAATAGTACCCAACTGGTCTTAACTGATCACCATGTTCTTGAGCTAGTACTGCAGTCATGTAACCATCTCTTTCATGAACAAACATGGTAAAAGGTTTTCCGTTGTTTGGAATACCTAAGGCTGGCGCTGAACACAGGACCTTTTTCAAATTCAGAAATGATTGTTTTTGTTCAGAATTGAGTTTAACTCGATCTTTTGATTTTCTGTTTCCTTTTAGAAGATCATTCAATGGCTGGCATAATTGAGTATAAGAATCAATCCAATTTCTGTTAAAATTACAGAGTCCCATCTGACTTCCTGTACAGAGATCTGACTTCCTGTACAGTTGAGGGTTCTTTAGCTGCTTTGATGGCAGCTGTTCTGTCCTGAGTAAGTTCCCTTTTGCCTTTGGAAATTTTCTGTCCCAAGTAAACAACTTCTTCCTGGGTAATTTGTGCTTTTGCAAAGCTAGCTTTGTGACCATTTGCACTGAGGTGGTTCAAGACCACCCGTAAGTCCTTTTCATGGTCATCTTTATTGATGGAGGCTAACAGAACATCATCTACATACTGAATAATGGTTGAAGGCAGATCAGGCAGTTGCCTGATGTGATTCTGCAGAGCCATATGATAAACAGTTGGGCTATTGTGAAAACCTTGCGGTAGTCTAGTCCATGTGTACTGTTGCTGATTAACTGTAAAAGCAAACCATGGTTGTACTTGTTTAGCTAATGGTACTGACCAGAAGCCATTTGCCATATCAATGACTGAAAACCACTGAAGGTCAGGAGTTAAAGAGTTAAAAATTGTAGGCGGATCTGCCACTAAAGGAGCTTTTCTGACAATGAATTGATTTGCCTTTCTGTAGTCAATAGTAAGGCGCCATGTACCATTAGCCTTTTTCACAGGCCATACAGGGCTGTTTGATGAACTGTGAATACGCACTAAAATATCCCTTTCTTCAAGTTGTTTTATTATAGGTAGAATACCTTGAATTGATGTTTTGCTAATGGGGTATTGTTTGGTACAAGGTGGAGCTGATCCCATGAAAGTAACTGGTTCCATTTTCAAAAGACCACAATCATTTTTGTCAATTGCCCAAATTGGATGATGTTGTATTTCATCTTTTTTTATGTGTCTAATGGACCAGGTAATTTTCCCATTATTGAAATTGAGTGAAGAATTTAGTTGTGATAAGATGTCCATACCTAGAAGTGCTTGTGTTACCGGACCTACCCATATTGACGCTATCAGTTGATGTGGTCCAAATTCTAAGAGCAGTGGTATAGTCTTCCGAAGAGGGACAGAGTCTCCTCCTGCAGCAAAAGCTTCAAGTTTCTCTGAAGTCAGGGGAAAGAAAGCAGCATTCTGTTCAGTAACACAGGTAAGTTCAGCTCCAGTATCAAATAGAAAATCGATATCAATACCTTCCACTCTTAATGAAATATATAATCCATCATTTTTCTGCTGCAAAAGTGCATGTAGAGAGAAATGGAGAGAATCATCAAGAGTGGGGTCTAGCAGTTTTTTGAATTATCACACAGAGAACGTCTTTGAGCTGGAGGACAGCTGTTTAACATTTCATTCATAGCATTGTTATCATCGTGTAGAATCCTACGTGGGTACGGTTCGTCCCCATGTGGGTAAGATTTCTCTCTACATGGGTAAGATTCCTCTCTACGTGGATAAGGTTCCTCCCTACGTGGATAAGGTTCCTCCCTACGTTGGTAAGGTTCCTCCCTACGTAGATAAGGTTCCTCCCTACATGGATAAGGTTCCTCCCCACATGGATAAGGTTGGGAGGTTTTAGAATTCCTGTACGTAAGTCTGGGTCTGTCTTGTTGGAACGTTACCCTAGGTGCATCTTGTTTGTGCGCATTACGTGGTTGACCACGAGGTGGAAATGTATTGTAGTGAAAATTGTCTACCTCATTATCATCTCTCGAATCCATCCGTTGTTTAAGATAGCATTTTGCCATCCAGTGTCCTACTTTACCGCAGTAAAGACATTGTGGTATATTTTCCTTACGTGATTTTAATGGAGCCAGGGTACATGTTTGCCCTGAATCTTGTGGTGGTGCTTTAGTCACTGCTGATGAGCTTGTCCGATTGCGTAAACCGCGATCTATCTGAATGCACCGGTCAACTATGTCTCGGTATGTGCCAGTTTTGGCCCAAGATGGTAAAACCAAATTCAAAGCATCAGAGACTTCAGTTTTAACACCGGCTACAAAAGCCGTTTTTAACGGATTTAAATCGCTTGCATCCCATGTGTCAGTTTCGTCTGTAAGTGTCATTCCCGAATATTCAATCCAAGTCTGTAAAAATCTGTCCTCAAAATCCTGAATATCTTCATTACTTTTTTGAATGCAAGATGTGATCTTAGACCAATCGGTCCTCGGGGGGCGAAATGTTAATAGCCAATCCCTGATTGCTAGCCAACCAGCGTCTAAATTTTGTAAATCGTCTCCAAGGGCAAATTCCACCTCAGTTCTAAGGGTTGAAATTATGCGAGTACCGAGCATGATAGTTAGAACTTGTACTCCATCAAATGGGTGGAGACTGTAAATGGATTTTAATCTGTTAATTCCATTCCATGTGGACATACCACCCTTTTTAGGATGTGGGAGATTTTTGGACCATTCGTCAATTTGTGCAGGCTCTGCTGGTTCCTGAGTCCATTGATGATCAAATATGTTTCTAGAGATAGTCTCACCTTCTTCCTCTATTTTTTTGCTTCCAACTCTAACCCGTTTGCGTTTTAAAGGGGCTAGTTGAATTAATTTAGTATTACGGTTTGTAGGAACACTGTCTTCGTCTGATTCATTTGGCAGAGGAATTAACTTATTCATGACACTTGATTTCGGCTGTGCATTTGCCAATTGTGCCACTAGGTGGGCTGCTTGTTGAGTTTGTGTTACTTCAGCTGCTGTTTGAATCCAGTCTTTTAGGACCTTGCCACTTTCAGTGGCAATATTTAAATCTTTTTTTAAAACATATCTTTCTTCGATTAACTTGCAATTATCATATTCAATTCGCTCAGTTTTTGATTGCAACCTTTGGTATCTTGACTCTATTTCAAAAATTTGATCTTGTAATTCTGCTGTTTGAATAGATAACTTCTGGAGTTTAGAGGTTTTGTTTTGCAATTCTGTTCCAATTTCATCATAATGTTCAAGTTTAGATTCTGCATCTTGCAAATCTCTTTCTAAAACACATTTTTGTTCCATTACCTTATATTTTTCAAGTTCAATCCGTTCAGTTTTTGATTGCAACTTTTGGTATCTTGACTCAAACTCAAAAATTTGATTTTGTAATTCTGCTATTTGAGAAGATAACAGCTGGAGTTTAGAAGTTTTGTTTTGCAATTCTGTGCTAATTTCATCATAATGTTCAAGCTTTGCTTTTGTATCTTGCAATTCTTTTTCTAAAACACATTTTTCTGCAATTAACTTTGAATTTTCAAGTACAGTTTGATCAGTTTTTGATTGTAACTGTTTGTATTTTGACTCAACATCAAAAATGTGATCTTGGAACTCTATTTGAACAGATAACTGCTGGAGTTTAGAAGTTTTGTTTTGCAATTCTGTTCTAAGTTCATCGTCCTGTTCAAATTTGGATTTTACATCTCGCAATTCTCTTTCTAAAACACATTTTTCTTGAATTAACATGGAATTTTCAAATTCAATTTGCTCAGCTTTTGATTGCACCTCAAAAATTTGATTTTGTACTTCTGCTATTTGAACAGATAACTGCTGGAGTTCAGAGATTTTGTTTTCCAAATCAGTTCTAGTTTCATCATCAGATTCAAGTTTTGCTTTTGCATCTTGCAATTCTTCAACAACTGTAATTAGTTGGTCTTTAGTGGTCCTATATTCATGATCAGTTTTATTTTTAGTAATTATCTCTTGCTGTCTGCGTAATTGTCCCATAATTGCCAGGGACCATTTAACACGTTCTGCACTGTGCAATCGTGTGCTTTTTCCCCATGCTCTCTTGATATTATCAAAGGACCACTGTCCTCTGCAGATATTATACTTTGATTCAATTTTTCTTGAGGTTTCACATAGGTCAAATTGTTTACGAAAGAAAGACCCAAAATCCCCCAACATATCTTCAATGGAAACATCTGGTATCCCAGTTCCTCCTTTTACCGTCGTAGGGAGTAAATTTCTGCCTTCTAAAGGGTCTAAATCTATACTTTCAACTGGATCAGCCATAAATTCAACCTTTCACTTAACTCTTTGTGTGTAGGCTGCGTTAGTCTCAACAACCAGCAGCTGATTGATTTAACACAGTCTATAAAAATGTCCTTTTCAGGGGTCGAAGCACTGATTGATGCGGCTTTAAGACTTTTAATGGGTGAAAAAGATATTTCTTACCCCAGTCTAGCCGTGGATTCCGACTGTCTTCCGATCTCTTCCGATTATTCCCGAAGCTTCCGTCGTCGCCTGTTCCTCCTCCGATTTCTCACGAAGCTTTCCGAACCTCTCCGAAGGTCGAATCAGAACTCCTCCCATCCTGCCGACTACGCCAATTGTAGTATCTTAAGGATTTGATCCAGTTTTGTTTTAAATTACGGTTGCCGGTTGTTGTTGAGACATTGCTGAAACTCAGTAGAAATTCAAGTTAAAAACTTGTCAGGTGCAAATATGAATTGTTTTATTCAAGGTTCATTGGTTACAACTTGGAAATGATTTAAAAGGTAGTTTGTAGACAATTTGATTTTCTTCAAAGAATCACAGGAATTATCTTTTGAGACAATAGCCTGAACACAACTTTAAAAGTCAGAGGCTGAAGTCAAAGTATGAAAATGAAATAGGAATACAGAACTCTTTTCTAATTCTCTCTCTCTCTCTCTCTTTCTGTCTTGTTCTCTTTGTCTCTCTGACTTGTCTGTCTTCTTGCCTTTCTGACTTGTCTGTCTTCTTGCCTCTAGTCTTCTGTCTCTAGTCTTCTGTCTCTCGTCTCTGTCTCTAGTCTTTCTGACTTGTCTTTCTGTCGTCTCTCGTCTCTTCACTAAAAATGGTGGTCAAATCATCCATGGATATACTATTTGATATCTGTCTTAAGCGATCTGATCACACCCCAATATAATCCTAATTGGTTTAAGCTATATTCAAAACACATTTGATTTGATAAAAAGCCGTCCATCATGACAATGTAACGCCACTTCTAATTGTTGCTTATTGGTATGTTTCTCATGGGATATTGTGCTTTATCAAAACCAGCAAAAACTGGTCTAATGCTGACCTACCTATTGCCACCATGGAGACCTCATGTTATCTCATTATGCTAGGCTAGGCATAATTCAGAACTCCCTCTGAGTATGTGCCACATCCGCCAATGCCACCGACACTCTCAGCCATGACCCGCTGTGACTGGGCCAAACGCAGGATTGCCGCTGCAATGTCCAGGTGGCCCTGGCACATCCTGCCTGTGAGAGGGCAGTGCTGTCCTGGGCCTCGGCAACCACCTACACTGAGTGCCCCAGGTCTTGGACATGTTGATCCATGGCCGAAACCTTTGCCTCCAAGGCATCCACTGTGGACCCCTTCAGTGTTGGCCTGGGTGGCACCCATTGTCGGCACCACCTCTTGGTGCTGAACACGTTAGGACTCCTGCAGGTGCTGGATGCTTGTTGACAATCCCTCATGGCAGTCACTGGCTCTGCAACTGAATCTCCACGATGAATGGGACCATCCGTTCCAGAAGTCTGAAACCCATCTGGGTGGAAGCTATTCCATGTGGCCATCCGCCCTCCGACCGTACTCCCCTCGGGAGTTCCTACCTGCTGAATCGGAGCATGTGTGTGGTTCACATCAGATAGTGTCCCAGGGCCTCTTCACTAAAGTGCCCGACCGAGGTGTCTCTAGGATGATGGAGGGTGCTGGAGATGCTGTGACGGGAAATCAGTGTCATCCTCCGACCCGGGCTCTGGGGTGTCCTGGGATTTGTTTGATGGCTCCTGTCCATGCCGGTATCATTCTCGGCAATGGACGTCCCTGGGGTTGTAGCTGTGGCTATGGTCGGGATGGGGGACACTAGAAGGGCTCGTCTCCACTACCACCAGCTCCTGCAAGACACAAGACAGATGCATGATTGTGTGCTGGGAAGGGAGGAGGAGGAGGGCATAGGGTGCTTGTGGTGGTGGAGGGCGGGATGGGGGTGTGGCGTGGAGGTGGTGATGGGGGTGGGTGGGGTGACACACACCTGCCATGGGCAACCGCAACCCAGCGGGGCCTTGCTTCCTCAACCTGATGCCAACCTCCACATTTCCTCTGGCCCGCTGACCACGTCCGGTGCCCTTTACTCTCCTGCAGCGAGGGGGCCACATGTCCGGAATGGGCAGGTTGTCTGATGAG
Organism: Scyliorhinus canicula; assembly: GCF_902713615.1. Taxonomy (NCBI): domain Eukaryota; kingdom Metazoa; phylum Chordata; class Chondrichthyes; order Carcharhiniformes; family Scyliorhinidae; genus Scyliorhinus; species Scyliorhinus canicula. The sequence continues at coordinate 14,494,840 of NC_052158.1, read as the reverse complement.
AGATGAGGTTTGTATCTGCTGGAGTTCAGAAGAGTAACTTGATTGAAACAAGATCCTGAAGGGTCTTAATGGGGTGGATGTGGAAAGGGTGTCTACACGTATGGAGGATGTTCAACCAAGGGGTCACTGTTTAAGGGGCTGACCATTTATGATGGTGCTGAGAAGAATTTCTCTCTCTCAGAGGGTTCAGAGCCTCTGGAACTCTCTCCTCCAAAAGGCAGTGGAAGCAGAGTCTGTGAATATTTATAAGGGAGAGGTGGAGAGATTATTGATAAGCAATGGGGTGAAAGGTTATCGAGAGTAGACAGAACTGAGGTAACAATCTGACTGGCCAGGATCTTATCGAATGTCGGAGCAGTTTCCAGGGACCAACTGGCTAACTCCTGCTCCGAATCTCTATAATCTAGGGTGGGATTTTCCGGCTCGTCACGCGGCAGGATATTCTGGTCTCGCCAAAGGCGAATCCCCCTGTGGTGGGTTCCTCAGTGGCAATGGCAAGTCAGCACGGCCGTGAGAAAACCCACCATGGAGCTGGGCCCTAATTGAACATCTCAAGGGGCCGAATGACATCTTCCTGTTCCTATTCCTATATGTTGGGGATGTGAAAGGACTGGTTTTGTTTTGCCTTCTTCCGATTTTTGAACTTTCAACTGTCGGGTATTGATTCCACTGGCCTTACCCCCCGCCCCCCATTTCCCACCCCTCCCCACTTCACTCAGGAGTTGCCATATCCCAGCCTCTCGCCTTTTTGAATTGACGCCCCCCAAAACCCAGCTTTTAGTCTCCATTCTTGAATTCTCTGCCTCTGTGCAGTATTTTAGAATACTTCATTTGGCAGAAGGAGCTTTTACAAATGAGGACTGTCAAACTAATCTCTGTCTAACCTCAAGGTGCACCGTACATTCATCATTCAAACTATGTGGACTTCAAGGCGCCAGTCTGCTTTAATAGATAATAAAGTAATATATTATAGATGACACAAATCCTTGGAGGAGACAGGACAAGTTGATAAAGCCATTTGAAAGGATTGCAGTGTCCTTGGCTTTGTTAATAGAGGCATCGAGAGCAAAAGCAAGAACACTATGTTAAACCTTTGACAGCAACGATTTGGCTCAGCTGGAATATTGTGTTCAGTTCTGGGAATGGCTATCAAGGTCTTGGTCAGGATGCAGGGGGAGATTTACTGGGATACAAACCAGAGGTGAGGGACTTCAGTCATGTGGAGAGACTGGAAAAATCAGCCCTGTTCTCTTGAAAGCAGAGAAGAAAATTAAGGGAGATTTAATTTCTCTTCATGCTTGAATGGATCTCAAGTACCCTGTTGTTAAACTAACCCAATGTTTATGGACACCTAGCTATGGTTGACAGCTCCTGACCATGTCAAAAACAGCTCAGTGCTTTCTGCTAAGAAAAAGAGGGAGTGAAAGCACTTAACTTCTAGATGTTTATAAAAATTGGTCAGGTTCAAAGCAGGGTACTTGAGATCCATTCAAGCATGAAAGGAAATGAAATGAAACAATTCAGACATCTGGCTGTCTGGAAGCTGTCAATTACAGCCTAGTAAAAGCTTCTTGTCTTGAATGTGCACGGGAGCCTTGCAGATCAAAGTATCAAAGGTTGTTTGAACCGTGGCGATGTGTTTTTTTAATTTCTGTGAAGTTACAGCTGTTGCTTTCTTTGCCTGAGGCAGAAACTATAGGGGTCAGGTGATTGTTTCACTGTTTATGTCTGGACTGCTCTTTAAATTGAGGTAGGAATGACGGATGGTGGGGCTGTCTCTGTTATGGGGGGGTCTGCTGCGAGTCTCTGCTGGGGGTCTCCATGGGGTCTCTGGTGGGGGTCTCTGGTTAGGAATGTGGTGGGGGTCTTGATGGGGTGGTCTCTGTTTGGGTCTCTTGTGGGGTCTCTGGTGGGAGTCTATGATGTGAGTTGGCTGGTGGGTAATCTGGTGGGGGGTTTAGGTGGGCAGGATTTGCATTGTCTGGGGAGAGGGACTTCCAATGGACAGGGCGCACCTACCTTAAATAGGTACCCCCACCACGAGGTCCACCGCGCCTGGGCCACATTGAGAAACACTTGTACCAATCCACGCCCTTGTGAATCCTGGCCCGGAGAATCACAGAGGCGGGGGGAGGGGGGGGCGGGGGGGGGCGGGGTGGAAGAATCCATCCAGCCTATTAATATGATGAAAATGAATCAATCTGACCTACTTGCATCCTCCCACCGGCGTGGGTCACAAACCTCAATGTGGTTGACAGCGGGGGGAAAAAGCACAGGAAATGCATCAGGAATTCCACTACAGATGGTGGGTGGCGGAGAATCCAGCCCAACGATTTTCAAATCTCCTCTGGCCAGAGATGAGGTGCCAGTGGACTGGAGGACAGCCGACGTTGGCACATTGGTTATCACTGCTGCATTACAGCACCAGGGAACCAGGTTCAATTCCAGCCTTGGGTGACTGTCTGTGTGGAGTTTGCGCATTCTCTGCGTGGGTTTCCTCCAGGTGCTCCGGTTTCCTCCCACACTCCAAAGATGTGCAGCTAAGGTGGGGTTATGGAGTTAGGGTGGGGAGTGGACCTAGGTAGGCTGCTCATTCAGTGCAGACACAGTGGACCGAATTGCCTTCTTCTGCACTATCGGCATTCTATGATTCTAATGTGGTGCCATTGTTAATTCCTGGTTAATTTGCTGTCAGTCTAGATTCAATAAAATCTGAGATGGATTTGCAGGTATCATATCATTTAATAATAACTAACTTGCAAGGCTGGCCTACTGGGAGAACTCCAGGACACACAGCCGCCTCCTGTGAGTTCCACAGTAAGTGAGACAAAAGACAAAAGGGTTTCTGCTGATGTATTCAAAATCACAGTAAGATTCACATATAAGCTTCCCATTGGTCATTCTATACACCTCCTGACCTGGCCCTATATCCTAATTGGTCACTTTGCATGGTAACCCAGCATCCTTTTCAGCAGCCATGCTTTGCAAAGGAAAGATCCTTTGTTCTCTGTCTGTGAACACAGTACCCTCAGGGTCGTACGGTCCACCATCTTCGTTTGTTCGCTTCCTCACCATCATTCAATAAAGATGAATGGCTAAACCAGGAAATTACAGCTCAGTGAGTCTAACTGGAGTGGTAGGAAAATTATTGGAGAGAATTTTCAGGGACAGAATTAATCTCCACTTCAGGAGGCAAGGATTAATCAAGGATAGTCAGCACGGCTTTGCCAACAGGATATCGTTGGCGGGATTCTCCGTTGCCAAATGCCGATATGGTAATCGGCGATCGGGTGGAGAATTGATTCCGAAGCACAAATCGGGCCCGAAGGTGGTTTGAATCCGGTCAGCCATGCACTCCCCCCTCGGAAATGGCATAATCGCATCGCGCACCTTTGCAACGCCATTGCCGCATCATCGGCAGACGCTCCCGTGATGCTCCGATGGGCCGAGTTTCTGACGGCCCAGGTCACATGTGGTCGGGGACCCGGCGTGACGGCTGCGGACTGTGTCCAGCGCCACCACACTCGGCTGGGATCCATGTTGCTGGCCGGGGGGACTTTCCACGTGGGCTGGGGGTACAGGTGGGGTGTGGCCTGTGGGGTCACGGATGGCGGGTCAGGCCCGCTCATGGCCTGTGCCATGTTGTACAGCGCTCCTGCTGCAGGTTGTCGCTGTGCGCAGGCGCGGCCAGGGATCTGGCCATTCTCCAGCCGTTTACGGCACGAGAGCCGGGTGAACCACCACTGCTAGCCCCTCAGCAGCCCCGGAATCGGTGTGGGTCTGCGCTGATTTGTCGGTCATAGACCTGTGAAATCTCCGTTCGACTGCCTTTCACTCCACGCCCGAGGCCCGTGGCAGGGTCACCCCAGCCCAACGTCCTGTCCCCTGGTCAAACCCCCCCCCCCCCCCCCCAGCCAGCCAGGTCAAGCAAGGTCGCGCCTCTGCGAGTACTACCTCCTCTCACTCCCTCATCTGCCACGGTGCCTGTTTCCTGAGCACAAGTGAACCACACCCAAACCCCTCTGCTGGAGGAAGAGCATTGCCGAGACCCTAGAGACTACCACGTCAGGCCCACTAATGATCTGCAAACGCCGTTTACTGCACGTGCAGAGTGGAACACATTAATGCCGCTACCGGGGAATTGCGATTTGGCTGGAACCTGCCAAGGTTTCGGCATCAAAATTAATTAATTGTCAGCCCAATCACCTTTCCCGATTTCAGTGTCAGCCGACGGAGGATCCCGCCCTATATGTTTTCAGGAAGCAGTTCGATATAACGCTGAAGGCGATGGGGACTATAGGATATCAGGATAAAGCAGGATTAGGCTATTGAGTTGGATGATCAGCTATGATCATAACGAATGGTGGAACAGGCTCGAAGGACCGAATGGCCTCCTCTTATTTTCTATGTTTCTATATTTTCATGTCAGTGTGGGCACATCAATCCCACGCTATGGGTCAGTGTGGAGGGCAGTGGAGGGTGTTCTATTCCCCTCACATCACTCGCATGTGAGGGGGTCAGGTTTACACATTTCCAAATGAGGCTGGAGGTTGGTGGAGTAACATTAGAGGAATCTGGAAACAAGGTTCCTGAGATCAATTCCCTGGGGAAGCAAGGCCAGATTTGCAAGTTTGTTTTCTGGGATTATAGGGTTGTCCTATGATGAGTGGGTGTGCAAATTGAGCCGATATTCTCTGGAATTCAGAAGAATGGAAACGTATGTGAGTCTGATAAGTGGGCTGCCGGGCGGATACTGAGAGGTTGTTTCACTGGGCTGGGGAATCTGGACCACAGGGGCACAATCTCAGCACAAGGGGCTGATCATTTAGCGAGGTTCAAATTCTTCATGACTCTTTGGAGAAGGTTCCGGATGTTCCATCGCTGAGTATATTTAAGGCTGAGAAACGCATCCTTTCGGTGACTTGGGAATAATGGGAGAGAGATGGGGAGTGGGCAGGAAAGAGAAGTCGAGGCTGAAGATCAGTCAGGGTTGTATTGATTGTTGGAGCAGCCTCGAGGGGCCGAGTGGTCTACCCCTGCTCCTATCCCTTACATTCCTAGTAGCACTGGGAAAGGTTGTGGGTGATTTATTATTGTGTGATGCTAGGTGGAGGAGTAAAGGAGGATCTGCATGAGTCAGAATTAGGGGGAGGTTGCACGATTTGAGGAGGGGGTGAGGAAGGGTTGTAGAAAATAACCAAAGTAATCCTGTACCATTTTTCACCATAATTTTGCCTCAATCAGTGACAGATTTTGACAGAATTTGCAACATGTGCATTACAAGGTTTCGATAAATGATGGACAAACAGGTGTAGCTTTCCCAATGACACGGGAAAATTGTCTTTTCAAAATAGGAGAACAGCTAGTAAAGATTGGTACCTGCGGTTTTGGCGTGAAGGATAGAAATGAGAGTTTGACTCCCACAGACCCTTCCTCACTGAGGAACATTATTTCCTCCTGATTGCCCCTCTGCAGCGTGGCTCAATCTGATTGGGAAATGCGGTTAATAATTGGCCTCCTGTCTATACAACACAACATAAAGGAGTTCAGAACTCGGAGTCCAGAACTTGGTGTCCACTCTGAAGGCTGTCAGTGGGGAATCAGTCGGTCCAATTTGTTTTGGAAATTGCTGATTATCTTTTGTACAGTCATGTTCCAGCAACTGTGGAAAATATTTCTCTGCCTGGTCTTTCTCTTCCAACAGTGTCAATTTGTTGAATCTCTGGCCACTGGAATCCTCAACACGGCTCCGGTAAGAAACGAACAAGATCAGGCGGATAGGCAGCTTCTCTCCAATTACACGGTGGGGGCCTGGACGGGTTAAATGTGCAATCCAGCCAGGCAGGGACTGGGGTTGGAATTCAGGCCTCTTCTGACAGCAGCCAGGGTGTGACCTGAAGTGAGCCTCCGTGCCTGGAGAAAGGATGGAGAACTCAGCTTCGAGTCCTAGCTGATAGATTGCTACCCTGCTGGAGGAATGTATGTGAGTGAGTGTGAACGTAGACGAGTGCGATGCCCTGTATTAAGCCCTCTGCAGTTGCCATGCAAGTCACTGTAGGCCATGAGGTGTAAAACAGGGCAAAGGCACTGAGAAAGGAGGCCAATAGTATCCCACAGCAGCACATGTTTCCATGTACAGTAGCATTGTGGTTAGCATAATTGCTTCACAGCTCCACGGTCCCAGGTTTGATTCTCGGCTTGGGTCACTGTGTGGAGTCTGCACGTTCTCCCCGTGTGTGGGTGGGTTTCCTCCGGGTGCTCCGGTTTCCTCCCACAGTCCAAAGATGTGCAGGTTAGGTGGATTGGCCATGCTAAATTGTCCTTAGTGTTGGGTGGGGTTACTGGGTTATGGGGATAGGGTGGAGGTGTGGGCTTGGGTAGGGTGCTCTTTCCAAGAGCCGGTGCAGACTTGATGGGCCGAATGGCCTCTTTCTGCACTGTAAATTCTATATCTGCAGGCCAGAAGTGAAGGGATCAAAACTGTTTGGGGGGGAGGGGCGGAGGTGGCAGCGAGAGTGGAATGGTGGGCAGAGGGGGGGAGATGGTGTTGGTCAGATTGAAAATAAAATAGCCGGACTTCCGGTGGCTGTGATGGATCAGTAAGCCACACATTTGGGAGCTCCCGTTTTAAAGAGATTTTTCGGCTCTTTTGAGAGCCCAAAATGGAAATTTTTCGACGTCTCCCGGTGGGGGAAGGTGTGCTGAACGACTTTCCCTGCAGTCCATGACTCGAACTCGGAGTGGAAAGGGGGGAAAAACAGCAGCAGCTCCTCAGAAAAAATGGGGGAAGGGATCCAAGATGGCCACCGACAGAGCTCCAGAGGAATGGAGACTCTGGGCCCAGGAACAACAAACTGATCTCCTGCGCTGCTTTAAAGAATTCAAGGATGAAGTACTGAGCTCTCTGCAGGAAACGAACAGAAGGCTGTCAGAGATTCAGTCCACCCAGGGTGCTGCCATCAAGAAGTTGCAGACGCAGGCCATTGAACGAGAGGAGGAGGCCGTGGTCCTCGTGAGTAAGGTGGAGGGGCACGAAGCACTCCACAAGAAGTGGCAGGAATGCTTTGAGGAGCTGGATCACCGCATGAGGTGGAAAAACCTGCGGATCTTGGGCCTTGCAGAGGGGCTGGAGGGATCGGACCTGACAGCCTATGTGGCTGTAATGCTGAATTCGCTAGTGGGGGCCGGATCTCTCCATCTGCCCTTGGAGCTGGAGGGAGCGCACAGGGTGCTGGCCAGGAGGCCCAAGGAAGATGAACCCCCACGTGCGGTGCTGGTGAGGTTCCACCGGTTCAGTGATCGGGAGTGCGTGCTGCGCTGGCCCAAGAAGGTGAAGAGCAGCAATTGGGAGAATGGGGTAGTGCGGATCTACCAGGACTGGAGTGCGGAGGTGGCTAAGCGGCGGTCCGGATTTAATCGGACGAAAGAGGTGCTTTATAGAAAAAAGATAAAGTTCGGAATGTTGCCGCCCGCGCGCCTGTGAGAACTTATTCGGATCTGCACCATTATTTTGATTCCCCGGAGGTGGCGTGGGCCTTCGTGCGGACGGAGAAACTGGACTTGAACTAGGGGTTGGGGGTTGCGAGGTCGGCTGTAAGATATTAGTGCTAGATTCTGCTGTTGCTGTGTTCTCTTTTTCTTCTGTTGTTTTCTTCTTGTTTTAGTACTTTTGCAATTTTGATATGGTTATTTACGGAGGGGTTGTTCTGCTATGTTTTTGTTTTTGTGCTGTGGGACATTGTCTGGGCTGTGTATCTTGAGGGGAGGGTGGGGGGGGTATGTTGTATTCTATGCCGGAGTGGGGGTATGGAGTGGGGCTGATATCTGGGAGCTGCGTCAGAAGGGTGTGGTGGGGCAGTGCAAAAGCGCGGGCTTTCCTCTGGTTTCCCGTGCTGCGGGGCTGGGGGGTGGAGATGGTGACGGGGGAGGCGGGGCCTTAACTGGTTCTTCCCCGCGCTGGAGCGGTGCCAGGAGGAGGGATAGATTGGGGGATGATCCCACTTCGGGAGGGGTCGGGCTATTGGCGGGAGTTTCCGGGGTCAGCAGAAGTTAGCTGACCCACGGAAGTACAATGGAGGACGGTTCGCGGCTGGGAGGGTTCCTAGCCTGGGGGGGAAGGGAGGGGGGGAAAGGGGAATACCGGGTTGCTGCTGGTAGGGTCAAGAAGGAGCTGTTGGGGGCTGGGGGGACAGAGGTGAGGGGTTGTCGCTATGGGGACGGGGTCGAGCAGGGGGTGCTGGCCTGGGGCGGGCAGTCAACGGGCTATGGCTAGCCGACGGGGGAGGGGGGCGGGACGCCCTCTGATCCGGTTGGTCATCTGGAATGTGAGAGGGTTGAATGGGCCGGTGAAGCGGTCGAGGGTACTGGCTCACCTGAAGGGGCTAAAGGCAGATGTGGCAATGCTTCAGGAGACCCACCTGAAGGTGGCGGACCAGGTCCGCCTGAGGAAGGGATGGGTGGGGCAGGTTTTCCACTCGGGGTTGGATGTGAGGAACCGGGGAGTGGCGATTCTGGTGGGGAAAAATGTGTTGTTTGAGGCATCGGAGGTGGTGGCGGATAAGGGGGGTAGGTATGTGATGGTTAGGGGCAGGCTACAAGGAGAGAAGGTGGTACTGGCTAGTGTGTATGCCCCAAATTGGGACGATGCGGGCTTTATGAGGCGTATGTTGGGACGGATCCCGGATCTGGAGGCGGGAGGTCTGATCATAGGGGGGGGACTTTAATACGGTGTTGGATCCTTCACTGGATCGGTCCAGCTCTAGGACGGGTAGGAGGCCGGCGGCGGCCAAGGTACTGAGAGGGTTTATGGACCAGATGGGTGGGGTGGATCCATGGAGGTTTGTAAGGCCGAGGGCACGCGAGTACTCTTTCTTCTCCCACGTACATAGGGTCTACTCTCGGATAGATTTCTTCGTGGTGAGTAGGGGACTGATTCCGAGAGTGGAGGAGGCCGAGTATTCGGCCATTGCAATCTCCGACCACGCTCCGCATTGGATAGAGTTGGAGATGGGGGAGGTGTGGGACCAGCGCCCATTGTGGCGGTTGGATGTGGGGTTGCTGGCGGAGGAGGAGGTGTGTAGGAGGGTCCGGGCAAGTATTGAGGGGTACCTTGAGGTGAATGATACGGGGGAGGTTCAGGTGGGGATGGTCTGGGAAGCCCTGAAGGCAGTAATTCGTGGGGAGCTGATATCCATCCGGGCACACAGGGAGAGGAGCGAGAGGAGTGAGAGGGATAGACTGGTGGGAAAGATGCTGGAGGTGGACAGGAGGTATGCAGAGACACCAGAGGAGGGACTGTTGGGGGAGAGGCGCAGCCTGCAGGCTAAATTTGATTTGCTGACCACTAGAAAGGTGGAGGCACAGTGGAGGAAGGCACAAGGGGCAGTGTACGAACATGGTGAAAAGGCGAGTAGGATGCTGGCTCATCAGCTGCGTAAGCGGGATGCGGCTAAGGAGATTGCTGGAGTGAGAGATAAGAGTGGGAATGTGGTGCGGAAGGGGGTAGAGGTGAATGAGGTCTTCAAGGATTTTTATGGGGAACTGTACCGGTCGGAGCCAACGGGGGAGAGGAGGGGAATGGAGAGGTTCCTTGACGGGCTTTCTTTCCCGAAGGTGCAGGAGGAGAAGGTGGAGGGGTTGGGTGCGCCGATTGAGCTGGAGGAGCTAGTTAAGGGGATCGGGCAGATGCAGTCAGGGAAGGCACCGGGGCCGGATGGGTTCCCGGTGGAATTTTATAAAAAGTTTGTGGATCTAGTGGGCCCCTTGCTGGTGCGAACACTCAATGAAGCATGAGAGGGGGGACTTTGCCCCCGACGATGTCACGGGCGCTGATCTCGTTAATTTTAAAGAAGGACAAGGACCCCCAGCAGTGTGGTTTGTACAGGCCCATATCTCTCCTCAACGTGGACGCTAAGGTGCTGGCAAAAATCCTGGCCACCAGGATAGAGGACTGTGTGCCAGGGGTTGTGCACGAGGACCAGACAGGTTTTGTGAAGGGAAGGCAGCTGAACACGAATGTGCGGAGATTGCTGAATGTCATTATGATGCCGGCGATTGAGGGGGAGGCTGAGATAGTGGTGACGCTGGATGCGGAGAAGGCCTTCGATAGAGTGGAGTGGGGGTACCTATGGGAGGTGTTGGGGAGGTTTGGATTTGGTGAAGGGTTCATTAGATGGGTAAGGCTGCTATATGAGGCCCCGATGGCGTGCGTGGCTACGAATAGGAGGAGGTCGGAGTACTTCCGGCTTTACCGAGGGACCAGGCAGGGTTGCCCCGTGTCCCCCTTGTTGTTTGCACTGGCAATCGAGCCACTGGCGATGGCATTGAGAGATTCAGAGAGCTGGAGAGGCTTGGTGCGAGGTGGAGAGGAACATAGGGTGTCGTTGTATGCCGACGACCTGTTACTGTATGTGGCGGACCCGGTGGGAGGGATGCCGGGAGTGATGGAGTTACTAGCCGAGTTTGGGACCTTCTCAGGTTATAAATTAAACTTAGGCAAGAGCGAGGTGTTTGTGGTGCACCCTGGAGACCAGGAGGAAGGAATTGGTAGGCTCCCGCTTAGGCGGGCAGGGGAGAGCTTTAGGTACCTGGGGGTGCAAGTGGCCAGGGACTGGGGGACTCTTCACAAGCATAACTTTACCAGGCTGGTAGATCAGATGGAGGAGGAGTTCAGGAGGTGGGACATGCTGCCATTGTCGTTGGCGGGGAGGGTACAGTCCGTCAAAATGACAGTGCTTCCGAGGTTCTTGTTCCTTTTTCAGTGCCTGCCCATATTTATCCCCAGGGCCTTCTTTAGGAGAGTGACTAGCAGTATTCTGAGTTTTGTGTGGGCACATGGGACTCCGAGAGTGAGGAGGGTGTTCCTGGAGCGAGGAAGGGATGGAGGTGGGCTGGCACTGCCCAACCTTCTGGGGTACTATTGGGCAGCCAATGTGTCAATGGTGCGTAAATGGGTGATGGAGGGGGGAGGGGCGGCGTGGAAAAGAATGGAGATGGCGTCATGTAGAGGTACGAGCCTGGGTGCCATGGTAACGGCACCGTTGCCGCTCTCCCCTAAGAGGTTTACCACAAGCCCGGTGGTGGCGGCGACCCTAAGAATCTGGGAACAATGGAGACGGCATCGGGGGGAAACAGGGGGCTCGATGGAGGCTCCACTGGGTGGCAACCATCGGTTCATCCCGGGGAACACGGATGGGGGATTCAGGGGGTGGCAAAGGGCGGGCATCAGCAAATTGAGGGACCTGTTTATTGGCGGGAGGTTTGCGGGCCTGGGAGAACTGGAAGATAAATTTGGCCTTCCCCAGGGGAACATGTTCAGATACCTGCAGGTAAAGGCGTTTGCTAGGCGACAGGTAGAGGGATTCCCTTTGCTGCCCTCGCAGGGGGCGATGGACAGAGTGCTTTCGGGGGTGTGGGTAGGAGAGGGGAAGGTGTCTGACATCTATAAGGTAATGCAGGAGGTGGAGGAGTCGTCAGTGGAGGAGCTGAAGGCTAAATGGGAGGAGGAACTCGGGGAGCAGATAGAGGACGGGACTTGGGCGGATGCCTTGGAGAGAGTCAACTCTTCCTCCTCATGTGCGAGGCTTAGTCTCATCCAATTTAAGGTGCTGCACCGCTCCCACATGTCCGGGACTAGGATGAGTAGGTTCTTCGGGGGTGAGGACAGGTGCATCAGATGTTCGGGGAGTCCTGCGAACCACGCCCATATGTTCTGGGCATGCCCAGCACTGGAAGAATTCTGGGGGTGGCGGGGACTGTGTCAAGGGTGGTTGGATCCAGGGTCAAACCAGGGTGGGGACTCGCGATTTTTGGAGTTGCGGTAGAGCCGAGAGTGCAGGAGGCGAAAGAGGCCGGGGTCCTGGCCTTTGCGTCCCTAGTAGCCCGTCGAAGGATTCTGTTACAATGGAAGGATGCAAGGTCCCCAAGTGTGGAGACCTGGATCAGTGACATGGCGGGATTTATAACATTGGAAAAGGTCAAATTTGCCCTGAGAGGATCAATACAAGGGTTCTATAAACGATGGCAGCCTTTTTTGGACTTCCTGACTCAGAGATAGGTAACTGGGTCAATAGCAGCAGCAACCCGGGGGGGGGGGGGGGGGGGGGGGGGGTGCATTATTGTAGTGTTTATTCTGTAACTTTATAGTGTGTTAATATGCGTTGTTGTTAAAATGCTGGGTTGTTCATGGGGATGGGGCGAATGTATATGATTGTCAATATTATTGTTATTTTCGGTATTTTACTGAGGTGCGTCAATGTTGTATAAAATCAAAATTTCTCAATAAAAATTATTTTAAAAAAAAAGAAAATAAAATAGCCAAATGTCCAGAGGAGGCAGTGAACGAAAAGCTTCAAGAGATGAAAAAATCCACATTGTGAATCCATGCTAGCTTTGGGCAAGGCGGGACAGGGAGGAAAACAGTTTGCAGCTGGAGGGAGTGAAATAAATGATCAGGTCAACATTACCGCAACTGAAATAGATCTTGGGTCAGACCTTAGCGTTGCACAAGAGAGCGAGATGGTCAACAGCCAGGCAGCTGTTTAACGTCTCCTCCAGAATGAGCTGAATGGAAGTAAGAATGATGAGAGATGTGAAACGAGCTCCCAGCTCAGCTCACTGTCACTGAGAAGTTAACATCTGCCCCACTTTGCCATTTAGGAAAGTATTTGGTGAGTTTCTGTTGGACAGGTGCTGGAAGGATAGTGTGTTGTTCTAAACCAAGCTATATGATAATGCGTCATTGTACTTTGATTAGATTGCATCGGGAGTTAGAAATTAATGCACAAAAAAGTGTATTTTGTCCACAACATTTGTTACCTGTCATGTCGGACACACTGGCACCATCCGGATGATTCCTTTGTGCCACCTGCACCCCGACCCACCTCCCAGCGCTGCCTGATTACTGTAGAGGTCGGGGGTCAAACCTGCCAATGTCTGAGAGTTTTGTACCCCCAGCCAGCACAAAAATGTTAACTCGCATTCCTGTAGCACCTAGAACATCTTAAAATGGCCCAAGGTGCCTCATAGCAACAAACCTGGGCACCAAGACACACACAAGGAGATATTAGGGTCAGGGATCAAAGAGGTTTAAGGAACATCTTTGAAAGAGGGAGGTGAGTGTGTTAGGAAGGGAATTCCAGAGCTCTGGAGCCAGGTTTTCTTTTCTCTATCCTTTGATGGAACGGGGACATCACAGACCCTAATTGTATCACAGTGGTTAGCACTGTTGCTTCACAGCGCCAGGGTCCTAGGTTCGATTCCGGCTTGGGTCACTGTCTGTGTGGAGCCTGCATGTTCTTCCTGTGTCTGTGTGGGTTTCCTCCGGGTGCTCCGGTTGCCTCCCACAAGTACCAAAAGACAGTTAGGTAAATTGGACATTCTGAATTCTCCCATCATGTACCGGAACAGGCGCCGGAATGTGGCGACTCGGGGCTTTTAACGGTAACTTCATTGCAGTGTTAATGTAAGCCTACTTGTGACAAAGATTATTATTATTAATTACCCTTGACATTGGCATGCTAAGAGTCAACCACATTGCTGTGGACCAGATAAGGACGGCAGATTTCCTTCCCTAAAGGGCATCAGTGAACCAGATAGGATTTTACGACATTCGGTTTCATGGTCATCATTTGACTTTTAATTCCAGATTTTTATTGAATTCAAATTTCACCCTCTGAAGTGGCGGGATTTGAATCCGGGTCCCCAGTCATTGCCCTGGGTGTCCGAATTACTAGCCCAGTGACAACACCAGTATAGCAGCGCCTCCCCTTTGTTACTACATCCTGAGCGAGTGTGTGGTCTATTCCGGCTCACAGGCCCCAAATTCCTAACATCAGTGAATTAACTAATCAGGGCGGCATGTGGCGCACTGGTTTGCACTGGGACTGCGGCGCTGAGGGCCCGGGTTCGAATCCAGGCCCTGGGTCACTGTCCGTATGGAGTTTGCACGTTCTCCCCCATGCCTGCGTGGGTTTCACCCCCACACCCCAAAGATGTGCAGGTTAGGTGGAGTGGCCAAGCTAAATTGCCCCTTAATTGGAAAAAAATAATTGGGTCCTCTAAATTTATTTTTTTTTTAAAGAGATTGCGAAAGAGTTTTTTCACAACTTACCCTTGTAAGGAACCCTCTTGTGAATCCTTGTTGGAGTCTTGTTTCCGTTTTAATTCCTGTACTTTTGGCTTTTATAATTCCTGCACCTGGGTATTGCTGCGACCTACACCTTTAATTTTAAAAAAGCAGTAACAGGATATGCTGATATCAGTGGTGATATGTCTGACAGACTTGGCTCGCAAACAATTAGCTCCATTGCAATCCCAGGGCTAAACAGATTCTCAATGCAGATTGGTCCGCATTATTCTCGAACGTCCTGCTGGTCCCTCTCTCTCTCGCTGTTTTTGCTTAGAGTTCTGTTTGGAACCTGCAGAACTTAGCAGAATCCTGAAGCATCTCTCTCCCAGAAGAGGGGGCATTCTCTCTCAAATCTTCGATGGAACTCCCTTCTGGTACACAGAGCAGAGAGTGAGTGCTCAAAGCCTGAAGACAGAGCAGGGGAAGTGGAACTTTCCAGATTCCTCTCCCATTAAAGGTACCAGACCATTCAAAGGCCTCACGAAAGTTGATGCACTGATATTCTGTTTATCTGAGACAAGTTGTTGGTGCGTCTGCTGAAGCCGGCCACAAATCAGAAACTGAGCAGTCCTGAAGTGGGTAAAGCTCAGTCCAACACAGATTAGATTGTGTGTCCAGAAGGGTTTCCATAGCCTGAGAGTCCAGCCTGAGTGATCCATCTTGAAAATCCAAACCAACCGACGGTCAACACCACATTCTGAAGGGATCACAGCCGACAAAGACCTGAACCCCAGCAGCAAAGATCCTCAAATCTCACTAACCTCTCAACTCCTGTTATTTTTTAACCTATCCTCGTTTTGGGAACAGGTAAACTGATAGTAATACTCCATTATTTGTTCATCTTTTATTCTTGTTGTAAAGTTTGTAATGTTTTACATAGTCTGGCGCCTGTAACTCATTGGAGCAATCAAGAGTTAAATTCTGATTGGTTGAAGCTGCCCCCACCCTAATTGCTGAGAGGCAGTTATCTGTCAGTCACCTGAGGCTTGTTTAGGGGCACAAAGGGCACATTGTATTCTTCTCTTTGAAGTTTAGGTATTTTTTGAGTCATCGGTTAGCTGAGGTCTGCATAAAAGACAGACAGAAAGTGCACTCAGTAAGCTTGCGCTTTTCAAGGAGACACATCCGGAGTGAGGCAAATCCAGAGTGGGAAGTTTCGACCTTGGTAATTTGGTGCAGTGAGGTAATTCGGTGCAGAGTGAGAGAAGGTGCTTTTTCGGAGGTGCTTTTTAACCCTGGTAAGTGACTGGTAAGTAGTTTCTCTTTTTCTTTTCATTGTCTAATTTATTTATTTTTACTTTGAAATTGTAGTTGTTTAAGTTTACCTAAGGTTT
Organism: Scyliorhinus canicula; assembly: GCF_902713615.1. Lineage (NCBI taxonomy): Eukaryota > Metazoa > Chordata > Chondrichthyes > Carcharhiniformes > Scyliorhinidae > Scyliorhinus > Scyliorhinus canicula. Next base: position 14,479,378 of record NC_052158.1, on the reverse strand, counting down.
AAGACATGGCAGGAGATCCCAGACCCATGTCATGCTCCTCGTGTGCGATGTGGGAGCTCAGGGACACGTCCACTGTCCCTGGCTCTTTCACGTGCAAGAAGTGTGTTCAGTTGCAGCTCCTGTTAGACCGCTTGATGGCTCTGGAGCTGCGGATGGACTCACTTTGGAGCATCCGCGATGCTGAGGAGGTCGTGGATAGCACGTTTAGCGAGTTGGTCACACCGCAGGTGAAGCTTACTGAGGGAGATAGAAAATGGGTGACCAAAAGACAGAGCAAGAGTAGGAAGGCAGTGCAGGTGTCCCCTGCGGTCATCTCCCTGCAAAACAGATATACCGATTTGGATACAGTTGAGGGAGATGGCTCACCAGGGGAAGGCAGCAGCAGCAAGGTTCATGGCACCATGGCTGGCTTTGCTGCACAGCAGGGCAGGAGGAAAAATGGCAGGGCTATAGTGATAGGGGACTCGATCGTAAGGGGAATAGACAGGCGGTTCTGTGGACGCAATCGAGACTCCAGGATGGTATGTTGCCTCCCTGGTGCAAGGGTCAAGGATGTCTCGGAGCAGCTGCAGGACATTCTGGGAGGGGGAGGGTGAACAGCCAGCTGTCGTGGTGCACATAGGCACCAACGATATAGGTAAAAAACGGGATGAGGTCCTACAAGCGGAATTCAGGGAGTTAGGAGTTAAACTAAAAAGTAGGACCTCAAAGGTAGTAATCTCAGGATTGCTACCAGTGCCACGAGCTAGTCAGAGTAGGAATGTCAGGATAGATAGGATGAATGAGTAGCTCGAGAGATGGTGCAAGAGGGAGGGATTCAAATTCCTGGGGCATTGGGACCGGTTCTGGGGGAGGTGGGACCAGTACAAACCAGACGGTTTGCACCTGGGCAGGACTGGAACCGATGTCCTAGGGGGGATGTTTGCTAGAGCTGTTGGGGAGGGTTTAAACTAATGTGGCAGGTGGATGGGAACCGATGCAGGAAGTTGGAAGGTAGTAAAACAGGGACAGAAGCAAAAGGAAGTAAGGGGAAAAGTGCAAGGCAGAGAAGACAGTCAAAAATCAAAAAGGGCGACAGTACAAGGTACAGTGACTGAGGGGAGCTCAGTGAATAGGCCCAGTAATACTAAAAGGACTAAAACTGGAGATGTTAAGATTCAAAACAGAGGTTAAAAAAAAACAACATAAGTGTACTTTACCTGAATGCTCGTAGTATTCGGAATAAAGTAAATGAGTTGATGGCACAAATCATCGTGAATAACTATGATTTAGTGGCCATTACTGAAACATGGTTAAAGGATGGTCACGACTGGGAGTTAAATATCCGAGGGTATCAAACTATTCGGAAGGACAGAGTGGATGGTAAGGGAGGTGGTGTTGCTCTGTTATTTAAGGATGACATCCGGGCAATAGTAAGGGATGACATCGGTGCTATGGAGGATAAGGTTGAATCCATTTGGGTGGAAATCAGGAATAGTAAGGCGAAAAAGTCACTGATAGGAGTAGTCTATCGGCCACCAAATAGTAACGTTATGGTGGGGCAGGCAATAAACAAAGAAATAACTGATGCATGTAGAAATGGTACAGCAGTTATCATGGGGGATTTTAATTTACATGTCGATTAGTTTAACCAGGTCGGTCAAGGCAACCTTGAGGAGGAGTTTATAGAATGTATCCGCGATAGTTTCTTAGAACAGTATGTAATGGAACCTACGAGGGAACAAGCGGTCCTAGATCTTGTCCTGTGTAATGAGACAGGATTGATTCATGATCTCATAGTTAGGCATCCTCTCGGAAGGAGCGATCACAATATGGTGGAATTTAAAATACAGATGGAGGGTGAGAAAGGAGATTACAATGGGATGAGAGAAGAACTAGCTAAGGTAGACTGGGAGCGAAGACTTTATGGTGGAACAGTTGAGGAACAGTGGAGAACCTTCCAAGCGATTTTTCACAGTACTCAGCAAAGGTTTATACCAACAAAAATGAAGGACGGTAGAAAGAGGGAAAATCGACCGTGGATATCTAAGGAAATAAGGGAGAGTATCAATTGAAGGAAAAAGCATATACAGTGGCAAAGATTGGTGGAAGACTAGAGGACTGGGAAATCTTTAGGGGGCAACAGAAAGCTACTAAAAAAGCTATAAAGAAGAGTAAGATAGAGTATGAGAGTAAACTTGCTCAGAATATAAAAACAGACAGCATCGCTTCTCGGCCTTTTGGCTAAGACTGTGCGTAGATTGAGCCTTTGGGCTCAGATCTGGTATGTCTCCTTTATGGGGACCATGAATTGGATTCAATTTGAATAGTTTTTTGGAGCAGGCAAGGAGCTGGATTTGGGGTTTGCCTCTGTCCACACTCTGAGACCTGGCTGTGTAACTAAGATAAAGTAATTAAAAAAAAACAGACAGCAACCGTTTTTACAAATATATAAAACAAAAAAGAGTGGCTAAGGTAAATATTGGTCCTTTAGAGGATGAGAAGGGAGTTTTAATAATGGGAGATGAGGAAATGGCTGAGGAACTGAACAGGTTTTTTGGGTCAGTCTTCACAGTGGAAGACACAAATAAAATGCCAGCGACTGATAGAAATGAGGCTATGGCAGATGAGGACCTTGAGAGGATTGCTATCACTAAGGAGGTAGTGATGAGCAAGCTAATGGGGCTAAAGGTAGACAAGTCTCCTGGCCCTGATGGAATGCATCCCAGAGTGCTAAAAGAAATGGCTAGGGAAATTGCAGATGCACTAATGACGATTTACCAAAATTCACTAGACTCTGGGGTGGTCCCGGTGGATTGGAAATTAGCAAATGTGACACCACTGTTTAAAAAAGGAGGTAGGCAGAGAGCAGGAAATTACAGGCCAGTGAGCTTAACTTCGGTAGGAGGGAAGATGCTGGAATCTATCATCAAGGAAGAAATAGCGAGGCATCTGGATAGAAATTGTCCCATTGGGCAGACGCAGCATGGGTTCATAAAGGGCAGGTCGTGCCGAACTAATTTAGTGGAATTTTTTGAGGACATTACCAGTGCAGTAGATAACGGGGAGCCAATGGATGTGGTATATCTGGATTTCCAGAAAGCCTTTGACAAGGTGCCACACAAAAGGTTGCTGCATGAGGTAAAGATGCATGGCATTAAGGGTAAAGTAATAGCATGGATAGAGGATTGGTTAATTAATAGAAAGCAAAGAGTGGGGATTAATGGGTGTTTCTCTGGTTGGCAATCAGTAGCTAGTGGTGTCCCTCAGGGATCCGTGTTGGGCCCACAATTGTTCACAATTTACATAGATGATTTGGAGTTGGGGATCAAGGGCAATGTGTCCAAGTTTGCAGATGACACTAAAATGAGTGGTAAAGCGAAAAGTGCAGAGGATACTGGAAGTCTGCAGAGGGATTTGGATAGGTTAAGTGAATGGGCTAGGGTCTGGCAGATCGAATACAATGTTGACAAATGTGAGGTTATCCATTTTGGTAGGAATAACAGCAAACGGGATTATTATTTAAACGATAAAATATTAAAACATGCCACTGTGCAGAGAGACCTGGGTGTGCTAGTGCATGAGTCACAGAAAGTTGGTTTACAGGTGCAACAGGTGATTAAGAAGGCAAATGGAATTTTGTCCTTCATTGCTAGAGGGATGGAGTTTAAGACTAGGGACGTTATGTTGCAATTGTATAAGGTGTTAGTGAGGCCACACCTGGAGTATTGTGTTCAGCTTTGGTCTCCTTACTTGAGAAAGGACGTACTGGCACTGGAGGGTGTGCAGAGGAGATTCACTAGGCTAATCCCAGAGCTGAAGGGGTTGGACTATGAGGAGAGGTTGAGTAGACTGGGACTGTACTCGTTGGAATTTAGAAGGATGAGGGGGGGATCTTATAGAAACATTTAAAATTATGAAGGGAATAGATAGGTTAGATGCAGGCAGGTTGTTTCCACTGGCGGGTGAAAGCAGAACTAGGGGACATAGCCTCAAAATAAGGGGAAGTAGATTTAGGACTGAGTTCAGGAGGAACTTCTTCACCCAAAGGGTTGTGAATCTATGGAATTCCTTGCCCAGTGAAGCAGTTGAGGCTCCTTCATTACAGGTTTTTAAGGTAAAGATAGATAGTTTTTTGAAGATTAAAGGGATTAAGGGTTATGGTGTTCGGGCCGGGAAGTGGAGGTGAGTCCACAAAAGATCAGCCATGATCTCATTGAATGGCGGAGCAGGCTCGAGGGGCCAGATGGCCTACTCCTGCTCCCAGTTCTTATGTTCTTATGTTCTTATGAAACGATGCCGGATTTGCCATTTCCGTGATTGACACTCAGGAGGCTGACAAGCTGCAGCCGAATATACCCACTTCACCCCCCACACACCCCATCCAACAAGATGGCAGCTGTACCCGCGGCCCCATGTTTCGCGGACGCAGAGCTCGAGACCCTACTGGATGCCGTGGCAGAGAGGAGAATGACCCTGTACCCCGGCCCAGGAAGGAGGATTCCAGCCGCCACTGTTCGCCGTTCCTGGGTGTTCGAGGCGGTCAGCACCACGGCAATGTCATCCTGACCGGCCAGCAGTGCCACAAAAACCGCACGACACCCGCACGATGAGTAGGCAGTACTGTGCCCCTGGCACAAACCCCATCCCACACACCCATACCCCGACATCTCCCCCACCCCTACCAGGGGGACGGGCAAACCCCCACACTGCACCACATGCCAGCACCCATACTGGCCACCCTGGCAAGCTGCCCTGGCCATGGTGGCCACCAGCTACCTAATCCCTGGGCTACAGACGTCGGACTCTCTAACACTGTTTCCACTCACCCTGCCCAAGGTAAGGCCGCGCACAATCGCCAGGACTAGGAGAAGACAGGAGGGGGGGGCCCAGGACCTGCTGACCCTCACTGTTGCTGAGCAGAGAGCCAGAGGAAAGGGAGGTTGCTGAGGTGGAGTTCGGCCGCAGGCGAGGAAGTGAGACCCCGCTTCATTGCGGTTCCCCGTGACATGTGTGTCAACCCCCACTAACACCACCCTCACCCCCCCCCCCCCACCACCCCAACACCAGCCTCACACCACCCGCACACCATCCCCTCACCACCCACACCCTCACCACCCACACCCACACGCTCACCATCCTTCGGCCCGCGGTCGAATCATGAATCTTGTCTTGTGTCTTGCAGGGCCTGTTGGAGATGGGGTGGGTCCATCTGGTGGCCCCTACCCACAGCCAGTGCCACAGCCGGCATGTTATCATGGTGTGTACCCCCGTGCCCAACCAGGTACAACATGGTGGTCCCGGTTGGCAATGGGGGCTCTGCCCCTCCCCCCCCCCCCCCCCCCCCCCATCCACGCAACCTTGGACCCTGATGTCAGGGGTACCATTGGCTGGCACTGCCTTTGCCAAAGGCTACTGTAGGTATTGACCTGGGTGGGCCGCTGGTGGGTGGCGTCTGGTTGGGAGTGGTTCGGGCGGGATGGTGATGTGGCGGGGGGTAGGGGCGCATGTTGTGGGGGGTGGGTCACCCATATAGTTGGTGTCATGGCCAGTCCACCTAACCTGCACATCTTTGGACTGTGGGAGGAAACCGGAGCATCCGGAGGTAGCCCACGCAGACACGGGCAGAAGGCGCAAAGCCCACATAGACAGTCACCCAATGTCGGAATTGAACCCAGGACCCTGGCATGGAAATATGTCATGATTAATACCCACAAGGGACTCTGCTTGAAGACTCCTCGGTGTGCAGACTCTTCCAACACGTTATGGAGAACATCCTGCGTGGATTACCGTGCATTGCGGTTTGCTTGGGTGACCTGTTAGTCACATGGGTCACGGAACAAGAACGTTTGCAGAACCTCGAGGTGGTGTTGAAGAGGTTTTCCAAATATGGGGTTCACCTGCTTTGCGTGAAGTGCGTGTTTCAGATGAAAAAAGTGGTATATTTGGGATATCGGGTGGACCGAGATGGCCTACCGTGTCACCGAGAAGGTAAGGACAATCAAAATGGCCCCCACTCCGTGAGATGCAACGGAACTTTGCTCTTTACCTCAATTAATGAATTATTATGGGCACTTCATTCTGAATCTGGCTGCCTCCCCCCCCCACTTGCTTTTGAAAAACCATCAGCCTTGGGCTTTAGGCAAGGCCCAGGATACGGCTTTTAACAAGCTGAAGCGGTGGTTGTCTTCTTTAGAAGTTGACACATTTCGACTCCTCAAAACCGTGTCTGTAACATGCGCTGCCTCACTGTCTGACATTGGGGCTGTTTTGTCCCATCAATTGGACAAAGGCCGTGACCATTTGATTCCTTTTGCCTCCCGGACGTTGACTGCGACTGAAAGAAAACATTCCTGGATCGAAAAGAAGATCTGCCGTTTGTATTCGGTGTAACGCGAGTTCACTAACATGTCGATGGCCGCCATATTATAGTGTCATCGGTCATAAGCCATTGCGAGGCCTCTTCCGTGAAGAAAAGACGATCCCACGAATCGCATCTACGATTCAGTGCTGGGCTCTGTTATTCTTTTCAGCACAGCCCAGGATCCCAGAATGTGCACAGCCTGATGCATGAAGCCAAATTCCCTTCCCATATTCCCTTGTGCCCTAACATGTCTATCTTTGCTCTGCCTTTCAGAGTGACACAGTTTTCCCTTCTATGTTTAACTGTGCATTGTAATGTTCCTTGTATTGTTCTCCAAGATAGCCAAAAGTTGTAGGGCAGGATTCTCCGAAGCCGCGCCAGCTGGGAAAATCGGTGCTCGCGCCATTTCTTTGCGCGACGCCGGTCCGTCGCCAGCACGCGATTCTCCGAGGTGTGGAAAATCAACACCATTCGTGCCGGCGTGTTTGGCAAGGCGCCGGTCGCTGCCCGCTATCCGTGGCCAGGGCCGCCAATCTCTGGCCCGGATGGGCCGAGCGGCCACGCGTAAATGGCATAGTCCCGACAGCGCCGTCCACACCGGGTCGCTGCCGGCGGGTACTCATCGCGAAGGCTTGGGGGCGCCTTAGATTATACATATCATGACATGCATGACCCCGTACTCTACCCTACACTCTACAATCCATCTCCCTCCAAATTAGTTAAACCCCCCCCAACAGCACGAACAAACCAGCCCGCTACGATATTGGCCCCATTGTGATTCTAGCGGAACTCAATGTGGAAGTAAAACAAATGCATCAATTATCTCACCAGCCACTTCTCACACCCTTGGAGGAAATTCAGCAGGACCCAAAGACTTGCCAACCCACACTTCCCTTATTATTTTTGTAGCCTTTAGCCTCATCTGTTGATTTGGTCTGTTTCTGTGCTGAAGACACCTTCTAATACTTTGTAACCTCTGTTAGCCAGGATAACTTTGTCTGTAATCTCCATGGAGTTTGCCTGATGGGGTTTGTTTTTCTTTCTCCTTCTGCAGTACTCAGGAAAATGGTACTTCCACGCGGTGGCAGCAAACCTGGCAGGATTTCTGCTTGATTTCCATTCCATTGACAGTGCAACCTTCGTGTTCACATCCATGGACAGCTCCGAATTGAAGATGAGAGGAGCGGTCCGGGACAGTGAAGCAGTGTACTTCACTGCTTATATGGGCTTGGGTTGACCACACTTGTGCCTCTCAACATTGTTGAACCACCAGCACAGGCAGGATGGACCGAATGGACTCCTCCCTTTGTGCTGTATACAAACAAACATACAAATGAGCAGGTTGAGTCAGCCATTCAGTCCCTCACACCAGCTCCGCCATTCAATAGGATCAAGGCTGAGCTGTTGTAGCTTCAACTCCACTTTCAATCCTCCCGCCCATACCCTATGACTCCCTTATCGATAAACAATCTACCTAATTCAACCTTGAAAATATTCAATAACCCTGTTTCCAATGTTTCCTGGGGACGAGAGTTCCAAAGACTCACGACCCTCTGAAGAAAAGATTTCTCTTCTTCAAAGTGAGACCTCTTTTTTTAAAACTGTGTCGCCCGGTTCTAGTCTCTCCCAGAAGGGAAATCCTTTCAGGATCCACCCCGTCAAGTCCCCTCAGGCTCTTATGGCCAGGATTTTTGGGATGGTATAGTTTCCCAACATGTCTGTCGCAGAGAGATTTCGGGCTCCAATGAGCGTTAATTGACCACAGGGAGGAGCTCCATCCCTCACTCCGGAGGAAGTCCCACCTTAGACAGAGAGATGCTGGACTATCTGATTGGCTCTCCAGACTCTGCAGCGCCAGAAGATGCAGTGGACAGGACTGGAACTGCATGCAGTCCCTGGAGCCTAAACCCTGAGATTCCGGGACGAGGAATGTTTGGTCTCAGGGCAGGAAGGGTCGCAAAGGCTTGGGGATTGGACAGTGGGGAATTGGAATTTTGGAGGAGCGGCTTGGAAAGGAGGGAGGGAGCGCCTGAAGTTATTGGAGCTTCAGTAGCATTTGGGTGGTTGGTGGAGCGGGAGTGGGGGGAGCTAAAAGTGGAGGAGCCCCCCAGACTTCCCACCAGAGTTCTGAACCTGATTATTTTAAGGCTTACTGCATAATTGGAAACTCTGAACCAGCCTTAAACATTGAGGCTGTTTGTACTTTGCGACACCCCCATAAAATTGCAGAGGTCAGGCCAGAGAGAACCCAGAAGGATGTCCATCCAAAGAGGTTTATGCTCACTGCCTTACCACCCGCTCCCCCCACCATCTACAAACCAACAGCAAAGACACGTAAAATGGAGGCCTATGTGTTACAGTACGATTGCATCTTATTTTTCTAAACTCCAATAGATATAGTCCAATCTTTCCTCATTGGATAACTTCCTTATTCCAGGAACCAGTCGAGTGAACCTTCTCTGAACTGCTTCTAATGTAATTATATCCTTTCTCAAATAAGGAAACAAAACTGTACACAGTACTCCAGGTGTGGTCTCACCAAGGCCTGACACAACTGCAGCAATTCATCCCTACTTTAAATTCCATTCCCTTTGTAATGAACAAGGGGCACAATTCTCCCGTTTTGAGTCTAAGTGCTCCCGCCAGCGGGAAAACCCGAGTGTTTCCCATTCCCACTGGGAGCGCTGCTCACGAGCCATTCAACGGCACATAGAAACTTTTTCTCAGAGGGTCTGTTTTTACATTGAACTTATTTGTAATCTATTGGATCTTTATCTGAATCGAAAGAAAAGACACTATGCTGCCACGATTAGTGGGAGGCCAGAAGATTGGGATTTTTTGTTTTATCCATTTACGGGATGTGGGCGTCGCTGGTTAGGTCAGCATTTAATGCCCATCCCTAGTTGCCCCTCATAAGGTGGTGCTGAGCTGCCTTCTTAAACCGCTGCAGTCCCTGAGTTGTAGGTACACCCACTGTGCTGTTAGGAAGGGAGTTCCAGGATGATGCTCCAGCGACAGTGAAGGAATTGCGATATATTTCCAGGTTGCTGAATGACTTGGAGGGAAACCTCCAGGTGGTGGGGTTCCCAGGTATCTACTGCTCTTGTCCTTCTAGATAGTACTGGTCATGGGTTTGGAATAAGTTGTTGAAGAAACCTTGGTGAGTTACTGCAGTGCATCTTGTAGTTGGTGCACACGGCTGTCACTGTTTGTCGGTGGTGGAGGGTTCGAATGTTTGTGCAATCAAGCGGGCTGCTTTGTTCTGGATGGTGTTGAGCTTCTGGAGTGTTGTTGGAGCTGCACTCTTCTAGACAAGTGGAGAGTATTCCATTACACTCCTGACTTGTGCCTTGTAAATAGTGGACAGGATTTGGGGGTCAGGAGGTGAGTTAATCGCCGTAGGCTTCCTAGCCTTATGACCTGCCTTTGACCTGGCTTGGTGGTAGTGGAAGAGTGGGGGATATGCCGGACCATGAGATTGCAGATTCTGGATGCATACAATTTTGCTTCTGCTGATGGCCCACAGCACCTCATGAATGCCCAGTCTTGAGTTGCGAGATATGTTCAAAGTCCATCCCATTTAGCACGGTGGTAGTGCCACAAAACACGATGGAGGGTATCTTCTCAATGTGAAGATGGGACTTTGACTCCACAAAGACAGTGCGGTGGTCATGACTACCGATACTGTCATGGACAGATATATCTGCAGCAGACAGATTGGTGAAGATGAGGCAAGTGTGTTTTTCCCTCTTGTTGGTTCCCTCACCACCTGCTGCAGTCCCAGTCTAGGAGCCAAGTCCTTTAGGACTCGGACAGTTCGGCCTGCGGTGGTATTACAGAGCCACTCTTGATGATGGACATTGAAATCCCCCCCACATGGAGCATACTTTGCCTAATTGCCATCCTCAGTGCTTCCTCCAAGTGGTGTTCAACATGGAGCAGTACTGATTCATCAGCTGATGGTGGCCGTTTGGGGTAATCAGCAGGATTCCTTGCCCATGTTTAACCTGAAGCCATGAGACCATGGGGCCAAGAGTAGATGTTGAAGGCAACCTCCTCTCGATTGTGCTGCCACCTCTGCTGGGTCTGTCCTATGCCCAGGAATGGTGATAGTGGTGTCTGGGACATTGTCTGTAAGGTATGATTCTTTGATTATGATGTTGCTTGACTGGTCTGTGAAACCGTTCTTTCAACTTTGGCACAAGCCCCCAGATGTTGGTAAGGAGGACTTTGCAGGGTCGGCACGGCTGGGTTTGCTGTTGTTTTTTCCGGTGCCTAGTTCGATGCCGGGTGGTCCGTCCTGTTTCATTCCTTTATTATGTTTTTGTATCGGTTGAGTACAACTGAGTGGCTTGCTGGGCCATTTCACAGGGCATTTAAGAGTCAACCACATTGCTGTGGGTCTGGAGTCACATGTAGGCCAGACCAGGTAAGGATGGCAGATTTCCTTCCTTTAAGGACATTAGTGGACTCGATGGGTTTTTACAACAATCGATGATAGTTTCATGGTCATCATTTGATTTAATTCCAGATATTTTATTGAGTTTAAATTCTGTCACCTGCCATGGTGGGATTTGAACCCGGGTCCCCAGATCATTATCCTGGGTCCAGTAACAACACCATTATGCCACCGCCTCCCTTTTAGAAACTAACAAAGGGTGATGGAGAGAAAATCAAAAAAGAGGGAGAAATAAGAGTCTTGGAGAAACCAGGGAACCATTCTCTCAAAAAAATACTAGGAGCTGGATTCTCCCGGTTCCCCAGCCGTGTATTTTTGGGGGAATTTTTACTGGGTTTTCACTGAAAAGGGACAGTCAAGACCAACTCCTCAGAGATTGGGGCAACTTTTTCAAAGGGTCGCCAGATCTCAAAGTTAAGTTGAAGGTGCCCGATGAACCCACATCACTGGCTATCACAGACCCTAAACCCCCACTGAAGATGTGGTCAACAATTTAATCCCTTGACAAGGAGGGGCAACTTCCCCCATCACTAACTGTCTACACCAGCATCCCCCCTCCCACGTCAGGCAGACATAAGGGTGAACCGGTCCCAATCCCAAACTTCTTTGCTAGAATCGGAGCATTGCCCCCTGGACCCTGTCCCCACAAGTGAGCAGAATTTGCTATGATGTCGCTGAGGGCCCCAACATCTTAAGGGTCGCCCTGCTTTTCAGTCCCCCCCCCTATTTCAGGTTGCCCCCCCCATCCATGCACCCTCTTCAGTTCCCCCTCTTTCATGCCCCATCAGGCGTCCCCTTCATCCCTCCTCTTCATGCCCTCCCTTTTCAGACCCCCCGCTTCAATTCCCCTTCCTTTCACGGATATGGTCCCTCTCAGGCCCCATCCCTTAGCAATGCCCTTTGGCGCTCTGGCAGTGCCAACTTCTAGAGTGCTAGGTTAACACTGCCAGGGTGCCAGGAGCAAGCGCCAGAACACTGACTAACCTGACCTGTGTCCGACCACCTGGCCTCCGAGCCCCGGAGAGGCCGTCGTGTCTGGTTTGCATTTTTGGAAACCAGCACCGATTCGGTCCAACCTCACGGGCTGCCAGTGGGGCCTGTGAACCTCAGATGCCGAGAGAATCTGGCCTCCAAAGGGATGAACATATTTGGATGAGTTTAAAGACTCATTTAAACATGTGACTCAGGCTCATTTCCAGTGTCGGTGTGATGCCGATCACACCGGCTGCCGGCTGGCACAGGCCGGGCGCATCGTGCTCCATTCGGTGCCTGACACAAACCATGTTTCAGGCCTCTCTTGCTATTCTCCATGCAATAGCGGGAGGTGAGCCAGGCACAATGGGGAGTTAGAATTGCCCCAATGAAATCAGACAGTAAAGGTTTCTACAAGCAGATAAAAAGGAAAAGAGGGTGAGACTGGGAAATTAATGGGAAGCAAGGAAATGGCAGAAACTTTGAACAAACATTTTGTATCTGTCTTCATGGTAAGCATCTCAAGAATATTAGAAAATCAGGAGGAGGGAGGAACTTAACCCATTCACAATTACTGGAGAAAAGGTGCTGGGAAAAGCATTGGGGCTGTGAACAGTGAGTTCACTCAAGGAGCTGGGAGAGTGAACAAGAATATGACTTTTTGTTAATACTTCACAGATCGATGCAATGTATGGCTATAGACAAGACCTTTAGCATCAACCAGGAGACTAACCAACTGGAAGGTGAGCTCACGACATGAGGCAGCAGTGCCAACCACTGTGCCACCTTGTCGCCACTGGTCTAGCACAGATCTGCGTTTTCAATTTAACAGACCCTCTGGGACTGGGTGGGACAGTGGGTCAGACATTGTCCTTTCACCCTCTGGGACTGGGTGTGACAGTGGGTCAGACACTGTCCTTTCCCCCTCTGGGACTGGGTGTGACAGTGGGTCAGACACTGTCCTTTCCCCCTCTGGGACTGGGTGGGACAGTGGGTCAGACACTGTCCTTTCCCCCTCTGGGACTGGGTGGGACAGTGGGTCACATATTGACCTTTCCCCCTCTGGGACTGGGTGGGATAGTGGGTCAGGCATTGTCCTTTCCCCCTCTGGGACTGGGTGGGACAGTGGGTCAGACACTGTCCTTTCCCCCTCTGGGACTGGGTGGGACAGTGGGTCAGACACTGTCCTTTCCCCCTCTGGGACTGGGTGGGACAATGGGTCAGACAATGTCCTTTCCCCCTCTGGGACAGGGAGGAACAGCGGGTCAGACACTGTCCTTTCTCCCTCTGGGACTGGGTGGGACAGTGGGTCACATATTGACCTTTCCCCCTCTGGGACTGGGTGGGATAGTGGGTCAGACACTGTCCTTTCCCCCTCTGGGACTGGGTGGGACAATGGGTCAGACAATGTCCTTTCCCCCTCTGGGACAGGGAGGAACAGCGGGTCAGACACTGTCCTTTCCCCCACTGGGACTGGGTGGGACAGTGTGTCAGACACTGTCCTTTCCCCCTCTGGGACTGGGTGGGACAGTGTGTCAGACACTGTCCTTTCCCCCTCTGGGACTGGGTGGGACAGTGGGTCAGACACTGACCTTTCCCCCTCTGGAACTATGTGGGGAAGTTCCTTGGACACTTTCCTTTCCCCTATAGGACTGAGTAGGACAGTGGGTGAGACAAACAATCAGTAGAAGAGCCTCTGTTACTATCAACAACACCGCAGATAAACTTGCTTGGTCCTGACACACCTTATCCATTTCTCTCCTTATGCCAGGTAGCCGTTTCACGGATTCAGAGGTTATTGTGTTGGATCCTACAGATAGTTACTTGCTCCTGGAGACAGAGCAGAACATGACAGACGTACTTAAAAGACTGATTCTTTACAGTAGGAGTCAAATTATTAGTACAGCCATTGGCAAACACAATGATCAAAGCCAACACAGACTGGTTGGACCAAATGGCCTATTTCAATGTTGTATTCAATCATAAAATCTAAATAATGAGGACAGGCTTCAATCACAAGATTTCCTTGACTATCAGAGATTAAGAGATGAACTAATTCAGATGGTTGACAGGGTAGGTAGAGGGAGACCATTTCCTTCTTGGGGGAGAGTTTAGAAAAACTTTAACTTAAAATTAGAGCAAGGTTGTTCAGGCTTATATCTGCAAGCACTTCTTCATATGTAGGTCTCTCACTCCCTCTCTCTCTATCTCTCTCTATCTCTCTCTCACTCTCTCTCTCTGTCTCTCTCTCTCTCTATCTCTCTCTCTCTCACTCTCTGTTGAGGCTGGGGTTTAATTGAACATTTCAGAACTGAAATTCACATTGGACAAAGGGCTCAAAGAAATCACTGCTTCGGCCTTAGCTGAAGGATTCTGCCTATTTCTGGGCACCGCACCTCAGGAAGGATGGCAAGACCTTGTCGCGGGTACAGACGGGGTAGACAGGAGATTACATTAAGGATGAGGAACTTCACGTGGAGAGGTGAGAAAATCTGAGCTTGTCCCCATCAGAGCAGAGGAGAGTAAGGACAAACCCAATGGAATCATAGAAGTTACAGTGAAGAAGGAGGCCATTCGGCCCATATAGTCTGTACCGGCCCTTGGAAAGAGCACCCTACCCAAGCCCACACCTCCACCCTATCCCCGTAAACACACCAAACTTTTTTGGACACTAAGGGGAATTTTACATAGCTAATCCACCTAACAAGCACATGTTTGGACAGTGGGAGGAAATCGGAGCACCCAGAGGAAACCCACGCACACACGGGGAGAACATGCAGACTCCGCACCAGACTCTGTCGAAGGCAACACTGGGATACCAGAAATTCAGGAGAATCAGGTGTTGGAGGTGAGTGTTGTGGCCATCACTAAGGAGAAGGTTCTGGGCAAACTGAAAGGTCTGAAGGTGGATAAATGACCTGGACCAGATGGACTACACCCCGGGGCCCTAAAATAGATAGCTGAGGAGATTGTGGAGGCAATGGTGGTGATCTTTCAGGAATCAGGAACCGACTGGCAAAATGCACAGAGTGGGGATAAAGGTGCCTTTTTCACAATGGCAGCCGGTGACTAGTGGTGTGCCTCAGGGAACAGTGTTGGGACCACAATCTTTCACAATTATACATTAGCAAAGAACAGTACAGCACAGGAACAGGCCATTCAGCCCTCCAAGCCTGTACTGGTCATGATACCAACCTTTGCCAAAATCCCCCAGCACTTCCTTGTGCTATATCCCTGTTTACCCATCCTATCCATGTGTTTGTCAAGATGCCTTTTGAACACCGTTAATGTACCAGCTTCCACACCCTTCCCTGGCAACGCATTGCCGACACTCACCACCCTCTGCTTAAAAAACCCTGCCTCGCACATCTTCTCTAAATTCTGCCCCATGGACCTTAAACCTATGCCCCCTGGTGACTGACCCCTCCGCTCTGGGAAAGAGTACCTGCCCATCCACCCTATCCATGCCCCGCATAATCTTGTAGACCTCTATCAGATCACCCTTCAACCCCCGTCTTTCTAATGAAAACAGTCCGAATCCGTTCAGCCTCTCCACATAGCAGGCCAGGCAACATCTTGGTAAACCACATCTGTACCCTCTCCAAAGCCCTCACATCCTGCTGGTAGTGTGGCGACCAGAATTGCGCGCAATATTTCAAGTGCGACCTTACAAAGTATCGATGTAACTGTAGCATCACTTCCCAGTTTTAATACTCGCTGCCCTGTCCAATGAACGCAAGCATTTCATATGTTCTCTTGCCTACCTTGCCTCCTTCAAAGATCTGTGGACCTGCACGCCCAGATCTCTCTGACTTTCTATATTCCTCAGAGTTTTGCCATTTACGTTATATTTCCCCTCTATGTTAGACCTAACAAAATGCATTACCTCAGATTTGTCCGGATTAAACCCCTTTTGCCATTTCTCTGCCCAAAGTCTCCAACCTATCCATGTCCTGCTGTATCCTCTGACAATCCTCAACACTATCTGCCACTCCTCCAACCTTGGTGTCATCCGCGATCTTACTAATCAGACCAGCTACATTTTCCTCCAAACCGTTTATGTATACTACAAACAACAGAGACCCCAGCACAGATCCCTGTGGAACACCGCTAGTCACAACCATTAGTCACAACAATCTGGAAGAAGGAACTGATGGCTCTATTGCTACGTTTGCACAAATATATGCAGACAGACAGGTAGTATTGAGAAAGCAGGGGGAGCTGCAGAAGAACCCAGACAGGCAGGAGAGCGGGCAAAGAAGTGGCAGATCGAATACAGTGTGGAAAAGTGTGAGGCTTATGGGGAAGAGGCTTATGAAATTGTGGTGAATTATACTGCATTGTAATTCACACTGTATTGCATTGCATTGTATTGCATTGCATTGATGAGGAGCTTGTACTGGGCTTCACCCTTGGCTCCGCCCATGGCTCCTCCCACTAACCGGAAGTATAAAGTGCTGCAGCCGTAAGCCTGCTCTCAGTTCCTCTGGTTGCAGGCTGGCTCAGTTGTAAGACTATTAAAACCACAGTTTACTTCCAATCGTGTATCTAGTGAATTAATGGTCACATCAGAAATCAGATGCACAAAGGGACTTAGGAGTCTGAGTTGAAGATTCCTCTAAGGTTAACGTTCAGGTTCAATCAGCAGTTAAGAAGGCAAATGCAATGTTTGCATTCATGCCGAGAGGGCGAGAATACAAGATCAGAGATGTACTTCTGAGGCTGTACAAGGCTGTGGTCGGACCCTATTTGGAGTATTGTGAGCAGCTTTGGGCCCTGTATTTAAGGTAGGATGTGCTGGCCTTGGAAAAGGTCCAGAGGAGATTCACAAGAATGATCCCTGGAATGAAGAGCTAGTCATATGAGGAGCAGTTAAGGACTCTGAGTCTGTACTCTGAGTTTAGATGGGTGAGGGGTGTTCCTATTGAAACTTGCAGGATACTGCGAGGCCTGGATAGAATGGATATGGAGAGGATGTTTCCACTTGTTGGAAAACTAGAACCAGAGGGCACAGCCTCAGACTGAAGGGACAAATTTCTTCAGCCAGAGGGTGGTGAATCTGTGGAACGCTTTGCCGCAGGAGGCTGTGGAGGCCAAATCACTGAGTGTCCTGAAGACAAAGATAGATAGGTTCTTGATTAATAAAGAATCAGGAGTTATGGGGAGAAGGCAGGAGAATGGGGATGAGAACATTATCAGCCATAATTAAATGGCGGAGCAGTTTCGATGGGTCAAATGGCCTAATTCTGTTCCTGTGTCTTATGGTCTTCTGGATATGTGGAAAGGTGTCTCCTCTGATAATGAAATGAAATGATAATCGCTTCTTGTCACGAGTAGGCTTCAATGAAGTTACTGTGAAAAGCCCCTAGTCGCCACATTCCGGCGCCTGTCCGGGGAGGCTGGTACGGGAATCGAACCGTGCTGCTGGCCTGCTTGGTCTGCTTTAAAAGCCAGCGATTTAGCCCAGTGAGCTAAACCAGCCCCTAGAGGATCTAGAACTAGGAGCTCCAGGGACCAGAATCCTAATCTGTATGGTGTAAGGCGGGATTCTCTGGCCCTTCGTGCCACCAGGATATTCTGGTCCCACTAAAGTACAGCCCCCATGGTGGGTTTCCCGGTAGCCATCTTGGATGCCGGAATACCCGTCACGGCGCTGGGCCTTAATTGAATATCTCAAGGGACTGAATGATATCTTCCTGTTCCTGTGGGTGGGATTCTCCGGCTGTTCCCTCAAGGCAACCGGAAATTCCTATCCCTGGTCAATGGACCTTTACATGGTCCGCGTACCGCTCTGGGCGATCGTACGGCAGAAGAATCCAACACTATATGTTGGGAAAGTAAAACACTGCTTTTGTTTGCCTTCTTCCGATTGTTTCACTTTAAACTCAAGGGTATTGATTCCAAGGGGCATGTCCACGGCCTATCTCCCTCCCACTTCACTCAGCAACTGGTATATCACAGCCTCTCGCCCCACATTAAATACCCCCTTCCAAACCCAGCTTTTAGTCGCTTTTTTTGAATTCTCTGCCTCTCTGCTGCATTTTAGAATTCATTGGCACAAGAAGCTTTTACAAATTAAGTCTGTCAAACTTTAATGAAACTAATCTCTGCCTAACCTCGAGGTGCACCATGCGTACGGCATTCATACTATGTGGCCTCAACGCACCAGTTTTACTTTAATAGATAACAGAAATTATGGGCAGAGTTACCCTTTTGAAAGACTATGGGTGCCATTCAGCAAATGGGATCAAAGTCCCATAGCGAGTGTGTTTAGAGGCACCTGGAGTGCTGAGAAACACATGGCCATTCAACGCAACGCACGTTGTATAAGGGGCCTGAACCCACGGCCGAGGCCACACATAGCCTCATTTTGTAAAGTGGGGATCTCCGCTCACCAGAACTCCCCAGTGTAGCGAGAAATCGAGACGGCATTTATAAATGGCATCCCGATCTCCAAGGCCCCCGAAGCAATCCCCGACCTCCCCCCGCAACCTGAACACGCTATGGGAGGGCCCCTCAGCCCCTCCCATCCCCCCCACCAACACCCACATAGGAGATCCCCAGCCAGATCACGCACGGCCAAAAAATGGCAGCTGTCACTGCCACCGGGGCACATTGGCAGTGCCATGCTGAGACCCAGCTGGCAAGGCCAGGGTGCCAGGCCAGCATTGCCAGGGTGCTCAGGTGGCACCAGCAGGAGGAGAGCCTTAGATTACAGGATCATATAGACAGGCTGGTTAGATGGACAAATGGTAGAAAATCAATTGAAAAATGTAATGCATTTTGGGAAAACTAACAATGCAAGGGAATATGCAATAAATAATAGGACCCAAGGAAGTACAGAGCGCCAGAGAGATGTTGGTGTGCATGTCTATAAATCGCTGAGGACAGCAGGAAAAGTGGATAAGGTGGTTAAAGGGTATTTGGGAAACTTGCCTTTATTAGGTGAGGCGTAGAATATAAGAGCAGGGAGGTTATGATGGAGCTGTAAAAAGCGCTGGTTAGGCAACAACTGGAGTACGATGTGCATAAGGCTATTCATAAAGGCCCCTCTTCTCAACCTTGACCTTCGCCTGATCCTCAGGTTAACTCACCAATAGTCAACTCTCCCCCTCAAAGGAGACTGTGGCGAGTTTACCTTTACCTTACTGTGCAGTTCTGGTTTCCACATTATCGGAAGGATGTGATTGCTCTCGGGAGAGTGCAGAGGAGGTGTACCAGGATGGAGTCTGGACTGGAACGTTTCAGTTATCATGAGAGACGGATAAGCAGAAATGCTGAGGGGGACCTGATTAAGGTGTATTAAATTCTGAGGGACACAGATAGGGTCGATAGGAGGAAACTTTTCCCCTCAGTGGAGGGGTCGGTAACCAGGGGGAATAGATTCAAGGTAAGGGGCAGGATGTTTAGAGGGGATTTGAGGAACAGCTTTTTCACCCAGAGGGTGGTCGGAATCTGGAAATCACTGCCTGAAAAAGGTGGTAGATGCGGGAAGCTACACAACATTTAAGAATTATTTAGATGAGTACTTGAACTGGCATAGCCAATGAGGCTATGGGCTAATGTTGGGAAAATTGGATTTGAGTAGATAGGTGCTTGATAGCTATCTGGATACGGTGGGCTGAAGGACCTTTTTCCATGTTGTAAAACTCTTCGGACTCTACTGACCGTGATATTAAAATGTTTGTGTGTGTCTCTTTCCCATCTTTGTTCTTTTCACCTCTCCCAATACAGGCAGATATCCTAGAATAACTTCTTACAGTCGCACGCAGTTTGACAACCATCGTAGGTCCTTGAACCTGAATGATATTTACTTTGTGAAAGAGAGAGATGGTTAGTAATAAGTGGCATTTTCCTTTCTTCAAGACCTCCCTCACCCTCTCTCTCTGTAAGTACAGATTTTAAATTAATAATTAATTTATTGAGTAATATGATTTAGAATAGATGGAAAAAGCACGAGAATGTTTTACGACCTCAGAGTTCTTTGAGGATGGAACAACCAGGATGAATAAGGGAGAACCGTTAAATGTAATATATTTGGATTTTAATAAGATATTTGATGAAGTTGCAGAAAAGTTTACCACACATGAGACGTGCTCATGATAATATGTTAGAATGGTTCGAGGTTTGGCCAACTAATATGGAACAAAGAGTCTGGATAAGTGACTCATTTTCAGATTGGCAAACCATATCTAGTGTGACACAGGTACTAGTATTGGGGCTTCAACTGTTTAATATATTCACAATTTGGGTGAATAGACCAAGTATGTTGCAGCCAAATTTGCTGACAATGCAAAGATCTGCAGGAAAGCAAACTGTGTGGACACAAATAATCTTCAGTGATATAGATAGATTCAGTGAGTGAGCAAAGAATTGGCAGATGGACAACAATGAGGGAAACTGTAAGATTGTCCACTTTGACAGGAAGAATGGGAAAGTAGAATACTATTTAAATGGAGAGAGACTGCAGCATGCTGCAATACAGAGAGAGCTGGGTGTCCTCGGACATGAAAGGTTAGCCTGCAGGTACAGCAAGCAATTGGAAGGCAAATGGGATGTTGCCCTTGATCACAAAGTGGATGGAGGATAAAAGTGGGAAGTGTTGCTACAAGCACACAGGGAGTTAGTGAGACCACACCGACAGGACTGCTTTAGTCTCCTTACTCAAAAAGGAATATGCTTCAAGGTAGTTGACAGAAGGTTCACTGACCGTGATATTAAAGTGTTTGTGTGAAGAGGCTGCCCTCTGAGGAAAGGTGGAGTAAGTTTGGGCTGCACTCATTGGAGTTCAGAAGAATGAGAGGTGGTCTTATTGAATCTATAAGACACGAGAGGGTAGCTGCTGAGGGAATGTTTAACTCATTGTGGGAATCGCAAACTTTGGGGGCATAATTTCAAACAAAGGGGCGTCACCTTGAGACCAGGATGAGGATAAATTTTGTTTCTCAGAGTTTCGTTAATCTTTGGAATTCTCTTCCGCAGGGAGCAGAGGAGACTCGGGTGTTGATTACATTCAAGGCTGTTAGGCAGATTGTTCACCTACAAGGGTGTTGGGATTTATGGGATACAGGCAGGAAAGTGAAGTCAGAGCCACAATCAAATCAGCCATGATCTTAATAAATGGCGGAGCAGGCTCAAGGGGCCAAGTGGGCTACACCAGCTTCTATTTCTTATGTTCTTAGCTACTTCATTGGGCGCAAAATGCCTTTAGGTGCATTCACTGTTACAACATAGGTCGTGTGGCAGCCAAATTATACCAACCATGATCCCACAATCAGTATTGAGTTATTGACCAAGATGGTCTGCTCTCGCAATATTGTCTGAGGGAAATAAATAAATCCGCACAGAGGAGAACTGCCCCATCTGTTCTTCGCATGATGCTCTGGGACTTTTTACACACACTCGAGAGGACATTCTGGGGCTTCAGTTTAACATTTCAGCACCTTGGACAGTTCATCATCCACTCAGTTGGAGCTGCAGCCCAGGTTTTATGCTCAAGGCTCGGGAGCGGTGCTTGAACCCACAACCTTCTGCCTCGAGATACAGGGGAGTACAGGCTGTACCTGCAGTGTAATCAAGTCATAAGGGATGCCTGCATTAAATCCACTGCACGGACATCACAGGAAGGCAGGTTCAGGCAGGTGTGATTGTGACGTTCGCCAGTGATGAACTATCCGGGCAGAGGTTAGAGTAGATCATGTACCAGAGGGCTGCCCTTGCACATGAAAATCACACAGCAAAAGTTAGTACCTGTAGGAGCATTGGTCAACTAACCTGCATTTATTTCAATACAAGGAGCCTGTTGGGTAAGACTGATGAACTCTGAGAGCACGATCCAACGGCCATGCTGTACCCAAACAGCAGACTGGCCGAGTGAAGGCCAGAGACCCCACTTCCGGGATCTGCATATACACGGCTCGCAACGCCTCATGCGATCCAACGCAATCTCGCGAAATGTTGCAATGTAAATTCCGCCCATAATGGGCGGGATCACTTTTGATCAAATCTGCTTTTTAAAGCGAGACAACTAGTCTCACTTCACTGTGTAGATTTCCGAGGTACCCAATGCGTGCGATCAATCTATCTCATCTCGGAGACCTCGGGCTAACACATTTCAGCACTGGTCTGCACAATGTGGGACGAGGTTGTATCCTAGCATTTCTGGAACCCTGGAATTACCACCCTGGCAGTGCCACCTGGGTACAAGCTTGGCACTGTTCAGGTGGCACTGCCAAAGTGCTCAGGTTGGATCTGTCAATGTGCCAAGCTAGCATGGAGCTTTGTTCCCTTTTAGTCGAATCGTGCACAGGGTGTTGGTCAGCACATGGGATTATAATGTTATCACAATGACAGAAAATTAGTTGAAAGAAGAACAGGACTGGCAGCTGAACATCCCAGGGCACAGAAGTTTCAGGTGTGATAGAAGGGAAGGTTATAGAGAAGGAGGGATTCCATTATTGATTAGGGAGAATATCCCAGCAGTTACTCAGGGATGATATCTTAGTAGGTTCCTCAAATTAAGCCATATGGGTAGAACTTACTAATACAAAGGGGGTGATAGGGTGGCATGGTGGCGCAGTGGGTAGCACTACTGGCTCATGGCGCCAAGGACCGGGGTTCAATCCTGGCCCCAATTCACCGTCCATAAGACATATGAGCAGAATTAGACCACTCGGCCCATCGAGTCTACTCCGCCATTCAATCATGGCTGATATGTTTCTCATCCCCATTTTCCTGCCTTCTCCCCATAACCCCTGATTCCCTTATTAATCAAGAACCTATCTATCTCTGTCTCAAAGACACTCAGTGATTTGGCCTGCACAGCCTTCTGCGGGAAAGAATTTCACAGATTCATCACCCTCTGGCTGAAGAAATTCCTCCTCATCTCAGTTTTAAATGATCATCCCTTCAGTCTGAGACTGTGCCCTCGGGTTATAGTTTTACCCACCAATGGAAACATTCTTCCACATCCACTATATCCAGGTCTCATAGTATCCTGTAAGTTTCAATAAGATCCCCTCTCGTCCTTCTAAACGCCAACGAGTACAGACCCAGAGTCCTCAACCGTTCCTCATATGACAACCTCTTCATTCCAGGGATCGTTCTTGTAAACCTCCTCTGGACCCTTTCCAAGGCCAGCACATCCTTCCTTAGATATGGGGCCCGGAACTGCTCACAATGCTCCAAATAGGATCTGACCAGAGATTTATACAGCTGCAGAAATAAATCCTTGCTCTTGTATTCTTGCCCTCTCGACATGAATGCTAACATTGTATTTGCCTTCCTAAATGCCAACTGAACCTGCATGTTAACCTGCAGAGAATCCTGAAGTAGGACTCCTAAGTCACTTGTGCTTCTGAATTCCTGAGCCTTTTTCCCTTTAGAAAATAGTCTGTGCCATTCATCCTACCAAAGTGCATAGCCTCACATTTTTACACATTGTTATGGGCCAGCGTTTAGAGAGCCCCAAAGTGTATCATGGAGTTCACCTGACCCACAACTTTTTATAGATTGTGGTTTGCGGATCCGGCACACGGCCCACTCTACAGGTGTGGTACAGCAGAAATGGAAAAAGTATTTTTTAAAGCAAAACAATGTTTATTCTATGAACACAAGTTAACCTTTTTAAAACATACAGTGAACATCTTAGCAACCATTAATTCAAATACAACCCCCAAAGAATACAACACTAAATAATGCTTACACAGTCCTTTTAACATCCAGAAGACTTACAAAAAAAAAAACCTTTTAATAGAAGCACATCAGGTCACTACTGAGAATATTTATAATTGTGAATTCACCAAATGATCAAGTGATAGGGCGGTATTCTCCGCTACCGATAAAAATCAGGATGGCAGTCGTGAAATCGGCCGATCTTCGTGACGGCCTCGGGGCTCGCTCTCCGCACCTAATTCACCCCGACCCAGGGGGCGAGGACCGGGCCACCGTTGTTCCCGGCCGCGACCTCGTCGCGCCGGAAATGTTGCGGAAATGGCGCTTTTCTGATGTCATCCGCGCATGCGCGGGTTGCCGGTTCCAACCCGCGCATGCGCGGATGACATCGGCATGCAGACGGCACGAACCCGCGCATGCGCGGTGCCGTCTTTCTCCACCGCTGCCCGGGAAGACGTGGTGGCTTGATCTTGCCGGCCGGCGGAGGGGAAAGAGTGCATCCATTTTGGATGCTGGCCCGACGATCGGTAGGCACCGATCGCGGGCCTGACCCCTCCCGAACACAGTCGCGGTGCTCCCGTCTAAATCGGGCTCCTAGATGCCCCAAACGGGCATCTGCCACCCGTTTCACAAAAGCAGCGACTAGGTGTGGTTGCTGCCGTGGTGAAACGGGCGTGAAGGGCCGGCCGCTCGTCCCATCGGGCTCGGAGAATCGCCATTCGCCGTGAAAAACGGCGAGCGGCGATTATTCCGAGCGGGATGTGGAGAATCGCTGGGGGCGCCAAGGGGGCGTAAGAAATGTCGGGAGGCCCTCCCACAATTCTCCCATGCCACGTGGTGAGCGGAGAATTCCGCCCATAGTCTTTTCATGGCAGAGAGAACAGCAGTACATCTGCTTTGTCTGGCTTCAGCTCCAACACTGAAAACGAAACCAATAAAACAGACACACCCAAGCTTTTCTCAAAGTGAAACTAAAAAACAGAGCCAGAGCTCAGCTCCACCCACACTCTGACATCACTGCAGTAACATGAGCAGCCAAACATTTCTTCAAGTGACATTCTCATGACAACATTATTTTCCATCTGCCACTTCATTGCCCATTCTCAGAGCCTGTCCAAGTCCTTCTGCAGACACCCTGCTTTCTCAATACTACCTGTCCCTCTGCATATCTTTGTATCATCTGCAAACTTAGCAACAGTGCCTTCAGTTCCTTCTTCCAGATCGTTAATGTGTATTGTCATAAGTTGTGGTCCAACACCTACCCCTGAGGCACAGCACTGGTCACCGGCTGCTATCCTGAAAAAGACCCCTTTATCCCCACTCTCTGCCTTCTGCCAGTCAGCCAATCCTCTATCCATGCCACAATCTTACCCTTAACACCATGGGCTCTTAACTTATTTAACAGCCTCTTATGCGACACCTTGTCAAAGGCCTTCTGATCAGAATAGATCATGTCCACTGGTTCTCCTTTGTCTAACTTCCTTGTTACCTCCTCAAAGAAGGCTCACAGAATTATCAGACATGACCTTCCCTTAATGAAGCCGTTTTGACTCAGTCCTATTTAATCCGCACTTCGAAGTACTCCGCAATCTCATCTTTAATAATGGACTCTAAAACATTACCAATGACCGAAGTCAGGCTGACTGGTCTATAATTTCCACTCTTGGGCAGCAAGGTAGCACAATGGGTGGCACAGTTGCTTCACATCTCCAGGGTCCCAGATTCGATTCCCGGCTTGGGTCACTGTCTGTGCGAAGTCTGCACGCTCTCCCTGTGTCTGCGTGGCTCTCCTCCGAGTCTCCGGTTTCCTCCCACAATTCCCGAAAGACGTGCTATCAGGTAATTTGGACATTCTGAATTCTCCCTCTGTGTACCTGAACAGACACCGGAATGTGCCAACTGGGGACTTTTCACCGTAACTTCACTGCAGTGTTAACGTAAGCCTACTTGTGACAATAAAGATTATTATTATTAGTCTTCTGCCTCCCTCCCTTCTTAAACAGGGGTGTTACATCAGCCACTTTCCAGTCCTCTGGCACCCTCCCTGCCTCCAGTGATTCCTGAAAGATCACCACCAATGCCTCCATAATGTCCTCAGCTATCTCCTTTTGATCCCTGGGGTGTAGTCCATCTTGTCCAGGTGATTTCTCCACCTTCAGACCTTTCAGTTTCCCCAGAACATTCTTCTTAGTGATGGCCAACACACTCACCTCTGCCCCCTGGCTCTCCTGAAGTTCTGATATCCCGCTGGTGTCTTCAACCGTGAAGACTGATGCTAAGTAACTAGTTAGTTCCTCTGCCATTTCTTTGTTTCCTATTACTACTTCTCCAGCCTAATTTCCCAGTGGTCCAATGTCTATTCCTGCCTCTCTCTTACCTTTTATATATTGAAAAAAACTCTTGCTGGCTTATTTTATATAATTAGCTAGCTTACACTCATATTTAATCTTATCTCCCTCCCCTCCCCCCTTGCTTTTTTAGTTGTCCTCTGCCCGCTATTAAAGGCTTCCCATACCTCTGGCTTCCCACTAATCCCCACCTGTTGAATGCTTTTTCTTTTGCTTTTATGTTGTCCTTGACTTCTCTCATCAGTCATGGATACCTGATCCTCCCTTTGACATGTTCCCTCCTCTTTGGGATGACTTTCTGTTGTGCCTCCCGAATAATCCCCAAAAACCCCTGCCATTGCTATCCCACTGTCTTCTTTGCTGGGCTCCCCTCCCAATCAACTCTGGCCAGCTCCTCCCTCATTTCTTTGTCGTTACCTTTATTCAATTGTGATGCCATCACATCTAATTCCAACTTCTGACTCTCAAACTACAAGATAAATTCTATCATCTTGTGATCAATGCCCTCTAAGGGTTCCTTCACCTTAAGTTCCCTAATCAGGTCTGCCTCATTACACATCCACAATCAAGAATTGCTTGTTCCCGAGTGGACTCTATAACAAGCTGCTGCAAAAATCCATCTCATAGACATTCTACAATTTTGTTTTCTTGGCATCCACTACCAACCTGATTTTCCCAGTCCACCTGCAAATTGAGGTATGCCATAATTATTGTAATATTGCCTTTTCTGTCTCCTGATTATTTTCTGCCCCATATCATGTCTGGCGTATGCACATTCTCCCCGTGTCTGCGTGGGTCTCACGCCCACAACCCAAAGATGTGCAGGATAGGAGGTCTGGCCGTAAATTTTCCCTTAATTGGAAAAAAATGATTAGGTACTCCAAATTTATTGATAAAAAAGTAAGGGACTCCGAACTGATCCCTGCTGAACACCAGAGATGCACTGCTGAGGCTTGTCAGACCCCATTTGTGAGCAGTTTTGGGCCCAGTATTGAAGGAATTTTGCTGACCTTGTAAAGTGTCCACAGGAGGTTCACAAGAATGATCCGTGGAATGAAGAGCTTGTCGTATGAGGAACGCTTGAGGACTCTGGATCTGTACTCATTGGAGGTTAGAAGGACAAGTGTGGATGTTATTGAAACTTACAGGACACTGCGAGGCCGGGATAGAGTAGATGTGGAGAGGATGTTTCCGCTTGGAGGAAAAACTAGACCCAGAGGACACAATCTCAGACTAAAGGGAAGATCCTTTAAACCAGAGATGAGAAGAAATTTCTTCAGCCAGAGGGTGGTGAATCTGTGAAATTCTTTGCCGCAGAAGGCATTGGAGGCCAATTCACGGAGTGTCTTTAAGACAGAGATAGTTAGATTAGAACATAGAACAGTACAGCACAGAACAGGTCCTTCAGCCCTCGATGTTGTGCCGAGCATTGTCAGAAACCAAGATCAAGCTATCCCACTCCCTGTCATTCTGGTGTGCTCCATGTGCCTATCCAATAACTGCTTGAAAGTTTCTAAAGTGTCCGACTCCACTATCACAGCAGGCAGTCCATTCCACACCCTAAACAGTCACTCACTAAAGAACCTACGTCGGATATCCCTCCTATATCTCCCACCCTGAACCTGATAGTTATGCCCCCTTGTAATAGCTACATCCAATCCACCCGAGGAAATAGTCTCTGAACGTCCACTCTATCTATCCCCCTCATCATCTTATATATCTCTAATAAGTCGCCTCTCATCCTCCTCCACTCCAAAGAGAAAAGCCCGAGCACCCTCAACCTTTCCTCATAAGACCTATCCTGCAAACCGGGCAGCATCCTGGTAAATCTCTGTTTCACCCTTTCCAATGCTTCCACATCCTTCCTAAAGTGAGGTGACCAGAACTGTACACAATACTCCAAATGTGGTCTCACCAGGGTCATGTATAGTTGCAGCAGAACCCCGCGGCTCTTAAATTCAAGCCCCCTGTTAATAAACGCTAACACACTATAAGCCTTCTTCACGGGTCTATCCACTTGAGTGGCAACCTTCAGAGATCTGTGGACATGAACCCCAAGATCTCTCTGTTGCTCTACATTCCTCAGAACCCTGCCGTTGACCCTGTAATCCACATTCAAATTTTCCCTCCCAAAATGAATCACCTCGCGCTTATCAGGGTTAAACTGCATCTGCCATTTCTCAGCCCAGCTCTGCATCCTATTCCTATCACTATCTCTTTGCAGCCTACAACAGCCCTCCACCTCATCCACTACTCCACCAATCTTGGTGTCATCAGCAAATTTACTGGCCCACCCTTCAGCCCCCTCCTCCAAGTCATTGGTAAAAATTACAATTAGCAGAGGACCCAACACTGATCCCTGTACACCACTGGTAACTGGTCTCCAGTCCAAAAAATTTCCAACCACCACCACCCTCTGTCTTCTATGTGATAACTAGTTACTTATCCAATTGGCCAAATTTTCCTCGATCCCACACCTCCTTACTTTCTTCATGAGCCGACCATGGGGTACCTTATCAAACGCCTTACTAAAATCCATGTATATGACATCAACTGCTCTACCTTCATCTACACACTTAGTTACCTCCTCAAAGAATTCAATCAAATTTGTGAGGCAAGACTTACCCTTCACAAATCCATGTTGACTATCCCGGATTAAGCTGCATCTTTCCAAATAGTCATAAATCCTATCCTTCAGGACCTTTTCCTTAAACTTACCGACCACTGAAGTAAGACTAACTGGCCTACAATTACCAGGGTCATTCCTATTCCCTTTCTTGAACAGAGGAACAACATCCGCCACTCTCCAGTCCTCTGGCACTATCCCTGTGGATAATCTCATCCCTTGCCTCCCAAATAATCCTTGGATATATCCCATCTGACCCAGGGGACTTGTCGACACTCAGGTTTTTCGACATTGCTAATACATCCTTCCTCAGAACATTTATCTCCTCCAGTCTACCCGCCTGTCTCACACTCTCATCCTCAAAAACTTGGCCCCTCTCCTTGGTGAACACAAAAGAAAAGTATTCATTCAACGCCTCTCCTATTTCTACTGACTCCATGCACAAGTTCCCACTACTGTCCTTGACCGGCCCTACCCTCACCTTGATTAAAAAGGGATCAGGGGTTATGGGGAGAAGGCAGAAGAATGTGGATGAAAAAAATATCAGCCATGATTGAATGGCGGAACCGGCTCAATGGGCCGAGTGGCCAAATTCTGCTCATATGTCTTATGGTCCTACCACTGGACACCGCCTTCCAGTCACAAAAACAACTTTCAACCATCACCCTCTGCCTCCTACTAACAAGGACTAACAAGGCAAAGAAATATACAACAAATGGTCGGACCCTACAAAGTAGAGAGGATCAAAGGGACCTTGGTGTGCAAGTTCACAGATGTCTGAAGACAGCAGGGCAGGTAGATAACATGTGTAAGAAGGTCTATGGGATTCTAGCCTTTATTAACCGAGGCATTAAACAGAGAGATTATGCTGGGACTGTATAAAACGCTGGTTAGGTACAAGCGAGAGTACTGTGTGCCGTTCTGGTCACCACACTATCGAAAGAAAGTGTTTGCACTGGAGGGGATGCAGAATAGATTTACCAAGAGGTTGCCGGGGCTGGGTCATTTCAGCTATGAAGAAAGGCTGGATGGAGTGGGGCTGTTTTCACTGGAGCGGAGAAGGCTGAGGGCAGACCTGATTGAGGTGTATAAAATTATGAGGGGCGTAGATAGGGTCGAGAGGAAGATACTTTTCCCCCTACTGGAGGGGTCAATAACCAGGGGACATGGATTTAAAGTAACAGGTTTAGAGGGGACATGAGGAATAACTTTTTCACCCAGAGGGTGGTTAGAATCTGGAACTCATTGCTTGAAAGGGTGGTAAAGACAGGAACCCACACACTTTTAAATAAGTATTTAGATGAGCACTTGAAATACCATAGCATCATGGCTATGGACCTTGCTGGAAAATGGGATTAGAAGTTAGGTGATTGATGGCTGGCATGAACACGATGGGCCGAAGGGTCTCCTGCCGTGCTGTAAAACTCTATGACTCACTCTGTGACTCTTAAAATAGGAAGAGGAGGAGGAGCAGCAGGAGGGTGGGGGGGGGGGGGGGGGGGGAGAGATTACTCAACCAAAACTAGGATAAGTATTGGAAAAAGTGGCTTTCATTCTACTTCCTCATCTTTTGCAAACTGCAGTAATTATTTTCCCATTCTTCCTGCAGCATATTGTGATATTTGAGTTACAATCTCCAACCTTCAGCACCTTGTACATCAGGACCACATGGACACAATTCGTGACCGACCTTCTCTGCACTTGCCCTTTCTGGAGTAAAAGATGCTGCCACATCTTGTCAGCTGATGATTACCTTGACTGTGCTGCGATTGATTCACTTTGGTTTCCATTGGCAACAGCCAAAGAAATGCCTTTCTTAGATGGGAGACTGGGAGAGTCAGAGAAATGAATAGAAACCTCTCTCTCTCTTTCTCTTTCAGTTTATCCAGGGTTTCTTTGGGAAACAAGATTGATCACTTTTCCTGTACTGCAGTACCGACCTTCTGTCCATAGACAGCACTGCTGCACCTTGAGGAAAACTGGGCCAATTGCAGGCAGAAATAACAGGATTATGCATGTAGTCCCTGCGTTCCTCAGAGCCGAGCAGTCACTTTACGGACACATCTCAAATCAAAGAAATGTTCAAAGAAGGGGCTTCACACAGCTACATCAGTGGAAGTGATCCAAAGAAGGAGGGGTGTAAGGGAGGGGCGGCTGTAATCCTGGTCAAGGGTTTCAAAGAAGATCTGAGACGAGAACGTGGTGAGGGGATTTACGTCGGAAGTGCATTGTGTGGGGCCTGGGCCAGTGAAGGCCTAGCGACCAAAGGTGGTTGGAAGAGGGTTGGGGGGAATGCGTAACTGACCAGAGTGAAAGGATTGGGCTGTTTGGTGGTAGAGGGAGAGAGAGAGACACTGGAGAGAGGGAGAGATGAGGCCACGAAGGGATTTAAACACAAGGATGAGAACTTTAATGTGAGGCACAGGGTAGCCAGGAGCTGTCAGTACAATGGGGCAAATCTCAGCAATAAAGTTACATCAGATATATGTGGGAGCTCAGGAAAGGAAGATAATCCAGCACAAAATATAAACTCCTCTTAAATCCTTATCCAAATTAAAAGATTCTCTCTTCTTTTGTCTCCGATTTCTTTGGCTGATCCCTAAATGTTGACACATTTTTAGGGACTGATTTTCCTGTTCCAGGATCATCTGAACACAATGTTTTTATTTTGTGCGGGGTGTACGGCTGATTTTCCTGTAGCCACTGCACCCAGGCACTGGGACAGGTTATATCTTCCCCTCTGAATATTTTTCTTCCCCGTCTGGTCAAACATTCAATTGTGAGGAATGTGTAACCCATTCTGAAACGTGGAAGAGAAACAAAATATTGACCTGCAGACATTACCGGTGATAATTGTGTGTGTGTGAATTTATGTGTATATTGATGTGCCCCTGTCTGAAATAAATGGAGTGAATAAATATTCAGACTGTGTTGGAAATCTGTGGAACATTATGGGCTTCTCTCGGCACAGGAACAATTCTCACTGATAAAGCCTTTCCCAGCGCATGTTTCCCGCTGGCTGCCTGTTAATTGACCGGCAAGTGTGGAATCATGGGCGGGATTCTCCAGTTCCGTTGCTGTGAACGGAGATCTGGCTGAACGCCAAAATTTCCATTCTCGCTGCCAGCGGCAGCGAGGCAGACCAACCATGGAGAATCCCGGAGCATGTCCTGGGGCCGATTGCAGCCTGAAGTTCGGTTTGTGCCGACGAGGATGTGTGCCTGACAGATGGGAAATTCAGGCCTTAATCACTACACACTTGGTCTCTGTTCACAATCACTGTGCACACTCATTGCCTGTCTGTTCACACTCACTGCATTTCACACTCAATGGGCGCGATTCTTCGGCCTTGTTACTCTCTCGCTCAAGCGAAACGAGGCTGGTGAATAGATGGAGAGGCCAAAAACGGGAACCACGCTAGGCGCCAAACAGTTTATGATGCAACCAACACGCTCCCCCAGGAGAAAGCGCCGTCGCGAGGCGAGAATCCAATTGTCACCATTTAAGCCCAATTTTGATACAATTAAGGAGAGCCAATCCATATCCAACAGCCTCCTGTCATTCAACGGCCTCCCCAGCAAGTGCTCACGCTGGGGCCAATTAGTAATCCAGCCCTCAGCTGCGGTTCGGAGCGACTGCTGGACTCGGTTTATTTCTGAATGGATGGGGAAGCTGTCCCTTCTCACCAGGTTTCCCAACTTCTGGCCCACATAGTCTGTGGGGTACCTGCCTTTGATCCCTTCCGGAAGGTCCACTGTCCTGGAGTTCTGGCGCCGTAAAGAACAGTGAAGTTCTTCCCTGCGTTGCGGCCAACCTCGCAGCTACTTCCGTCTCCATGGCGGCAATCCAGTCGTTCTGATCTGTTGAGGCTTTTTCTAGTTCCATGATGGTGTTCCCCTGGGCCTCCCCTTTCCTCTCTGCTTTGTCCAGGGCCATCTGTATGGTGGCCAGAGCCTCTGCGAAACCCAGCTTGACCGTAGCTTGAATGTCAGTCTTTATCTCTTCTCTCCTGAGTTCCCTGGAGAGGAACTTCCTCCCTCCAGTGAGGGGGCCCCATGTGCAGTTTGCCGATCCCTCTCGTTCTGATGTGGCCGACTGACATAGAAACATAGAAAATAGAAGCAGGAAGAGGCCATTCAGCCCTTCGAGCCAGCTCCGCCATTCATTATGACCATGGCCGATCAAGTTCAATACCCTAATCCCACCTTCCCCCACATCCCTTGATCCCTATAGCCCCTCAAAGCTATATCTAATTCCATTTTGAAATTACACCATGTAGGCGCACGGTAGCGCAGTGGTTAGTGCTGCTGCCTCATGGCGCCAAGGACCCGGGTTCGATCCCGGCCATGGGTCACTGACTGTGTTGAGTTTTCACATTCTCTCCGTGTCTGTGTGGGTTTCACCCCCACAACCCAAATATATGCAGGGTAGGTGGAGTGGCCATGCAAAATTGCCTCTTAATTGAAAAAAAAGAGTTGGTACTCTATTTTTTTTTAAATTACACATCATTTTTGCCTCAACTACTTTCTGTGGTAGCAAATTCCACAGATTCACCATTCTCTGGGTGAAGAAATTTTTGCTCATCTCAGTCCTAAAAGGTTTACCCCTTATCCTCAAACTATGAGCCCTAGTTCTAGACTCACCCACCATCCGGAACATTCTTTCTGAATTTACCCTGTCTAATCCTGTTAGAATTTAGTACTTTTCTATGAGATCCCCTCTCACTCTTCTAAACTCCAATGAATATAATCCTTATCTATTTAGTCTCTCCTCATAGGTCAGTCCCACCATCCCAGGAATCATCCTGGTAAACCTTCCCTGCACTCCCTCCATAGCAAGAACATCCTTCCTCAGATAAGGACATCAAAACTGCGCGCAATATTCCAGGTGTGGCCTCACCAATGCCCTGTGCAATTGCAGTAAAACATCCCTGTCCCTATATTCAAATCCTCTCACTATGAAGGCCCAACATACCATTTGCCTTCTTTACTGCCTGCTGTACCTGCGCGCTTACTTTCAGCGACTGATGCACGAGGACACCAAGGACTCGCTGAATATCCACCTCTCTCAATTTACACCCGTTCAAATAATAATCTGCCTTCCTATTTTTGCTACCAAAGCGGATAACCTCCCATTTATCCACATTACACTGCATCTGCCATGTATGTGCCCACTCACTCAGCCTGTCCAAATCCCCCTGAAGCAACTTTGCATCCTCACAGCTCATCCTCCCACCCAACTTTGTATCATCTGTAAATTTGGAGATTACACATTTGGTTCCCATGAACAAATCATTAATATATAATGTCAACAGTTGGAGGTCCCAGAACAGATCGCTGCAGTATCCCTCTAGTCACTGCCTGCCAATCAGAAAAAGACCCACTTGGGGACTTCCGGTTGCGGCTATGCGGAGCTAAGCCGCACGTTCGGCAGCTCCCGCTTTAAAAGGACTTGTGGGCTCTTTTAAGGGCCCCAAACGGCGCTGATTCGACGATTCCTGGTGGATAAAGGGGTCTGGAGCAAAACCCCCCGGGATTTATGGTTCGGACTCAAAGTGGGGCGAGGAGAAAAACGGCAGCAGCTCCCCTGGAAAAGCGGGGGAAGGAGGACAAAATGGCGGCCGGTGGAGCCCCTGAGGAGTGGAGGCAGTGGGCTGAGGAGCAGCAGGCGGCCCTTCTGCACTATTTCACGGAACTGAAAGGGGAGTTTTTGGAATCCCTGAAGGTGACGACAAATAAGCTGCTGGAGACCCAGACAACCCAGGGTGCAGCGATACTCGATTTGCAGCAGCAGGCCTCTGAGCGCGAGGAGGAGGTTTCGGCTCTCGTGGGGAAGGTGGAGATACACGAGGCGCATCACAAAAAGTGGCAAGATCGGTTCGAGGAGATGGAGCTTCGGTCAGGGAGGAAGAACCTGCGGATCCTGGGCCTCGAAGAGGGGTTGGAGGGGTCGGACCTGCCGGCCTATGTGGCCGTGATGTTGAACTCGCTGGGGGGGAGCAGGATCCTTCCATCTGCCCCTGGAGCTGGAGGGGGCCCATAGAGTGCTGTCCAGGCGGCCTAAGGCGAATGAACCCCCGTGGGTGGTGCTGGTGCGGTTCCATTGGTTCAGTGACCGGGAGTGTGTGCTGCGATGGGCCAAGAAGGCGACGGCTTCCACAGAACGTGGGAGCCATTCATGCAACTGTTCCGGGACCTGTTTGTGGCCAACATACATGAGGAAGAATAGTTGGGTGGCCAAGAACCAGGGGAAAATGGACGGGAATCGGGGGAAGGTAGCCGGGGGGGGGGGGGGGGGGGGGATATGGGCTCGGTATGGGGGTTTGATGGCAAGCCAAGGCCCAAAACCAAACTATAAATAAATGCCTATAAACATGTGCCTCGGCCATATTGGGGAATGTAAAATATGTATGCTGGCTAAAGGGGGCGGCCACAATTATTGTTATGAAGATGCTTACCTGTAAATATTCATGTTAAATTTTTGTGTTTTCCTTTTTTTTTCTCTCTCTCTAATAACTTGTAATTTGTCATATATAAAATATGAAAACTCAATAAAAAAACATTTATAAAAAAAAAGAAGGTGAGGAGCAGTAAGTGGGAGAATTCGGTAGTGCGTATCTACCAGGACTGGAGTGCGGAGGTGGCCAAGCAGAGAGCTGGGTTTAACTGGACGAAGGCGGTGCTCCATGGAAAGGTGAAGTTCGGCATGTTGCCGCCTGCGCGCCTGTGGGTCACCAACAAGGACCGGCATCACTACTTTGAGTCCCCGGAGGAAGCGTGGGCCTTTGTGCAGGCTGAAAAGCTGGACTTGAACTAGAGATTCGGGGCTGTGGGAGTTTTTCTATTCTATTCATGTATCATTGTTTATGCTGTAGCGGGTTATTCTGTTTGTTTTTGTTTTTTCTCTCGCTTTGGAACGGTGTGGGTTATGGTTTCGTGTTCTAAGGCGGGTACTGGGGTTTGTGGTTGATCTGTGTCTTTGTTTGTATGGAGTTGGTTGTTGGGTTGGGACTGCGGTTTGGGAGCTGCGTTGGTGGGGTAGGGCAGGGTGAAAGCGCGGGCTTTTCTCTGGTTTCCCGCGCTGCGGGACGAGGGGGTGGAGCTGGTGGCGAGGGGCGTGGATATTAGACCGGTTTTCCCGCGCTGAAGCGGTGCCCAGGAGCTGATGCAGGGAAGGAGGGGGGACCACGTATCGGGAGGGGTCGGAGTTAGAGCGGGAGCTAACGGGGTCAGCAGAAGTCAGCTGGCTTACGGGAGTACAGTGGAGGGAGAGTCGCGGCTAGGAGGGGTCCTAGCCTTTTGGGGGGGGGATACCGGGTTGCTACTGGATTGGCCGGGAAGGAGTTCGGGGGGGGGGCTCGGGGGGGGGGGGGGGGGGGGGGGGGGGCTCGGGGGGGGGGGGGGGGGGGGGCTCGGGGTGAGGTTCTATCACCGTGGGAAACGGGCCGAATGGGTGATGGCCAGGGGCGAGCAGTCGATGGGTTATGGCTAGACGACGGGGGAGGGGGGGGGGGGTGCCCCTAATCCGGCTGATTACATGGAACATGAGTGGGTTGAATGGGCCGGTTAAGCGGGCCCGGGTATTTTCGCATCTGAAGAGGCTGAAGGCGGACGAGGCCATGCTCCCGGAGACACACCTGAAGGTGGCGGACCAGGTCCATCTGAGGGAGGGGTGGGTGGGGCAGGTTTTCCACTCAGGGCTCGATTCGAAGAACCGGGGGTGGTGTTTGAGGCGTCTTGAGGTTGTGGCTGATAGTGGCAGCAGATATGTGATGGTGAGCGGTAAGCTGCAGGGGGAGAGGGTGGTGTTGGTTAATGTGTACGCCCCAAATTGGGATGATGCTGGTTTCATGAGGCGTATGTTGGGCCGCATTCCTGGCCTGGAGGTGGGGGGCTTGATCATGGGGGGGGGAATTCAATATGGTGCTGGATCCCCTACTGGATCATTCTAGTTCAAGGACAGGCAGGAGGCCAGCGGCGGCCAAGGTATTGAAGGGGTTTATGGACCAGATGGGAGGAGTGGATCCCTGGAGGTTCGGGAGGCCGAGGGCTTGGGAGTACTCCTTTTTCTCCCATGTGCACAGGGTTTATTCCCGCATTGATTTCTTTGTCCTGAGTAGGGGATTGATCCCGAGGGTGGAGGAGGCCGAATATTTGGCTATTGCGATTTCGGACCATGCTCCGCATTGGGTGGATCTGGAGATGGGGGAGGCGCGGGACCAGCGCCCGCTTTGGTGTCTGGGCGTGGGGTTGTTGGCAGATGAGGAGATGTGTAGGAGGGTCCGGGGATGTATCGAGAGGTACCTCGAGGTCAATGATACTATGGAGGTCCGGGTGGGGATGGTGTGGGAGGCTCTGAAGGCAGTGATTTCCATCACTGCCCTCTCCATCCGAGCCCATAGGGAGAGGGGGGAGAGGAGGGAGAGAGAGAGAGACTGGTGGAGGAGCTGCTGAGTGTGGATAGGAGGTACGCGAAGGCCCCGAAGGAAGGATTGCTGGGGGAGCGGCGTGGCTTGCAGGCCAAGTTTGATTTATTGACCACCAGAAAGGCGGAGACACAGTGGAGGAAGGCGCAGGGAGCGGTCTATGAGTATGGAGAGAAGGCGAGCTGGATGCTGGCACACCAGCTACGTAAGCGGGACACGGCTAGAGAGATTGGTGGAGTGAAGGATAGAGATGGGAATGTGGTGCGGCAGGGGGCAGAGGTCAATGAGGTCTTTAGGGACTTCTACAGGGAACTGTACCGGTCGGAGCCGCCGGCGGTGGGAGGGGGAATGGAGGGGGACAGGCTCCGATTTCCAAGGGTGCAGGAGGAGCATGTGGAGGGACTGGGGGCTCCGATCGAGTTGGAGGAGCTGGTTAGTGGGATTGGCCACATGCAGTCGGGGAAGGTGCCGGGACCGGATGGGTTCTCGGATGAATTTTATAAGAAATATGCGGACCTGCTGGGCCCCCTGTTGGTCAGGACCTTTAACGAGGCATGGGAGGGGGGTGTTCTGCCCACGACGATATCTCGGGCACTAATCTTCCTGATCCTGAAGAGGGATAAGGACCCCTTGCAGTGAGGTTTATACAGGCCAATTTCACTGCTGAATGTAGACGCCAAGTTGCTGGCGAAGATCTTGGCCACTAGAATAGAGGACTGGGTGCCGGGGGTGATACATGAAGATCAGACGTGTTTTGTGAAGGGGAGGCAGCTGAGCACTAACGTGCGAAGGCTGCTAAATGTGATAATGATGCTGGCGGTAGAAGGAGAGGCGGAGATTGTGGTGGCATTGGATGCGGAGAAGGCCTTTAACAGGGTTGAGTGGGGGTACTTGTGGGAGGTGTTGGAGAGGTTTGGGTTTGGGGTGGGGTTTATTAAATGGGTGAGGTTGCAGTACGAGGCCCCGATGGCGAGTGTAGCGACAAATGGGAGGAGGTCCGAGTACTTCAGGCTCCACCGTGGGACGAGGCAGGGGTGCCCCCTGTCCCCCTTGCTTTTTGCGCTGGCAATAGAGCCTCTTGCCATGGCTCTCAGGGAGTCAAAGGGGTGGAGGGGTTTGGTGCGAGGTGGGGAGGAGCACCGAGTGTCGCTGTACGCAGACGACTTGCTGCTGTATGTAGCAGACCCGGTGGGGGGAATACCGGAGGTGATGGAGATTCTTGCTGAGTTTGGGAGTTTCTCGGGCTATAAATTGAACCTGCGCAAGAGTGAGCTGTTTGTTGTACACCCGGGAGATCAGGAGGAGGGGATTGGTAGGCTCCCGCTAAAGAGGGCAGTGAGGAGTTTTAGGTACCTGGGGGTTCAGGTGGCTAGGAGCTGGGGGACTCTGCACAAGTCTATTTTACTAGGTTGGTGGAGCAGATGGAGGAAGAATTTAAAATGTGGGACATGCTGCCGTTGTCATTGGCGAGTAGAGTACAGTCCGTTTAAATGACGGTGCTCCTGAGGTTTTTGTTTTTGTTTCAGTGCCTCCCCATTTTCGTTCCGTGGGCCTTTTTTAGGAGGGGGAACAGCAGCATTCTGGGATTTGTTTGTGCGCATGGGACTCCGAGGGTAAGGAGGGTCTTTTTGGAACGGGGCAGGGATAGAGGGGGGCTGGCGCTGCCCAACCTCTCTGGGTACTATTGGGCGGCTAATGTCTCGATGGTACGCAAGTGGGTGATGGAGGGGGAGGGGGCAGCATGGATAAGGATGGAGATGACGTCCTGCGTGGGCACGAGCCTGAAGGCACTGGTAACGGCTCCGTTGCCGCTCCCTCCAACGAGGTACACCACGAGCCCGGTGGTGGCGGCCACCCTCAAAATTTGGGGGCAGTGGAGGCGACACAGGGGGGAAGTGGGGGGCTCGGTGGAGGCCCCGCTGCGGGGGAACCACCGGTTTGTCCCAGGGAACATGGATGGCGGGTTCCTGGGGTGGCACAGGGCGGGCATTAGGAAGATGGGAGACCTGTTCATTGACGGGAGGTTCGCGAGCCTTGGTGAACTGGAGGAGAAGTTTGAGCTCCCCCCTGGGAATATGTTCTGGTACCTTCAGGTCAAGGCGTTTGCTAGGTTCCCTTTGTTGCCCTCGCGGGGGTAAGGGATAGGGTGCTTTCGGGGATGTGGGTTGGGGATGG
The DNA here is from genome assembly GCF_902713615.1 of Scyliorhinus canicula. Taxonomy (NCBI): domain Eukaryota; kingdom Metazoa; phylum Chordata; class Chondrichthyes; order Carcharhiniformes; family Scyliorhinidae; genus Scyliorhinus; species Scyliorhinus canicula. The sequence continues at coordinate 14,440,357 of NC_052158.1, read as the reverse complement.
GAAGGTGTCTGACATCTATCAGGTAATGCAGGAGGTGGGGGAGGTGTCGGTAGCGGAGCTGAAGGCTAAGTGGGAGGTGGAGCTGGGGGAGCAGAGTGAGGAGGGGAAATGGGCGGACGCCCTGGAGAGGGTGAACTCCTCCTCTTCATGTGCGAGGCTTAGTCTCGTCCAGTTCAAGGTGCTGCACCGGGCCCACATGTCCGGGACGAGCATGGGTAGGTTCTTTTGGGCGAAGACAGGTGCGTCAGGTGTTCGGGGAGTCCAGCGAACCATGCCCATATGTTCTGGGCATGCCCGGCACTGGAGGAGTTCTGGAAGGGGGTGGCGGAGGGGAGGGGTGGGGAGAGGAGAGGGGAGGGGAGAGGGGAGGGGGGGTTTAGGGGGATAGTGTTTAAGTTAATTTGCTTATTGTTAATTTATTCTGTTGTTTATTGGGGTTGGGGGAGCGGGGGGTTTGTTATATGCGTTGTTACGTGTGTCGGGGGGTGTTTATTATTATTGTTATTATTGTATTGTTTTGTTGATATATATTTTTCAAAAAAATTTCAATAAAAATTATTTAAAAAAAAGAAAAAGACCCACTTATTCCAACCTTTTGCTTCCTGTCTGCTAACCACCTTTCTTTCCATCTCAAGACACTACTCGTAACCCCATGCGCTTTAACTTTACATATCAATCTGCTATGTGAGAATGTGTCGAAAGCCTTCTGAATGTCTAAATAAATCACATTCACCGGTTCTACCTGGTCAACTCTACAAGTTACATCTTCAAGGAATTCTAGATTTGTCAAGCATAATTTTCGTTTTTGTAAATCCATGCTGACTTTGTCTGATGGCACCACTGCTTTCTCAATGCTGTGCTTATGAAATCCTTGATAATAAACTCCAGCAACTTCCCTCCTTCCGACGTTAGGCTCACTGGTCTATATTTTCCTGTTTTCTCTCTATTTCCCTTTGTGAATAGTGGGTTTATATTAGTTACCCTCCAATCTGTCGCAACCATTCCAGAGTCCAAAGTATTTTGGAAAATTACCACTAATGGGTCTACTGTTTCTACGGCCACTTCCTTCAATACTCTGGGATGAGGATTATCAGCCTTTAGAGATTTGGCGGTTTTCAATCCCATTAATTTCCCCCAAACCATTTCTTTACTTACACTAATTTCCTTCAACTCCTCACTAAAACTTGAGTTTCTCAGAACCTCTGGTACATTATTCATGTCTTCCCTTGTGAAGACAGAAGCAAAGTATGAATTTAGTTTCTCAGCCATTTCTTTGTTCCCTATTATGAATTCCCCCATTTCTGACTGTAAGGGGTCTACATTAGTTTATATTATTATTTTTCTCTTTACATACCTATGGAAACTTTTACTGTCAGTTTTAATGTTCCCCTCTAACTTACTTTCAAATTGTATTTTCCCCTTCTAATCAATCCCTTGGTCTGCTTTTGCTGAATTTTAAACTGTTCCCAATCCTTTGGTCTATTGCTTTTCCTTGCTAATTTGTATGCCTCTTCTTTGAATCTAATGCTATCTCTAATTTCCCTTGTAAGCCATGATTTAGCCACAGTTCCCTTTCTACTCTTGCGTTAAATAGGAATAAACAACTTTTGGAGTTCACCTATTTGTAAGTTGAATACCTGCCATTGTCTGGTGTCCTTCCTTTCAGTGATGTTTCCAGTCCGTCATAACCAGCCTCATACCATCATTGTTACCTTTATTGAGGCTCAGAACCCTGGTCTCAGAATCAACCAACTCACTATCCACCTTGAGAAAGAATTCTATCATATTGTGGTCACTCATCCCCAAGGATTCTCTCACAACTGTATTGGCAACTAATCCTTTCTCATTGCACAGTCCAAGATGGCCTGTTCCCTTGTTGGTTCCTCAACATATTGGTCCAGAAATGCATCCCATATACTCACCAGGAATTCCTCCTCTATTGTAGTTGTTTCCATTAGCAGGGGAGACTAGGACGCGGGGGCACAGCCTTAGAATAAAAGGGAGTCACTTTAGAACAGAGATGAGGAGAAATTTCTTCAGCCAGAGAGTGGTAGGTCTGTGGAATTCATTGCCACAGAGGGCGGTGGAGGCCGGGACATTGACTGTCTTTAAGACAGAAATTGATAAATTCTTGATTTCTCGAGGAATTAAGGGCTATGGTGAGAGAGCGGGTAAATGGAGTTGAAATCAACCATGATTGAATGGTGGAGTGGACTCGATGGGCCGAATGGCCTTACTTCCACTCCTATGTCTTATGGTCTTATGTGCAGGGTAGGTGGATTGGCCACGCTAAATTGCCCCTTAATTGGAAAAATTAATTTGGTACTCACGGGGCCTCATGGTAGCATGGTGGTTAGCATCAATGCTTCACAGCTCCAGGGTCCCAGGTTCGATTCCCGGCTGGGTCACTGTCTGTGTGGAGTCTGCACGTCCTCCCTGTGTGTGCGTGGGTTTCCTCCGGGTGCTCCGGTTTCCTCCCACAGTCCAAAGATGTGCGGGTTGGGTGGATTGGCCATGCTAAATTTCCCGTAATGTAAGGTTAATGGGGGGGATTGTTGGGTTACGGGTATACGGGTTATTTGGGTTTAAGTAGGGTGATCATTGCTCGGCACAACATCGAAGGCCGAAGGGCCTGTTCTGTACTGTACTGTTCTATGCTCTAACTTCATTAAAAAAATATTACTTGCTGGTCAATTAACAGGCAGCCAGCGGGAAACATGCGCTGGGAAAGGCTTTATCAGTGAGAATTGTTCCTGTGCCGAGAGAAGCCCATAATGTTCCACAGATTTCCAACACAGTCCGAATATTTATTCACTCCATTTATTTCAGACAGTGGCACATCAATATACACAGAAATTCACACACACACAATTATCACCGGTAATGTCTGCAGGTCAATATTTTGTTTCTCTTCCACGTTTCAGAATGGGTTACACATTCCTCACAATTGAATGTTTGACCAGACGGGGAAGAAAAATATTCAGAGGGGAAGATTATAACCTGTCCCAGTGACTGGGTGCAGTGACTACAGGAAAATCAGCCGTACACCCCGCACAAAATAAAAACATTGTGTTCAGATGATCCTGGAACAGGAAAATCAGTCCCTAAAAATGTCTCAACATTTAGGGATCAGCCAAAGAAATCGGAGACAAAAAGAGAGAGAATATTTTTGTTGTGTTATCCTTCTTCGTGTAGCATAAGCTGCTTCCTTGATCTATGCTTTAACAAAGGAAGGTCCAGACTTTGTAATGAGTTCTATATGTTTATTGAACTATTAACACAGTTCTTAAATGAGTTTGACTCTCGTACTAATCTAACTGTAGTAACTCAGTCTAACGAAACCAGTCTGCTCTAAGCCATGTGCTGGGTGTGATGCTTCTGATCAACCCTGATGTACTCTCTAGTTGTGGGTCTATGGAAAGCGGCAGAGCATGTGTGCCCTGTCCTTTTATATGGGTTGTGTAATGCCCCCTTGTGGTAATGCCATCTCTGGCTGTCTTTTTTAAAAATAAATTTAGATTACCCAATTATTTTTTTCTATTAAGGGGCAATTTAGCGTGGCCAATCCACCTACTCTGCACATTTTTGGGTTGTGGGGGCGAAACCCACGCAGACACGGGGAGAATGTGCAAACTCCACACGGACAGTGACCCAGAGCCGGGATCGAACCTGGGACCTCAGCGCCGTGAGGCGGTTGTGCTAACCACTAGGCCACCGTGCTGCCCTATCTCTGGCTGTCTTGACTGCTCATTGGTTGTGTCCTATTCTAAGTGTTCATCAGCTGCATGTTTGCATATCATGGCATCTCTGGTGCTCCCTCTAGTGTTTACTTTGTTGTGTATTTACATTAACCCCTTCTGTATATACGGTGATGCATATCACCACACTTTTAATTTGGATAAGGATTTAAGAGGAGTTTATATTTTGTGCTGGATTATCTTCCTTTCCTGAGCTCCCACATATATCTGATGTAACTTTATTGCTGAGATTAACCCCATTGTACTGACAGCTCCTGGCTACCCTGTGCCTCACATTAAAGTTCTCATCCTTGTGTTTAAATCCCTTCATAGAATTTACAGTGCAGAAGGAGGCCATTTGGCCCATCGAGTCTGCACCGGCTCTTGGAAAGAGCACCTTACCCAAGCCCACACCTCCACCCTATCCCCATAACCCAGTAACCCCACCCGTCACTAAGAGCAATTTAGGACACTACGGGCAATTTAGCATGACCAATCCACCTAACCTGCACATCTTTGGACTGTGGGAGGAAACCGGAGCACCCGGAGGAAACCCACGCACACACGGGGAGGATGTGCAGACTCCGTACAGACAGTGACCCAAGCCGGGAATCGAACCTGGGACCCTGGAGCTGTGAAGCAATTATGCTAACCACCATGCTGTTTCATTACCTCATTTCTCCCTCTCTCCATTGTCTCTCTCTACCGCCAAACAGCCCAATCCTTTCACTGTGCCCAGTTACGCATTCCCCCACCCCTCCTCGAACCACCTTTGGTAGCTATGCCTTCACTGGCCCAGGCCCCGATGTAATTCCCATCTAAAATCCCCTCGCCTCGTTCTCCTCCTTTCAGATCGTCCTTGAAACCCTTGACCAGGATTACAGCCGCCCCTCCCTTACACCCCTCCTTCTTTGGATCACTTCCACTAATGCAACTGTGTGAAGCCCCTTTGGTGGTTTTCCTCTTTGAACCATTCTTTGAATTGAGGCGTGTCTGTAAAGTGACTGCTCGGCTCTGTGGAATACACGGACTGTATGCATGAGGACCAACGGAGCACGTTTATGGAATTTCGTACTTACAGACACATGTAAGTTCTTGTTTTCATTTATCAGACTGATACCCGGCTCGTCTGTGGGTTATTTGACATGCCAGAGGAAGTGATGGAATTTATGAGGCACAATTGAGTGGGAGGTGTGTGAGGACATTGAACGTTGGAGGAGTTTTGTGTTCTCTTTGAAGTGCTTGGTGTTGAGTTTTCGGGGGCAGGTTTTCCAGATGGAGAAACAATGGCGAGTGTGCCTTTTGTTACTGTTTAGGGATAGATGGTTGTGTTGGTTGCGAGGGGAAAGGGAACTGAAGGCCTTGGATGGGGGCCACCATGGTAGGTTGGCGGGCTAGTTAACGGGAGTGAAGTGGGGGCGTTGCCAGCAGGAAGTCTCGGTGTTGTGGTGGGGTTGGTACTTTGAGGGGAGGGGGGAGGGTTGCTGGCGTGGGTGTAGTTAGTGTGGTGCAGTTGGGAAGAGGTCAATGACGGAGGACGTCCGAGGGCGGTCCTGGAGGGTGGCGTAATGCGGGGCGGGGCCTTCCTCAAAAAGGCTGATTGGATTCGACCGATCGATGTGGGAGGCACTCCAGGTAGCATCAGAGGCATCATGGGAATCTTGGGGGAGTTTACATCAATTCAGACGCATAGGGAGACAGCAGAGTGGGAGGAGAGGGTGGATGAGATTTTTAGGGTGGACAGGACATACTCGGAGGCAGTGGAGGCAGGGTTGTTGAAGGAGAGGCTCCAGATGGAACTTGGGCTGGTGTTTACGGGGAAGGCAGTGGGGCAGCTACGGAGAGTCAGAGTGGCAGCGTACAAGTAGGATGTTGGCCCATTAGTTGAGAGAGCAAGAGGCAGCGAGTGAGATCAGCAGAGTTAAGGGTGATCAGGGCAACATGGTGATGGACCCGGAGGTGGTGAATGAGGTGTTTTATAGAGTGTTTTCTACGAGTCGGAGGCCCATCCGGGGAGGGGATGCAACGGGTCCTGGATGGGCCAGAGTTTCCCAAAGTAGAGGATGGGCAGTTTGGGGGCCCCAAATGGGCTGTGGGAAGTGATGGAGAGTATGGGGACGATGTAGGTAGGGAATGCTCTGGGGATGAATGGGTTCCCGGTAGAGTTCTATCAAATGTTTGGGGTGGATCTGGGACGTTTAATGAAACAAGGGAGAAGGGGGGGGGGAGCCCTGCTACATTGTCGTAGCCTTCGTCTCCCTGATTGTAAAAAGGGATAAGGATCTGGAGCAGTGCAGGTTGAACCGCCCAATATCAATATTGAACGTGGACGGCAAGTTGTTGGCAAAGGTGCTGGCATCGCAAATTGAGGACTGTGTCCCAGAGGGGATAGGCAAAGATAAAACCGGTTTTGTGTAGGGGAGGCAGTTTTCAGCGAATGTAAAGAGGTTGCTTAATGTAATCATGATGCCTTCAGAAGGACAAGAGATGGAGGTGGTGGTGGTGACGGACGCAGAGAAGGTGTTTGATCGGGAGTGGGCGTGTTTGTTGGAGGTGCTGGGGCGGTTCGGGTTCAGTCAGGGGTTTGTAGATTGGGTTCAGCTGCTGTATAAGATGCCTGTTACGAGTGTGCGGATGAACTGAGTGAGTTTGGGGTACTTCAGGCTGCATCGTGGGACGAGGCGGGGGTACCCGCTCTCCCCATTGCTATTCGCCTTGGCACTAATGCATCGAGGGACTGGAGTGGGATTGAACGGGGGGGGGGGGGGGGGGGGGGGGGGGGGGCATTGAGCACAGGGTGTCATTGCATGCGGACAACCTGCTACTGTATGTTTCGCACCTGGTGGGTAGCGTCAGAGGCATCATGGGAATCTTGGGGGAGTTTATCGGATCTCAGGATACAAATTGAATCTGGAAAAAAGCAAGTTGTTTCCGATTGAGACTAGAGGACAGGAAAGGAGACAAAGGGAGTTGCCGTTTAGGGTGATGGGGGCGAGCTTTAGATATTTGGGTATCCAGGTGGCGCGGGTTGGACGCAGTTACACAAACTGAAACTGGCTCGGTTGGTGGAGCAGGTAAGGGCGGACTTTAAGAGGTTGGATGTGTTGCGGCTGTAACTGGCAGGGTGGGTGCAGACGATAAAAATGATGGTGTTGCCAAGGTTTCTGTTTGTGTTTCAGAACCTCCCAATCTTCTTCACCAAGTCGCTTTTTAGGAAGGTCAATGGGCTGATCTTGAGATTTATGTGGGCGGGGAAGACCCCGCGGCTTAGGAGGGCTTGTCCTGGAGTGGGGGCGAGGGGGGTCCTGGCGTTGCCGAATATGATGAATTCTACTGCTCCGGTGGGCCGTGGGGAGGGGTCTATGCGGGGATGGATGGAGGTGGCATCAAGTAGGGGTACGTGTTTGAGGGCTTTGTTGTTGGCGTCGTTACAGTTCTCGCCAGCCAGGTACTCTGTGGGCGCAGTGGTGATGTCTGCCCTGAGGGTGTGTAGGCAGTGGTGGCAGCATCGGGGGGCTGGAGGGGGCCTCGGTGTGGGTGTCAATTTGCAATAATCACAGTTTTGCACCAGTGGAGCTAGACACAAGGTTTTTGGGTGGCGGCCGGCAGTGATTGGGCACACTAGCGATCTGTTTATAGGGGGCAAATTTGCGAAGTTGGAGGTCCTGGAGGAGGAGGAGTATGAGTTGTCCAAGGGGGAATGGCTTTAGGTACCTGTAGGTTCGGGACTTTGTAAGGAGAGAGGTGCTGTCCTTTCCTGGGCTGACGCCCCTCGGGTTGCAAGACAAGCTGCTGTAGAAGGAAATAGGGGAGGGGAACGATGTCTGTAAGGAGTCGATGGAGTGGGAGGGAGCTCTGATGGGGAGGACGGAGACCATCAGAGGGTAAACGCGTTCTCATCATGTGCGAGGCAAAGCCTCATCTAGTTCAGGGTGGTACCTGGGGCTCATACGGCAGTCGCGAGGGTGAGTTGGTTCTTTGAGGAGGTAGAGGATGGGTGCGGGCAGTGCGCGGGGTGGGGGAGGGGGCATGAATCGCATCCACCTGTTCTGGGCATGTCCAAGATTAAGGGGGTTCTGGCATGGGTTCTTGGATGTGATATCCGAGGTTCTGGGTGTGAGGGTGGTCCTGAATCTAGGAGGTGGAGGTAGTGGTGGCGATGGATATGGAGAAGGTGTTTGATCGGTGGCAATATTTGGGGTGTTGGGAGACCCGGGAGTCCAGGGGGCAAGACAGGCCGATGTTTTGGGCTTTGCCTCCCTGATTGCCCGGTGATGGAGTTTGCTCTGATGGAGAGACTCGGAGCTGCCGAAAGCGGGGGTGCGGGTGAGCGATCTGGCAGGATTCCTGAGGCTGGAGGAGGTCAAGTTCGTCTTAAGGTCAAGGCAGCATGGTGGGTTAGCACTGCTGCCTCGCGGTGCCAAGGTCCCAGGTTTGATCCCGGCTCTGGGTCACTGTCCGTGTGGAGTTTGCACATTCTCCCCGTGTCTGATTGGGTTTCGCCCGCACAACCCAAAGATGTGCAGGGTAGCTGGGTTGGCCATGCTAAATTGCCCCTTAATTGGAAAAAATGAATTGGGTACTCTAAATTTAAAAAGAAAAGTTTGCCTTAAGGTGAAAGCTGTTTATTGATTTTCACAGTAACTTCATTGCAGTGTTAATGTAAGCCGACTAATGACAATAATAAAGATTATTATTATTTCTATATGGAGGTTTGGCAGGTCAGCAGGCTGGGGGGGGGGGTAAGGGGGTTAAAATGGGGCTGACAGAATCTCAGAAAGGGTTGGCGTCAGGGGAGAAGGGAGAGACGAGGTTATTTATTGAATGGTTTGGTTCTTCTGATTCTGTTTGTAAACATGAAAATGCTTTCAATAGAAATATTTTTTTAAAAGCTCAGGTAGGGTTACGGGGATAGGGTCGGGGTGTGGGCATAGGGAGGGGACCCTTTTCAAGGGCCAGTGCAGACTCGATGGGCCGAATGGCGTCCTTCTGCACTGTAGAGATTTTATGGTTCTATGACACAGTCACATGGGATCAGCTCATTCATGGATATGGAGGCCTTGTGGCACAGTGGGTAGCAGACCCTACCGCTGGACCAGAAGCTTCAAGTTCAAGTCCAACACCAGGATGTGTTGGCCCAGGATGGAGCATAAATAACGCTGTTCATTTGGCTGGTAATCCGGTCAGGAATCCTTCCATCACTTCTCTATCCCAGGGAGCTGTGTGTGGAGGCAGTGGAAATGCTTCAATTCCCTATTTGACCTTGTTGAGAATATTCAAGACCTCATGGATTGATTAAGTAGATTGATCCTTAGGCACCGAGGGATATGGGGAATATTGCAGGGAGAGTGGATTGATGTGGAAGGTCAGCCCAGACTCAGTGAATGGCGGAGCGGACTCGAGGGGTTGGGTGACGCCCCCCACTGCTCCTATTATGCAGTGTAGGCTCGGCACATTGAGAATGGCTGTAGTCTCTGCTTCCACAACCCCTGGTGAATCTGTCCAACTCAACACAGTGTGACCTAAACCTGGGACTCTTCCTTGCTCCTATGGGTCAGGAGGAACATTTCTGTAATCCTGTTATTTCTGCCTGCAATAGGCCCAGTTTTCCTCAAGGTGCAGCAGTGCTGTCTATGGACAGAAGGTCGGTACTGCAGTACAGGAAAAGTGATCAATCTTGTTTCCCAAAGAAACCCTGGATAAACTGAAAGAGAAAGAGAGAGAGAGGTTCCAATTCATTTCTCTCACTCCCTCCCAGTCTCCCATCTAAGAAAGGCATTTCTTTGGCTGTTGCCAATGGAAACCAAAGTGAGTCAATCGCAGCACAGTCAAGGTAATCATCAGCTGACAAGATGTGGCAGCATCTTTTACTCCAGAAAGGGCAAGTGCAGAGAAGGCCGGTCACGAATTGTGTCCATGTGGTCCTGATGAAGGTTGGAGATTGTAACTCAAACCTCACAAGGTGCTGCAGGAAGAAGGGGGAAATAATTACTGCAGTTTGCAAAAGATGAGGAAGTGGAATGAAAGCCACTTTTTCCAATACTTATCCTAGTTTTGGTTGACTAATTTCACCGCCCCCTGCTCCTTCTCCTCCTCTTCCTATCTGAAAGATACTGACCTTTGCTGTTTGATTTTCAGAAACAAGGGCAGCCCTCTGGCACATGAGCTATTCTTACCTTTGCCTAAATAGTTGATCACCGACGAAGGTCACAATCACAGCTGCCTGAACCTGCTGTCCTGCGATGTCCGTGCAGTGGGTTCCCACAGTCAAGACAATTATAATATTCTGCTTATTAGTTATATGCATTCAACTAGCCCCTACATGAATAAAACTAGAAATAAAACAAGACACTATCAACCACCTTGCCTACCGGTCCTGCTGTCGTCAGCGATTTATAGACATGCACACCAAGGTCATTCTGATCACGTCTATTTCCTCAGGTCCGACCATTCAGTATATATTCCTTTGCCATGTTAGTCCCCCCAAAAGTTTGGATTTGGATTTTGGTTATTATCACATGTACCGAGGTACAGTGAAAAGTATTTTACTGTGTGCAGCTCAACAGATCATTAAGTACATGAAAAGAAAAGAAAAATGAAAATATATAATAGGGCAACACAAGATATATAATGTAACTACATAAACACCGGCATCGGATGAAGCATACAGGGTGTAGTGTTAATGAGGTCAGTCCATAAGAGGGTCGTTTAGGAGTCCTGGTGACAGTGGGGAAGAAGCTGTTTTTGAGTCTGTTCGTGCGTGTTCTCAGAGTTTTGTAACCAGCCACTAAGCCATTTAGGATCCAATTTTCCAAATTCACCTGGATCTCATTGTCTCTTACCTTTGTCAGCAGTTTTCCATTTGGGACCTTTTCAAAAGCCTCACTGAAGTCCGTGTAGACCACATCAACTGTACTGTCCTTATCTACACACTGAGTCACCTCCTCAAAATATTCAATCAAATTTGTAACAAGCTGGGTGCGATTTAATGGCCACGCTGAACCCAAAAAGCAGATCACCGTGATGCAGCATGGACCAATAAAAGCCAGGAGACTTTGCTCCCGGGATTTACCCAGATCGCAGCCCTTTGTGAGATCGAACACAATGTCGCGAGATGTTACGATGTGAATCCCGCCCATTGTGGGTGGGATCACCTTTTAGCAAATCTGCATAGTAAAGCGAGACAGCTGGAGACCTCCAGAAAAGATTCCCAGCAGAGAACCCCAGCAGAAACCCCCTGTAACAGAGACCCCCATTACAGACACCATCCCCCATAGCAGAGAAGCCCACAACCCCATCAGTCATCCCCACCTGTAAGCTAAAAAGCAGGGCAGACATAAAAAGTGAAAAATATAATTCCTTTAGCGCCCACCTGACCCCCAGCTGCTGCCTCAGGCAAAGAAAGCAGCAGCTGTAACTTAATAGAAAGCGAAAACCACATCACCACGGTTCAAACCCCCTCGGGTTCTTTGCACTGCAACGTTTCTATGCACCTCAAAGAGAAAAGCAACTTTTATGAGGGTATAATTGCCAGCTTCCAGTCAGATGTCTGGATTGCTTAAGTTTATTTCCCTTCACGCTTGAATGGATC